>NC_058084.1:228445257-228801788 GCF_014858855.1 Bufo gargarizans
GAGCAGCCTGGGCATTTACACACTGAACACCTCCCCTGGGCACTTGCGAGTGCTCATTTGCATATGAATTAAACTTCGTTTTTCCTGCTGGTGCAAGTCTAAAGGCAAAGACAAAGAGACCATTACAACCCTGTATAGGTTTGCTACAGAGCCATGTAAGCACTGTATATGGCCATATGGAGGTGACAGACTTCCTTTAAAGCATGCTCTTCTTGCTCCTCTTCCTCCTCCACCCTGGCACCATCCTCCTCTTCAGACTCCTGTTGACTTGTCTCAGATGAAGTAGCCCCCCCCCCCTGGGAATTCATCCATCCAGCATTGCGACTTCCTCATCTTCCTGCTCCTGCTCCTCGAAGACTTGATTAATGACACGACGCAATGCATGCTCCAGAAAGAAGGCATAAGGTACAATGTCACTGATAACGCCCTGGCTGCGACTGACCAGTTTGTTGATCTCATCAAATGGCCGCAGAAGCCTGCACGCGTTGTGCATGGGCATCCCCAGAACCTGTCCTGCCGCAGAGTTCATAGCAGTCGTTAACTGCATGTTTCTGCTGGAGCAGCCTATCAAGCATATACAAGGTGGAGTTCCATTGCGTTGGGCAGTCACAAATCAGATGTCTGATGGGCAGGTGGTGTCGCCGCTGAACGTCAGCAATGCGAGCCATGGCCGTGTAAGATCTTCTAAAATGGCCAGAGATTTTCCTGGCCGGCCACAAGATGTCCTGAACCCCGGGGTATTTTGCAACGAATCACTGCATGACTAAGTTCAGGACGTGTGCCATTTTGCCCTGTGTCAGCAAGCTCAGCAGATTGGCACCGTTGTTGCACACCACTTTACCAACTGTCAAATTGAGAAGAGTTAGCCACTAGAGTTGAGCGAACACCTGGATGTTCGGGTTCGAGAAGTTCGGCTGAACTTCCCGGAAATGTTCGGGTTCGGGATCCGAACCCGACCCGAACTTCGTCCCGAACCCGAAACCCATTGAAGTCAATGGGGACCCGAACTTTTCGGCACTAAAAAGGCTGTAAAACAGCCCAGGAAAGAGCTAGAGGGCTGCAAAAGGCAGCAACATGTAGGTAAATCCCCTGCAAACAAATGTGGATAGGGAAATGAATAAAAATAAAAATAAAATAAATAAAAATTAACCAATATCAATTGGAGAGAGGTCTGCATAGCAGAGAATCTGACTTCACGTCACCCACCACTGTAACAGTCCATTGTCAGATATTTAGTACCAGGCACCCAGGCAGAGGAGAGAGGTCCCTTAACAGAGAATCTGGCTTCATGTCAGCAGAGAATCAGTCTTCATGTCATAGCAGAGAATCATGCTTCACGTCACCCACCACTGTAACAGTCCATTGTCATATATTTAGGCCCCGTCACTCAGGCAGAGGAGAGAGGTCCTGTAACAGAGATTCTGGCTTCATGTCAGCAGAGAATCAGTCTGCATGTCATAGCAGAGAATCAGGCTTCACGTCACCCACCACTGTAACAGTCCATTGTCATATATTTAGGCCCCGGCACCCAGGCAGAGGAGAGAGGTCCCGTAACAGAGATTCTGGCTTCATGTCAGCAGAGAATCAGTCTGCATGTCATAGCAGAGAATCAGGCTTCACGTCACCCACCACTGTAACAGTCCATTGTCATATATTTAGGCCCCGGCACCCAGGCAGAGGAGAGAGGTCCCGTAACAGAGATTCTGGGTTCATGTCAGCAGAGAATCAGTCTGCATGTCATAGCAGAGAATCTGGCTTCACGTCACCCACCACTGTAACAGTCCATTGTCAGATATTTAGTCCCAGGCACCCAGGCAGAGGAGAGAGGTCCCTTAACAGAGAATCTGGCTTCATGTCAGCAGAGAATCAGTCTTCATGTCATAGCAGAGAATCATGCTTCACATCACCCAACACTGGAACAGTCCATTGTCAGATATTTAGGCCCCGGCACCCAGGCAGAGGAGAGAGGTCCCGTAACAGAGATTCTGGCTTCATATCAGCAGAGAATCAGTCTGCATGTCATAGCAGGTAATCAGGCTTCACGTCACCCACCACTGTAACAGTCCATTGTCATATATTTAGGCCCCGGCACCCAGGCAGAGGAGAGAGGTCCTGTAACAGAGAATCTGGCTTCATGTCAGCATAGAATCAGTCTGCATGTCATAGCAGAGAATCAGGCTTCACGTCACCCACCACTGTAACAGTCCATTGTCATATATTTTGGCCCCGGCACCCAGGCAGAGGAGAGAGGTCCCGTAACAGAGATTCTGGCTTCATGTCAGCAGAGAATCAGTTTGCATATCATAGCAGAGAATCATGCTTTACGTCACCCAACACTGGAACAGTCCATTGTCAGATATTTAGGCCCAGGCACCCAGGCAGAGGAGAGAGGTCCCGTAACAGAGATTCTGGCTTCATGTCAGCAGAGAATCAGTCTGCATGTCATAGCAGAGAATCATGCTTCACGTCACCCAACATTGGAACAGTCCATTGTCATATATTTAGGCCCCGACACCCAGACAGAGGAGAGGTTCATTCAACTTTGGGTTGCCTCGCAATATAATGGTAAAATGAAAATAAAAATAGGATTGAATGAGGAAGTGCCCTGGAGTACAATAATATATGGTTAAGGGGAGGTAGTTAATGTCTAATCTGCACAAGGGATGGACAGGTCCTGTGGGATCCATGCCTGGTTAATTTTTATGAACGTCAGCTTGTCCACATTGGATGTAGACAGGCGGCTGCGTTTGTCTGTAATGACGCCCCCTGCCGTGCTGAATACACGTTCAGACAAAACGATGGCCGCCGTGCAGGCCAGCACCACCAAGGCATAAAAGGCTAGCTCTGGCCACGTGGAAAATTTAGAGACCCACAAGTTGAATGGGGCCAAACCATCAGTCAGTACGTGGAGGGGTGTGCACACGTACTGTTCCACCATGTTAGTGAAATGTTGCCTCCTGCTAACACGTTGTGTATCAGGTGGTGGTGCAGTTAGCTGTGGCGTGTTGACAAAACTTTTCCACATCTCTGCCATGCTAACCCTGCCCTCAGAGGAGCTGGCCGTGACACAGCTGCCTTGGCGACCTCTTGCTCCTCCTCTGCCTTGGCCTTTGGCTTCCACTTGTTCCCCTGTGACATTTGGGAATGCTCTCAGTAACGCGTCTACCAATTTGCGCTCTTACTCGCGCATCTTCCTATCACGCTCCAGTGCAGGAAGTAAGGTGGGCAAATTGTCTTTGTACTGTGGATCCAGCAGGGTGGCAACCCAGTAGTCTGCACATGTTAAAATGTGGGCAACTCTGCTGTCGTTGCGCAGGCACTGCAGCATGTAGTCACTCATGTGTGTCAGGCTGCCCAGGGGTAAGGACAAGCTGTTCTCTGTGGGAGGCGTATCGCCATCGTCCTGTGTTTCCCCCCAGCCACGCACCAGTGATGGGCCCGAGCTGCGTTGGGTGCCACCCCGCTGCGACCATGCTTCATCCTCATCCTCCTCCACCTCCTCCTCATCCTCGTCCTCCTCGTCCTCCAGTAGTGGGCCCTGGCTGGCCACATTTGTACCTGGCCTCTGCTGTTGCAAAAAACATCCCTCTGAGTCACTTCAAAGAGACTGGCCTGAAAGTGCTAAAAATGACCCCTCTTCCTCCTCCTCCTCCTCATGGGCCACCTCCTCTTCCATCATCGCCCTAAGTGTTTTCTCAAGGAGACATAGAAGTGGTATTGTAACGCTGATAACGGCGTCATCGCCACTGGCCATGTTGGTGGAGTACTCGAAACAGCGCAACAGGGCACACAGGTCTCGCATGGAGGCCCAGTCATTGGTGGTGAAGTGGTGCTGTTCCGCAGTGCGACTGACCCGTGCGTGCTGCAGCTGAAACTCCACTATGGCCTGCTGCTGCTCGCACAGTCTGTCCAGCATGTGCAAGGTGGAGTTCCACCTGGTGGGCACGTCGCATATGAGGCGGTGAGCTGGAAGGCCGAAGTTACACTGTAGCGCAGACAGGCGAGCAGCGGCAGGATGTGAAGGCCGGAAGCGCGAACAGACGGCCCGCACTTTATGCAGCAGCTCTGACATGTCGGGGTAGTTGTGAATGAACTTCTGCACCACCAAATTCAGCACATGCGCCAAGCTAGGGATGTGCGTCAAACCGGCTAGTCCCAGAGCTGCAACGAGATTTCACCCATTATCGCACACCACCAGGCCGGGCTTGAGGCTCACCGGCAGCAACCACTCGTCGGTCTGTTGTTCTATACCCCGCCACAACTCCTGTGCGGTGTGGGGCCTGTCCCCCAAACATATGAGTTTCAGAATGGCCTGCTGGCGTTTACCCCGGGCTGTGCTGAAGTTGGTTGTGAAGGTGTGTGGCTGACTGGATGAGCAGGTGGAAGAAGAGTAGGAGGAAGCTGAGTAGGAGGAGGTGGCAACAGGAGGCGAAGAATGTTGCCCTGCGATCCTTGGCGGCGGAAGGACGTGCGCCAAACAGCTCTCCGCCTGGGGCCCAGCTGCCACTACATTTACCCAGTGTGCAGTTAGGGAGATATAGCGTCCCTGGCCGTGCTTACTGGTCCACGTATCAGTGGTTAGGTGGACCTTGCTACAGATGGCGTTGCGCAGTGCACACTTGATTTTATCGGATACTTGGTTGTGCAGGGAAGGCACGGCTCTCTTGGAGAAGTAGTGGCGGCTGGGAACAACATACTGTGGGACAGCACGCAACATGAGCTGTTTGAAGCTGTCTGTGTCCACCAGCCTAAATGACAGCATTTCATAGTCCAGTAGTTTAGAAATGCTGGCATTCAGGGCCAGGGATCGAGGGTGGCTAGGTGGGAATTTACGCTTTCTCTCAAATGTTTGTGAGATGGAGAGCTGAAAGCTGCCGTGTGACATGGTTGAGATGCTTGGTGACGGAGGTGGTGGTACATCCCCTGTTTGCTGGGCGGCAGGTGCCAACGTTCCTCCAGAGGCGGAGGAAGAGGCCGAGGCGGCAGCAGCAGAAGAGGCCGAGGCGGCAGCAGCAGAAGAGGTAGCAGGGGGAGCCTGAGTGACTTCCTTGTTTTTAAGGTGTTTACTCCACTGCAGTTCATGCTTTGCATGCAGGTGCCTGGTCATGCAGGTTGTGCTAATGTTCAGAACGTTAATGCCTCGCTTCAGGCTCTGATGACACAGCGTGCAAACCACTCGGGTCTTGTCGTCAGCACATTGTTTGAAGAAGTGCCATGCCAGGGAACTCCTTGAAGCTGCCTTTGGGGTGCTCGGTCCCAGATGGCAGCGGTCAGTAGCAGGCGGAGTCTCTTGGCGGCGGGTGTTCTGCTTTTGCCCACTGCTCCCTCTTTTGCTACGCTGTTGGCTCGGTCTCACCACTGCCTCTTCCTCCGAACTGTGAAAGTCAGTGGCACGACCTTCATTCCATGTGGGGTCTAGGACCTCATCGTCCCCTGCATCGTCTTCCACCCAGTCTTCCTCCCTGACCTCCTGTTCAGTCTGCACACTGCAGAAAGACGCAGCAGTTGGCACCTGTGTTTCGTCATCAGAGACGTGCTGAGGTGGTATTCCCATGTCCTCATCATCAGGAAACATAAGTGGTTGTGCGTCAGTGCATTCTATGTCTTCCACCGCTGGGGAAGGGCTGGGTGGATGCCCTTGGGAAACCCTGCCCGCGGAGTCTTCAAACAGCAAAAGAGACTGCTGCATAACTTGAGGCTCAGACAGTTTCCCTGGTATGCATGGGGGTGATGTGACAGACTGATGGGGTTGGTTTTCAGGCGCCATCTGTGCGCTTTCTGCAGAAGACTGGGTGGGAGATAATGTGAACGTGCTGGATCCACTGTCGGCCACCCAATTGACTAATGCCTGTACCTGCTCAGGCCTTACCATCCTTAGAACGGCATTGGCCCCCACCGCTGTAAATTCTGGCGGCTACTGGGATCTGAGGTAGTTGGTACACTAGGACGTGTGGATGTGGCAGAACGGCCACATCCTCTCCCAGCACCAGAGGGTCCACTAACACCACCACGACCATGTCCACGTCCGCGTCCCTTACTAGATGTTTTCCTCATTGTTATCGTTCACCACAACAACAAAAATATTATTTGGCCCAATGTATTGAATTCTAATTCAGGCCTTTTTTTGCAGACACCTAACACTATCTGTCTATCTATTTAGGTACGTATTACACTAATACAGGCACAGCAGTAACCACAGATTTAGCTGAATATAAATTTGAGGCCTAATATTTAGGCGCTGGGTGACAGGTATAGGTTTACTGACAGAATTCGACTTGGAAATGCACAGTAGCGTGTGTGTGAAGTTATTCAGAATGACCCTATGTGCACCTTGAATCTTATATACCCTTTTAGGGATGGATTTAAAATAGCTCTGATACAGCAGAAACCACTAAATTAGGAAATTGCTAAATTGGGAATTGTATTTCAACCCAGAACAAAAACTGTGCTTTGACGGACACTAAATAACTTGACCAGCCACAACAGTACAGCAGTAACGACAGATTTAGCTGGATATAAATTTGAGGCCTAGTATTTAGGCGCTTGGTGACAGGTATAGGTTTACTGACAGAATTAGACTTGGAAATGCACAGTAGCGTGTGTGTGAAGTTATTCAGAATGACCCTATGTGCACCTTGAATCTTATATACCCTTTTAGGGATACATTTAAAATAGCTCTGATACAGCAGAAACTACTAAATTAGGAAATTGCTAAATTGGGAATTGTATTTCAACCCAGAACAAAAAATGTGCTTTGACGGACACTAAATAACTTGACCAGCCACAACAGTACAGCAGTAATGACAGATTTAGCTGGATATAAATTTGAGGCCTAGTATTTAGGCGCTGGGTGACAGGTATAGGTTTACTGACAGAATTAGACTGGGATATGGCCAAAAAATAACCACACTATTGATGGTTAAATGCACTTGGTGTGACAGCTTGACCAACCACTCTATTGAGGGTTAAATGCACTTAGTGACAGGCTCAGCTTGCCCCTGATGTAGTATATGGCCAAAAAATAACCAGACTATTGCTGGTTAAATGCACTTGGTGTGACAGCTTGACCCTGATGTAGGATTTAGCCAAAAAACAACCACACCATTGAGGGTTAAATGCACTTGGTGACAGGCTCAGCTTGCCCCTGATGTAGTATATGGCCAAAAAATAAACAGACTATTGCTGGTTAAATGCACTTGGTGTGACAGCTTCACCCTGATGTAGGATTTAGCCAAAAAACAACCACACCATTGAGGGTTAAATGCACTTGGTGGCAGCTTGTGCTGGCACACCACAAGACACAAAATGGCCGCCGATCACCCCAGAAAAAAGTGACTGAAAAACGCTCTGGGCATCCTAAAAACAGTGAGCAATTCAATAGCAGCAGTTCAATCATCCACAGCTGCAGATCGATCTCTGAATGAAGTCCTTTGGAGGAGTTAATCACTGCCTAATCTCGCCCTAACGTGGCAGCTGCAACCTCTCCCTATGCTGATCAGAGCAGAGTGACGGGCGGCGCTATGTGACTCCAGCTTAAATAGAGGCTGGGTCACATGGTGCTCTGTCCAATCACAGCCATGCCAATAGTAGGCATGGCTGTGACGGCCTCTTGGGGCAAGTAGTATGACGCTTGTTGATTGGCTGCTTTGCAGCCTTTCAAAAAGCGCCAAGAAAGCGACGAACACCGAACCCGAACCCGGACTTTTACGAAAATGTCCGGGTTCGGGTCCGTGTCACGGACACCCCAAAATTCGGTACGAACCTGAACTATACAGTTCGGGTTCGCTCATCCCTAGTGCTCGCCCTTTTTTGTATTTATTTTTACACTGTTGTATAGAGGGTTGGGTGATCTCCTCTACTTGAGCTTGTAGCACCATACCATAACTAATAAACAAGTGAGCCACCACAACCTATTATAAGCATTCATATTCTGTTAGCAAAAAAAGTCTTTTTGGGCAATCTACAACATCTGCATTAGTCAGGGTTTGAAAAACAATATTTTTTATTTTTATAAAACAGTATTTTCCAGATCTGCATGTCTTAAATTCAAGTTTAATATATACAGCATTCATATTCTTACAAAAAAAGGCGAGCACTCATACATTTGGTTACCAAAACTTATTGATTTCTAAATTTATATCTCCATAAAATCTCTACAATAATAACAATAATACAATAAAAAATATTACAATAATACTACACTCGAGGTCTACAATGGCATATAATAAAACAATCAGGGTGTTCTGTGGCATATAATACGCCAAAATTCTTCTCTTTGTACACCCGGACATTGTATATCACTGGAACTATATACTACTGTTTCAAAGAGAGAAAAGATAATGGTTTCGTTTATATCTCTGTCCCAGGTTGGAAAAGTGAATGCCACTTCAGGTGCTGGAAGTGACATTCACTTTTCTAGTAGTTTATCGTTCCAGTGATATACAAAGTCCGGGTGTGCAAACAGAAGAATGGATTTCAGAGAAGCCACTGCTGTTCAAAAAAAACATTGCTGCACGTTTACAGTTTGCACAAGAGCACCTGGATGTTCCACAGCAGTACTGGCAAAATATTCTGTGGACAGATTATACCAAAGTTGAGTTGTTTGGAAGAAACACACAACACTATGTGTGGATAAAAAGAGGCACAGCATACCAAGATCAAAATCTCATCCCAACTGTGAAGTATGGTGGTGGGGGCATCATGGTTTGGGGCTGCTTTGCTGCGTCAGGGCCTAGACGGATTGCTATCATCGAAGGAAAAATGAATTCCCAAGTTTATCAAGACATTTTGCAGGAGAACTTAAGGCCATCTGTCCACCAGATGAAGCTCAATAGAAGATGGGTTTTGCAACAGGACAACGACCCAAAGCATAGAAGTAAATCAACAACGGAATGGCTTAAACAGAAAAAAATACGACTTCGGGAGTGGCTCAGTCAGAGTCCTGACCTCAACCCAATTGAGATGCTGTGGCATGAACTCAAGAAAGCGATTCACAGCAGACATCCCAAGAATATTACAGAACTGAAACAGTTCTGTAAAGAGGAATGGTCAAGAATTACTCCTGACCGTTGTGCACGTCTAATCTGCAACTACAGGAAACGTTTGGTTGAAGTTATTGCTGCCAAAGGAGGTTCAACCAGTTGTTAAATCCAAGAGTTCACATACTTTTTCCACCTGCACTGTGAACGTTTACATGGTGTGTTCAATAAAAACATGTTAACATTTAATTCTTTGTGTGTCATTAGTTTAAGCAGACTGTGATTGTCTATTGTTGTGACTTAGATAAAGATCAGATTACATTTTATGACCAATTTGTGCCGAAATCCATATCATTCCAAAGGGTTCACATACTTTTTCTTGCAACTGTAGGTGTCTCCCAAAAGATAATAAGACGATGTACAAGAGGCTGTACATTGTGGGGAAAAATTTTTCAGCTTTTATTTGCATTTGAGCAAAAAGTGTCCAGTCATACCCATCACAAACTGTCACAGTCTGTGGGAAATTCCTAAGTTCTATACCATTCTAAATAGTCCAAGCTGTTCTAAAGCATCCTAATTACCCTGATTATTTGGGAACAGCTGTTTTAATCAACTCAACAGGTGAAAAACAGCAGCTCTTTGCAGTTGGTTTGTGGACAGTCATGGCTAAGACAATGATTAAATGGCCAAAGAGCAAAGGGGAGAAGGCGCTCATAGGTGGTGGTGGACAAGATATGTTGTTATTTGCTCCTAGCCAGGGTGGGTGATTACTACTCACCTTGGTTTGGTTGTACTTTAGGTAGTACAATTCTGGTGGAGGTAAAATCGTAGGGGTGATATGGGTTGGTGCAGCCGAATATCGTCCAAGTTGACCACTTTGGTGCGTATTGTGGTATATGGAGGGGAGCTCGTCTGCACAAGGTTCGTGTGGTGAGCGGATGGACACGAGGTGCAATTCAAAACCCAGTTGAGGATACGAAGTATTTTTTATTATTTTTTCGTTAGCAAAGACGGCGCGTTTCGGGGCACGCAGACCCCTTTATCAAGTCTAAAAGAACAACACAAAATTCGATAATATAATATATATATATATATATATATATATATATATATATATAAATGAATATAAATGGACGAATCCATGGGTAAAAAGTTTTGGTTAAAACAAAGACGAAAAAATTGTATGTGCATAAGTATATATTTGCGTATAGAACGTATATAATGATAATAGGTAAATTAATAAATAAATATATGCAAGTGGATATTGTGGATTTCTTCAAGTGTGAGCGTGCATATGTATACGTGGTAGTAGGTAGTTTAATTTGGTTGTTTGATCTGGATTTAGACCAGCGATTGACCTGATAAATACATAGAAAAAAAGTTTTATTTAAAAAGAAAAAAAAAAAAAGGTTCTTCTAAATAAATATATGTGTATACAATGTAAAAGATACTGTGTACAGGTGATTTGTTATAAGTACCTGTATCCTTGTCACCGTAGGCTAAATGGAGGTCACTCTTGTTGGAGATCCCTTTTAGGGGGTGTATGGCGGTCCGCACTGCTGTGATAGGTAATGAAGTAATGTTTATTTGGGTGGCGTTATATATAAAAGAAGGGAAAACATCAGCAAGAGGTTTATGTACAGTTAAGGGTTAATGAGTGAATGTTATTCTACTGGTTGAACTAGGCCTCATGGCGGATTTAATAATTCAGGTCGGTGTTATTTGCTGGGGGGCGTAAATGAGTTGTTGGTATGGAGAATATCACAGTGAGTGGTATTAGGCATGTATCCGTGCCTGCGGCAGAATGCAATAAACAATAGACAGTGATGGTTTGTCTGGGATGTGGGGATGGCAGTGATTACCTTGGTGCTGCGGCCGATGAGTGTCCTCCTGTGGTAGTGCTTCTGCATGTGTGGCCTGCGGTGTGCAGAAGCGCTCTCTATCCAGGGGTTATGAGGGCGGGGGAGGGGAGGGGCCGGGGCATGTGCGGTCGTGGGGCTGGGCGGTGATCTCTGCTGGTGGAGGGAGGGGCTGTGTGTGTCGTGCGGGGGGCGGGACTTTGCACAGTGGGCGGAGTGGGGGGGCGTGGTGGGTAGCCGGTCCTGAGTGAATGGGGGTGGGCGGTTGTCTCTGCTGGTGGAGGAGGAGGCTGTGTGTGCCGGTGTGGGCGGCGGCACTGAGCACAGTGGGCGGAGTGGGGGGTGTGGTGGGGAGCCGGTCCTGACTGAATGGATATGTGTTTGTGGTGTAGTGGTGGGCAGGGGGAGGCGTGGCTGCGGTGTGTTGGGGTGTGTAGTAGCGGTGCAGCCGCGGGCTGGTGGGGGCGGGCATGGGGGACCTTAAAACCTTCTTCAAAAAAGTAGACGGAAACAACTATCTGGACTTCAGGAGCGCGCATTACAGAAAATGGAAGAACAACATTCCATACAGCCAATTTAAACGCATAAGGAGAAACTGTTCTACCAAAGAAGACTTCATTACTCAAAGTAAGATCCTACGGAATAGATTCATGAACAAAGGATACCCGAGTGCGATCGTCGAGAATGCCTTTTCCCGGGCAAACAACCTAAGTCAAGACGAATGCCCGACGACCAAAATGAAACCAAAAGAAACAGAAACTCCAAATCCATACAAACATCACTGATCACCACCTACAACACTAACCACGAAACCTTAAAGGGAGTCTTTCACCTAAAATGACCATTATACACCACAAACATCATGATATCCATTACATTCCCCATATTATAATCTTACCTTTCATATTGCTGTCCGTCGCCTATTCTCTCTTAAAAACGCTTTTATTCCATATGCTAATTAGGTTCTGAAGGTGCCTAGGGGCGGCGTTTATGCGGCCGGTGCCCAGGCTCCACGGCGCTGTTCAAATCAAACCCCTCCCCTTTCACCCCTCTGGCCTGCCCTCGGTTCTTCAGATACCAACCTCCAGTCAATGACAAATCCGGCGCCTGCGCCTGCGCACTCCAATACCCACTAGGGCAGAGGCCGCAGAGCGTTTAATCTGCATGCGCCGGCCCGTACATCCCGATCTAGCCGGCGGAAGTAAACTGCCGAAATATCGGGATGTGCGGGCCGGCGCATGCGCATTAAACGCTCTGCTGCCTCTGCCCTGGTGGGTAATGGAGTGCGCAGGCGCCGGATTTGTCATTGACTGGCGGATGGTATCTGAAGAACCGAGGGCGGGCCAGAGGGGTGAAAGGGGAGGGGTTTGATTTGAACAGCGCCATGGAGCCTGGGCATCGGCCGCATAAACGCCGCCCCTGGGCACCTTCAGAACCTAATTAGCATATGGAATAAAAGCGTTTTTAAGAGAGAATAGGCGACGGACAGCAATATGAAAGGTAAGATTATAATATGGGGAATGTAATGGATATCATGATGTTTGTGGTGTATAATCGTCATTTTAGGTGAAAGACTCTCTTTAAGGAAGATCCTGATGAAGCACTGGCACATTTTAACTAACGATCCATACCTCAAACCCCATATATCACAGAGGCCACAAATCACATTCAGGAAAGCAAAGTCACTAAAAAACATCCTGGCCCCAAGTAAACTAAAAAAGAAAAAAACAGCCTAGATCAGTACTATCAGCGGGACCCCTGCCCCTGTTGGCAGCTACAGGTGCGGTCACACCCTATGCAAATGCTGTACCAACATTTCTAACAAAACCCGGACCTTTAGGAGCAACACTACTGGCGAGGACTTCAAAATAAAGAATTTCATAAACTGTGCAACATCATATGTGATATACCTATTGGAGTGCGAATGCGGTTTACAGTACGTTGGCAGGACAATCCAGGCCCTAAGGGAACATATTAACAAACATAGATCCAACATCGCCAAGGGATACCTAAAACATAGCATCTCCAGACACTACCGGGCTACTCACAACCAGGACCCCTCCAAATTATCAATCACCCCTATAGAACACCGGCACACACAGCCTCCTCCTCCACCAGCAGAGACAACCGCCCCCCCCCCCCCCCCATTCACTCAGGACCGGCTCCCCACCACGCCCCCCACTCTTCCCACTGTGCAAAGTCCCGCCCCCCGCACTGGCACACACAGCCTCTCCCTCCACCAGCAGAGATCACCGCCCAGCCCCACAACTGCACACACTCCGGCCACGCCCCCTCCCCGCCCTCATAACCCCTGGATAGAGCGCGCTTCTGCACACCACAGGCCACACGTGCAGAAGCGCTACCACAGGAGGACACTCATCGGTCGCAGCACCAAGGTAATCACTGCCATCCCCACATCCCAGACAAACCATCACTGTCTATTGTTTATTGCATTCTGCCGCAGGCACGGATACATGCCTAATACCACTCACTGTGATATTCTCCATACCAACAACTCATTTACGCCCCCCAGCAAATAAACCGACCTGAATTATCAAATCCACCATGAGGCCTAGTTCAACCAGTAGAATAACATTCACTCATTAACCCTTAACTGTACATAAACCTCTTGCTGATGCTTTTATATATAACGCCACCCATATAAACATTACTTCATTACCTATCACAGCAGTGCGGACCGCCATACACCCCATAAAAGGGATCTCCAACAAGAGTGACCTCCATTTAGCCTACGGTGAAAAGGATACAGGTACTTATAACAAATCACCTGTACACAGTATGTTTTACATGGTATACACATATATTTATTTAGAATAACCTTTTTTTTTTTTTTTTTTTTTTTTAAATAAAACTTTTTTTCTATGTATTTATCAGGTCAATCCCTGGTCTAAATCCATACCAAACAACCAAATTAAACTACCTACTACCACGTATACATATACCCGCTCACACTTGAAGGAATCCACAATATCCACTTGCATATATTTATCTATTAATTTACCTATTATCATTATATACGTTCTATATGCAAATATATACTTATGCACATACAATTTTTTCGTCTTTGTTTTAACCAAAACTTTTTACCCATGGATTCGTCCATTTATATTCATTTTTATATATATATATATATATATATATATATATATATATTATATTATCGAATTTTGTGTTGTTCTTTTATACTTAATAAAGGGGCCTGCGTACCCTGAAACGCGTTATCTTTGCTAACCAAAAAATAATAAAAAATACTTTGTATCCTCAACTGGGTTGTGAATTGCGCCTCGTGTCCATCCGCTCACCGCACGAACCTAGTGCAGACGAGCTCACCCCCATATACCACATGGCTAAGACAAAGGAGCTCATTGAGGACCTGCGGATGCGCATTGTGGCTGCTCACAAGTCAGGAAAGGGGCACAAGGCCATTTCTAAATGTTTTTAAGTTCCAGTGGCTAAGTATTATTAAAAAAATACAAGATGTTCCACACTGTGGAAAATCTCAGAGGACGTGGTCGGAAGCCAGAAGTGACACCTGTGCTGGCCAGAAGGATAGATAGAGAGGTAAAAAAGAATCCAAGGATCACCACCAAGGCCATCCTTGTGAATCTGGGCTCTGCTGGTGGCAATGTCTCAAGGCAGACAATCCAACGGACACTGCACACTGCTGGGTTCCACAGATGCAGACCAAGGAGGACGCCACTTCTCCAGATAAGGCACTCAAAAGCTTTCTTGGCCTTTGCAAAAGCTCATCTGGACAAAGGAGAAGACTTCTGGTCTTCTGTGTTATGGTCAGATGAAACAAAAATGTAATTGTTTGGTCACAATTATGTTTCATTCATTTGGCGTAAAAAAGAAGCCTTCAACCCAAAGAACACCATCACCATTGTCAAACATGGTGGTGGGAACCTAAAGCCAGAGTCCAGACTTGAATCCAATTTAGAATCTGTGGAGGGAGCTAAAGATCAGGAGACCCTCTAACCTGAAAGATTTGGAGCTCATTGCTAAAGATGAATGGGCAAAAATACCTGTGGAGACATGCAAAAAGCTGGTTTGCAATTATAGTAAGCGTTTGATAGCTGTAATAGCTAATAAAGGCTTTTCTATTGATTATTAAGAAGGGTATGAATAATTTTGGACTGGATACTTTTTGCTTCAATGTAAATAAAAGCTGAGAAATGTTTTTTTTCCCCCACAATAATGCCTCTTGTACATTGTCTTATTATCTTTTTCGAGACACCTATGTAATTTCCCGTCAAAAAATTACTTGCTAGTTGAATAAAAGTAACTTTAAGTCAAAATTTGCAAGGGGTATGAATAATTATGGGCAGCACTGTATTTACTTCAGGCCTACACAGGTTCAGGCCCTCTGATATACTACGTACCTCTACATACAGGGGTTTTAATTAGCCATTTGAAATACAGCCTTTTTGTGCAAACATATTTACTTCAGGCCTAGACAGGTTCAAACCGTGTGAGATACTAACTCTACATACAGGGGTTTCAATCAGGCATTTGCAATACAGCCTTTTTGTGCAAAGATATATTTACTTCAGGCCTACACAGGTTCAGGCCCTCAGAGATACTACCTCTACATACAGGGGTTTGAATTAGCCATTTGAAATACAGCCATTTGAAATACAGACTTTTTGTGCAAAGATATATTTACTTCAGGCCTACACAGGTTCAGACTGTGTGAGATACCCCCCTACAAACAGGGGTTTGAATCAGGCATTTGAAATACAGCCATTTGAAATACAGCCTTTTTGTGCAAATATATATTTACATACCACAGAAGGTTTACTTCTTAATATGTTCAACCAATGAAGGGTTGAGAACTAGCAGGAACTGGAGCTGGTACCACCAAGTTCAACCTGGGTGTGAGAAACCAATGAAGTGGGTCCTTGTCATGTATCAGGTTCTCAACAGCCTGCATAGGGTCAACAGGTGGAGCTGGCAATTCGGGTTCAGGAGACTCCGGCTCAATGTCCTCTGCTGCCGGTTCTCCTTCTATACAAGGCTTTAAATGATTTCTATGTACAACTTGAGAACCTTTACCTTCTCTGGAGATTTGGTAAATATGAGCTTCAGCATTAGGAATGGCAGAAATGATATAGGGAATCCTTTTCCCATTTACTGTCCAATTTGTTTGATGGTTGTTCTTCAACCACACCTTGTCTCCTAGAGCTAGGGGTTCCGCATGGGCAGCCTGGTCATAGTCTCTTTGTTGTCATTCCCGAGCATTCTCCATGCATTCTTGGATGATCTCCTTGGCATTGAGGAGACGTCTTTGGTGCTCCACTACCCAATCAGTCTTTGGTAGTGGGTTGATGACATCCGGCACTTGCACATCTAGGGAGTGATCCGCAGGCAACCTCCCTTGTCGGCCAAACATCAGATAGAAAGGGGTGTAACCGGTGGAACAATGAATTGTGTTGTTATAGGTATACATAAGTTGTGGCAAGAGGCCAATCACCCCTTGTCTCAGGGGGTACTGCTCTCAGCATTTCAATGAGAGTTTGATTCATCTTTTCACAGAGTCCGTTACCTTGCGGATGGTAGGCAGTGGTCCGGACTTTCTGGCAATTATGCAGCGGGCACATCTCTTGGAACAGCTGTGACTCAAACGCAGACCCTTGGTCAGTGAGGATTCTCTCTGGGCAGCCGTAGGGCAGAAGGAAATACTTCCAGAATGCCTCTGCTGTAGTCTTAGCTGTCAGATCTTTCACAGGCACTGCTACGACAAACTTAGTGAAGTGATCAATAATGGTCATGGCATAATTATACCCTGAGTGACTCAGCTCCAACTTCACATGATCAATAGCAACAAGTTCTAAAGGAGTTTTACTTACGATAGGATGGAGATGCGCCCTCTGGTCATGGCGTTCAGTTCGCCCCACAGCACAGGCAGTGCATTCTCGGCACCATTTCTCAATTTCTTCTCTCATCTAATCCAATAGAATCTTCTGCAAATGGTGGCCTCAGTCTTCTGCACGCCGAAGTGTCCAGACTGGTTGTGATACATTTCTAACACCAGACTGGCATCTCGACGTGGTATGAGGATTTGATATATCCTATCACAGGACACTGGATCCAGACTCCTTCTGAGCAACAGGCCTCTTTGAAGGAATAGTTGGTGGCGATGTCTCCACAGTCTCGCTAGTTCTGGGTCTGCACTCTTCCTGCGGATCCTCTCAGGGATTTTCCCACTGGTAAGGAAGTCGAGCAGTTCACCGAGGACTCTACTTTCGGACTGGAGCTTAATCCACCTTTCTTGGTCGCCCCTGGACTCAGGAATATCTGATGAAGGAGGATCAGCAGCAGAGAGGTTTTCAGTGCGGATATTATCCTGCTGGGCAAATTTATTGTAGAACGCTGGCATTTCCACTATTTCCCAGGCATTCTTTGGTTCATCTGGGGCTTCTGTAGTGGGAAGCCGCGACAGGGCATCAGCGTTATCGTTGGAGTGGCCTGCCCAGTATTTCACAGTGAAGTCATAGTTGGCAAGGCGGGAGGCCCATCTTTGCTCCAGAGCCCCTAATTTGGCTGTATTCAGATGCGCCAGGGGGTTATTGTCCGTGAAGGCAACAAATGGTGTGGCAGCGAGATAGTCTTTAAACTTTTCGGTCACAGCCCACACTAAGGCAAGAAACTCCAGCTTGAAGGAACTGTAGTTCTAGTTGTTCTTCTCAGCTCCCTTCAGGGATCTGCTGGCATAGGCAATTACGCTCTCTTTGTTATCTTGCACTTGAGACAACACAGCCCCAGGCCTCTTTTGCTGGCATCTGTGTAGAGGTGGATAGGCTTCTGATAATCTGGGTAACCCAGAACAGGGGGTTCAGTCAGCTTCTTCTTTAGGAGCTGAAAGGCAATTTCCCGTTCTTTGTTCCATTCAACAGGAATAGGAGTTTTTCGGCTCTTCTTTGGATGCCCCCTCAGAAGTTCCTTGATTAGATCCGCAATTTGTGAGAAATGCGGGATGAAACGCCTGTAATACCCTGCAAAACTGAGAAAGCTTCTCACCTCTTTCACGGTGGTAGGAGTAGCCCAATTGCGGACAGCAGCAAGTTTATCAGGATCAGGCTGTACTCCTTCGGCACTGACAACGTGCCCTAGGTATTTTACCGCTGGTTTCAGCAGGTGGCACGTGTTTTAAATGGTCCTCATACGTCTTGGAGTATATAATGACTTCATCCAGGTATAGTAGTACAGTCTCAAAATTTCTATGGCCTAAACAATGCTCCATCAGCCGCTGGAACGTCCCTGGAGCATTGCACAGTCCAAATGGCATATAATTGAATTCAAACAGGCCCATAGGTGTAGTGAAAGCAGTCTTTTCTCGATCTTCTCGGGCCCACTAGTTAAGTCCAAGGTAGAGAAATAGGCTGATGACCTCAGGGCATTCAAGGACTCCTCAATGCGTGGCATTGGATATGCATCTTTGTGGGTGATTTGATAGATTTTTATGTAATCCACGCAGAACCTTATGCTGCCATCTTTTTTCCGGACAAGAACTAGTGGCGCAGCCCAGGGACTATGACTGTCCCGGATTATATTAGAGTCCTTTATCACTTGTATCATCTCTTTCACAGACTGATAGGTAGTAGGTGGTATGGGCCTGTGTCTCTCCTTGATAGGAGGATGAGAACCAGTAGGTATGGTGTGTTTAATTACACTGACCTCTCCGTAGTCCGTGGAGTGCATGCTGAAGGCCTTGTGATGCTCTTTCACCAGATTTAGAACTCCCTCTATTTTCTCCTTCGAAGTTCTTCCCACCAGGAGGTTGTAGGGGCGCTGGCGGTGGTGCTGCTGCTCTGTGTGGTCTGGAACGCCTCTGTGGCAGGAAGACCGATCACATCCTGGAAAGACACCTGGAAAAGCTGAGCAACGGGGCAGTGTTTAAAAAGAGTAACCGGGTGATCACCAAAGTTAATTAAACGGACAGGCACTTTACCTTGAGACATGGTCACCAGACTCTTGGCTGTCCGTACGAAGGGATGATTCTCAATTTGAATAGGTTCCACTAGGGCTTGATAGTCCTGGCCCTGAACCCCTAACACCGCACGGCACCACAGGATAATCTGGGAATTTGGAGGCAGAATTACCGGCCGGTTATCCTGGATCCGGATAGTACAAATTTCTCCTTTTTTGTTGGCAAACCTTTGTTGAGCACACAGCACGCTGATAGTCTTTTGAATTACTCTTCTGGAAGCAGGCGAGGCTGAAGATATAGTTTGATTCAATGCTTCAAGCACTTCGGAGTAACAACTTTTAAGGACATTAGTCCCTAGGATCACAGGGTGTCCTCCTTTATCTCTTGCTTGTACCACAATCACACCTTGCTGTGGAAAGGTGGCTTCTCTCACCTGAAGAGTTGGTTCCCAATACCCATGGACTTTCACTGGCTTACCGTTGCTGGCAATGATATCTAGCCAGGACTCTGGTGGCTGGGTGAGGAGACTTGGATCCCAGAACTTGTCAAAGGCAGGTCGTCGAATGGTGGTGACCTGTGACTATGACTATGTTCACTTCTAGCCACATGGCATGAACTAACTCTCCCCTGCCTGGGCCTACCTATATATACTTAGGGCTCTCTAGCTCCCTCTAACGTCTAGGAGGCTGAACTACACCCTGACAGGCCTGACATCCAGATAATACAGGGAAATGAACAGTAAACATTACATTAATGCAATAGACATATTAACCCTTGTGTAGTGCCCACCTTTACCTAGTGGGACACTACACATACAGGGGTTTGAATTAGGCATTTGAAATGCAGCCATTTTAAATACCGCCATTTTAAATACTGCTTTTTTGTGCAAAGATATATTTACTTCAGGCCTACACTGATTCAGGGTGTTTTGATCCCCCCCTATACATACAGGGGTTTGAATTAGGCATTTGAAATACAGCCATTTTAAATACCACCTTTTTGTAAAAAGATATATTTACATCAGGCCTAGTTTGGTTAAGGCCGTGTGAGATACACCCTTTACATACTGTCGTTCTTTTTTACTATTAATTAAACACCCATTTAGGGCAAGATCCTAAATTAAAAAAATATGAGGAGAGCGTCAAATAAGGGACGTGGCCCAGGTCGTGGTGCTTCTGGTGGAGCTCCTGTTGCAGAGAGAGGACGTGGTTGATCTGTACCAGCTACATGCACAAGTGAAACCCCTTCCTCAGGTGCGAGTAGGCGACAAAACCTGCAGCGGTATTTGGTCGGGCCTAATGCTGCTCTACGAATGGTGAGGCATGAACAAGTACAGGCGATACTAGATTGGGTTGCTGAGAGTGGATCCAGTTCCTTCACATTGTCTCCCACCCAGTCTCCTGCTGAAAGACCACAGTTGGCACCTGCAGCCGATGTTTATCAGTCTTTCACCTCACCCCCTTGCAAATCAGCCAAGCAGTCTGAGCCCCAAGTCATGCAGCAGTCTCTTCTGCTTTTTGGTGACTCTGTTAGCAGGGTTTCCCAGGGCCATCCACCTAGCCCTGCCCCAGAAGTGGAAGAGATTGAGTGCACCGATGCCCAACCACTTATTTTTTAAGATGAGTACATGGGAGGACCATTGCAGCACGTCTCGGATGATGATGAAACACAAGTGCCAACTGCTGGGGCTTTCGAAAGCATGCAGACCGACAAGGAAGTCAGGGGGGAAGATTGGGTGGAAGATGATGTGGAGGACAATGAGGTCCTTGAACCCACATGGAATCAAAGTCATGCGAGCGACCTATGTAGTTCGGAGGAAGAGGCGGTGGTCGCACAGAGCCACCAGCACAGCAGAAGAGGGAGCAGGGTGCAAAAGTGGAGCGGCCGTCCTCTAGACAGTATGCCTCCTACTGCCCACCGCAGCAAGAGACCGAGCACACCAAAGCCAGCTCCAAGGAGTTCCCTGGCGTGGCAGTTCTTCAAACAATGTGCTGATGACAAGACACGAGTGGTTTGCACGCTGTGCAATCAGAGCCTGAAGCGAGGCATAAACGTTCTAAACCTGAGCACAACCTGCATGATCAGGCATTTAAGTGCAAAGCACGAGCTGCAGTGGAGTAGACACCTCAAAAACCAAGAAAGGTCTCTGGCTCCTCCTACTTCCTCTTCTGCTGCAGTAGTGGCCTCTTCATTCACCTCTGGAGTGCGAGTGCCACCTGGCACCCCACAAACAGAGGATCTGCCAGCAACACCAACACCTGGGTCACCAAGCATCTCACCAATGTCCCACGGAAGTGTTCAGCTCTCCATATCCCAAACACTGGAGAGGATGAGTAAGTACCCCCCTACCCACCCACGATCCCTAGCCCTGAATTTCTAAATTACTTGCCTTTGAAATGCTGTCATTCCGTCTAGTGGAGACGGATAGTTTTAAAGGCCTTATGGCGGCGGCTGTCCCACAGTATGTCGTGCCCAGCCACCACTACTTTTCAAGGCGAGCCATCCCTTCCCTTCACAACCAAGTATGGGACAAAAACAGGTGTGCACTGCGCAACGCCATCTGTGGCACCTGACTACGGATATGTGGACCAGTAAGCACGGTCAGGGCCATTATATCTTTATAACAGCACACTGGGTAAATGCAGTGGCAGCTGGTCCTTAGGCGGATAGCAGTTTGGCACATGTCCTTCCACCACCGAGGATTGCAGGGCGCTTCAGTTTGCCTCCTGTTGCTTCCTCCTCCTCCTACTCTGCTTCCTCATTCTCTACCAGCTCCTCATCCAGTCAGCATAACACCTTCACCACCAACTTCAGCACAGCCAGGGGTAAACGACAGCAGGCAGTTTTAAAATGTATCTGTTTGGGGGACAAACCCCACACCGCGCAGGAGCTGTGGACGGGCCTTGAACAACAGACCGATGAGTGGTTTGTGCCAGTCAGCTTTAAGCACGGCCTGGTGGTGTGTGATAATGGGCGAAATCTCGTAGCAGCTCTGGGACTAGCCGGTTTGACGCACATCCCTTGCCTGGCGCATGTGCTGAATTTGGTGGTACAGAGATTCCTTAAAAATTACCCCGACATGTCAGAGCTGCTACAAAAAATGCGGGCCGTCTGTGTGCGCTTTCGGTGTTCTCACCCTGCTGCTGCCCGCCTGTTAGCGCTTTGGCCTTCCTGCTCACCACCTCATATGCGACATGCCCACAAGGTGGAACTCCACCTTGCACATGCTGGCCAGATTGTGCGAGCAGCAGCAGGCGATAGTGGAGTTTTAGCTGCAGCATGCACAGGTGAGTCGCTCGGCAGAACAGCACCATTTCACCACCAATGACTGGGCCTCCATGCGAGACCTGTGTTCCTTGTTGCGCTGTTTCGAGTACTCCACCAACATGGCCAGGGCCGATAACGCCGTTCTCAGCGTTACTATCCCACTTCTATGCATCCTTGAAAAACTGCTCATGGCGATGATGGAAAAGGATGTGGCACAGGAGAAGGAGAAGGAAGAGGGATCATTTCGTAGGGTTTCCGGCCAGTCATTCCCAAGTGGCTCCGAGGGTTGGTTCCTGCACCCAAAAACCTAAGGTACACAATTGTCCAGCCAGGGCACAGTTCTGGAGGATGAGGAGGTGGAGGAGGAGGAGGAGGAGGAGGAGGAGGAGGAACCATGTTCACAGCAGGGTGGCACCCAGACCAGCTCATGGCCATCACTGGTGCGTGGATACAGAGGACACAGCCGATACACCTCCCACAGAGGACAGCTTTTCGTTGCCTATGGGCAGCCTTGCATACATGAGCGATTACATGCTGCAGTGTCACCGCAACGACCGCAGAGTTGCCCACATTCTAACTTGTGCTGATTACTGGCTGGCCATGCTGCTGGATCCCCGTTACAAGGACAACGTACCGTCCTTAATTCCGTCACTGGAGCGTGATCGTACGATGCGGGAGTACAAGTGCACGCTGGTAGACACGCTGCTGGTGGCATTCCCACCTGACAGCGGGGGCACAGTAGAAGCACAAGGCGAAGGCAAATGTTATTCCTCTATCCGTCAATCTTGGTGTAGCAATGACTGTGCTCGTGCGCACGTTTGGGAGATTGCAGGCGATGGAGGTTTTTCAAAGCCTATGGTCATGCTGAGGTAGTTCAGTGACAGTTAAGTGACCCAGAAAACAATGATTCTGCAGTGTGTGCCCATTGTTGGCCTAGTAGGCTTTAATAATCAACTTAGATGATCACAAAGAAAATTAATGTTTCTTCTATGCAAAATTATCCAGCCGATCGCTTTTGGTCTGTTCACAATGAAGCAACGACCTTATCATCTGGGGTGTGCCAACATTGCCAACACACTCAAAGAGGTTATCGCTTCATTGTGATATGCAAGTCCCTTCACCACAACAAGGTAACGATCACGAAGGGGAATTGACACATGTATGTGCCTTTTTTTTTTGTTTTGTTTTTGCACCCACAGTGCAGCACCAGGGGTCAGAAAAATTAGGCATGTACACATGCCAGAAAAATTTGGTATTGTTGCAGCCGCTGCTGTAACAGCGGCCGGGAAAATTTATGTTTTCCAGGCAGAAAATGCACTAAAACATTGCGGCTTGAACCCTAGTTGGTGGCGGAGAAGTCACGCAAGTCATCCGGCATGCAGAGATTAAATACAGCAGCGTGTGGACCATTTTTAGCCCAAGGCATCTCATCGGACCTTTTTTAGTCAAATGCATCCCCCACTGTCAGTCCCTTCAGGATCCATGCCTCATTCATCTTAATAAAGGTGAGGTGATCAACTCTTTTCTGACCTAGGCGACTTCTCTTCTCAGTGACAATACCTCCTGCTGCGCTGAAGGTCCTTTCTGACAAGACACTTGAAGCGGGGCAGGCCAGAAGTTCTATCGCAAATTGGGATAGCTCAGGCCAAAGGTCAAGCCTGCACACCCAGTAGTCAAGGGGTTCATCGCTCCTCAGAGTGTCGATATCTGCAGTTAAGGTGAGGTAGTCTGCTACCTGTCGGTCAAGTCGTTCTCTGAGGGTGGACCCCGAAGGGCTGCGGCGATGCGTAGGACTTAAAAATCTCTGCATGTCCTCCATCAACAAAACGTTTGTAAAGCGTCCTGTCCTTGCCGGTGTGGTCGTGGTAGGAGGAGGATTACTTTCACCTCTTCCACTGTTAGATTCCCGTTGTGCTGTGACATTACCCTTATACGCTGTGTAAAGCACACTTTTTAACTTGTTTTCGAACTGCTGCATCCTTTCCGACTTCCGGTAATTCTGTAACATTTCAGCCACTTTCTGCTTATAACGGGGGTCTAGTAGCGTGGCCACCCAGTACAGGCCTGCCTGCAAGTCGTGGTGGTGTCACCAACTCCTCTGCAGAGCCACGCATTCCATGCTTGGCAGCCATCAGCAGGTTTACCCAATGCACAGTGTACGTGATATACCTGCCCTGACCGTGCTTTTGTGAAAAAAAAATTCGTCCGGGTACCTTCCACTGCAGTGTCCCAACAGCTACAAATTTTTTGAAGGCCTCAGACTCCACCAGCTTGTATTGTAAAAGCTGGCGGGCTAAGAGTTCCGAAAAGCCAGCTGTCAGACGCCGGGCAAGGGGGTAACTCTGTGACATTGGCTTCTTACGCTCAAACATTTCCTTGACAGACACCTGACTGTGGTCAGATGAGCAGGAACTGCTGAAGGTGAGAGGCGGAGTGGCGGGTGGTTGAGAGAGGGCAAGGAAGACAGCAGAGGTTGACGTGGCTGAAGATGCTGGACCAGGAGGAGGATGGTGGCTTTGAGTTTGTGTGCTGCTTGTACTCATCATGTGTTGATCCCATAGGCGTTTGTGATGTGAGATCATGTGCCTTCGCAAAGCAGTTGTACCTAGGTGGGTGTTGGACTTCCCACGACTCCGTTTCTTTTGGCACAGGTTGCAAATGGCATCACTGTTATCAGAGGCAGACACACACAAAAAATGACACACTGCTGAGCTTTGCAATGATGGCATTCTGGTGGTGGCAACAGCATGCGTTGATTGGCGTGCTGTCTGGCTGACCCCGGGTGCCGATACATGCTGTCTGACTGTGCCACTAGCTCTTTGCGACCACTCCCCCTGCTTCCAACTCGTCCCCTCCTCCTCTCTGTCTCCCCATCTGAACTTTCCCCCTTTTCTTGTTCTCTTCAAGCGGGCACCTATGTGACATCCACAGACACATCATCAACCACTTTTCTTGTATCTGACAACTCAGCAAAGGAAGCAGCAGCGGGTACAACATCATTATCATCACAACGTACGTCCATGTGTGTAATGCTGTCTGACTGAGACATATCCCTGTTATCTACATCCTCTGGCAATAATGGTTGCACATCACTCATTTCTTCCAACTGATGTGTAAATAACTCCTCTGACAGATCAAGTGAAGCGGCTGTGGTGCTAGTGTTGGTGGTGGTGGTGGCAGGCGGGCGAGTGGTAACTTGAGAGGTGCCCGAAGCTGAGCTGGAGGACGATGGTGCATCAAGGTTCCGAGCGGAAGCTAAAGAAGATTGGGATTCCTGTGTTAGCCAGTCAACTATGCCCTCAGAACTTTTCGAGTTCAGGGTACGTGGCCTCTGAACACTAGGCATTATTCTAGGGCCAAAGGAAATCACAGCACCATGACCACGACGGCCCCTGTGGGGTGGCCCGCCTCTGCTTGTCATTTTTTTTTAGATTAGTGGTACTATGTGGGCACAGTACAGTCTGTGGGCCTGACACACACTGGCAGGCAACTGCAATTATATTACAGATACAAAATTGTATTACTTTTTTATCTGCAAGGTACTGTGCCACCAGATATAAGTGGTGGGCAGTGGGCACAGTACAGTCTGTGGGCCTGACACACACTGGCAGGCAACTGCAATTACATTACAGAGAAAAAAAATTGTATTACTTTTTTATCTGCAAGGTAATGTGACACAAGATATGAGTGGTGGGCAGTGGGCACAGTACAGTCTGTGGGCCTGACACACACTGGCAGGCAACTGCAATTATATTACAGAGAAAAAATGGTATTACTTTTTTATCTGCAAGGTACTGTGCCACCAGATATGAGTGGTGGGCAGTGGGCACAGTACAGTCTGTGGGCCTGACACACACTGGCAGGGAACTACAATTATATTACAGAGAAAAAATTGTATTACTTTTTTATCTGCAAGGTACTGTGCCATCAGATATGAGTGCTGAGCAGTGGGCACAGTACAGTCTGTGGGCCTGACACACACTGGCAGGCAACTGTAATTATATTACAGAGAAAAAATTGCATTACATTTTTATCTGCAAGGTACTGTGCCACCAGATATGAGTGGTGGGCAGTGGGCACAGTACAGTCTGTGGGCCTGACACACACTGGCAGGCAACTGCAATTATATTACAGAGAAAAAAAATGTATTACTTTTTTATCTGCAAGGTACTGTGCCACCAGATATGAGTGGTGGGCAGTGGGCACAGTACAGTCTGTGGGCCTGACACACACTGACAAGAAACTGCAATTACATTGCAGAGAGAAAAAATGGTATTACTTTTTTATCTGCAAGGTACTGTGTCACCCAATATGAGTGATGGGCACTGGCAGTGGTCACAGTACAGTCAATGGGCCTGACACACATGTATATATATAAAAGCAGACTGATGTACTAGCCCTAAAAAAAGGGCTTTTTGGGGTGCTGTCAGGATGCTGTCCTTACAGCAGATGAGTCATTGAGGACTCGAGTGGACACAGAACACTGGCCTAGCTATTTCCCTATTAATTCAGCAGCAGCAGCACTCTCCCTGCTCTCTCTAACCCTGCAGCTTCAGAATGAATCTAAGATGGATGCTGTCCTTGTTTTTGATAGGAGGTGGGAGGGTCTGGGAGGGAACCCAGACCCTCCCACTGGATTGTGTCTGCTGACTGTGAGGTACAGGGTCAAAGTTTGCTCAATGATGACGTATAGGGGGCGGACCAAACATCGCATATGTTTGCCCACCGCGGAGAACGTGAACACAAGCGATGTTTGCTGGGAACTGTTCGCCGGCAAAATAGTTTGGGACATCTCTAGTGTTTAGCATGGCAGGGGGCGTCATCACAGACAAGCGTAGCCACCTGTCCACAGCCAATGTGGACAAGCTCACGTTCATTAAAATGAACCAGGCTTGGATCCCACAACACTTGTCTGTACCTTGTGCAGAATAGACATTTATACCAACATCAAACATACATTCTTGTACTCAAGTCAAGTGCAATGATTATTTGTTTTATTTATTTTTTATTTGTCACAATATTTTGGGGGCTACCTACCCCAATAAAAAATAAAAAACATTGTTGGCTACCTCCTATTCCTCCATTGCTGCCTCCACCTACAACACCACATTCACCGCCTCCTCAACCTCCGACTCCGTATCCACCTCCTTCTCTGAGTTGCAGGTTAATAATTTGTAATTTTTAGTTATTTTATTTCATTTTAAGTTATTTCCCTATCAACATTTGTTTGCAGAGCAGTTGCCATTCTCTTAAGCACATTTTACAGCCTTTTACATCACTCTAGCCTTTTCAAGGACTATTTTATAGCCATTTTAATGCAAAAAAGTGCAAATTTTAGTGCCCTAAATTGAAAAAAATTATTTTCAATTGTCGTGTGACATTTAACAATTTTTGGCGTATACAAACCCCTGCTGAGCCTGGGTGACAGGGGCCTAAATCTCTCAAAATCCTCTGTTCTATTGTTGGGTGACAAGATCACCCTTTTGCCGCGAATGAACCTCTGCTGTGCCTGGGTGACAGGGGCCTAAATCTCTTAAAATCCTCTTTTATATTGCTGGGTGACATGAACCCCTTTTTGCCGTGAATAAACCCCTGCTGTTCCTGGGTGACAGGGGCCAAAATATCTCAAAATCCTCTGTTCTATTTCTGGGTGACATGAACCCCCTTTTGCTGTGAATAATCCCCTGCTGTGCCTGGGTGACTGGGGCCTAAATCTCTCAAAATCCTCTGTTTTATTGGTGGGTGACATGAACCCCCTTTTGCTGTGAATAAACCCCTGCTGTGCCTGGGTGACATGGGCCTAAATCTCTCATAATCCTCTGTTCTATTGCTGGGTGACAAGAACCCCCTTTTGTCGTGAATGAACCCCTGCTGTGCCTGGGTCACATGGGCCTAAATCTCTCAAAATTGTCTGTTCTATTGCTGGGTGACATGAACCCCGTTTTGCCGTGAATAAACCCCTGCTGTGCCTGGGTGACAGGGGTCTAAATCTCTCAAAATCCTCAGGCCCCACAGTACAGTCTGTGGGCCTGACACACACTGGCAGGCAACTGCAATTATATTACAGAGAAAAAATTGTATTACTTTTTTTTATCTGCAAGGTACTGTGCCATCATATATGAGTGCTGGGCAGTGGGCACAGTACAGTCTGTGGGCCTGACACACACTGGCAGGCAACTGTAATTATATTACAGAGAAAAAATTGCATTACTTTTTTATCTGCAAGGTACTGTGCCACCAGATATGAGTGGTGGGCAGTGGGCACAGTACAGTCTGTGGGCCTGACACACACTGGCAGGCAACTGCAATTATATTACAGAGAAAAAAATGTATTACTTTTTTATCTGCAAGGTACTGTGCCACCAGATATGAGTGGTGGGCAGTGGGCACAGTACAGTCTGTGGGCCTGACACACACTGACAAGCAAATGCAATTACATTGCAGAGAGAAAAAATTGTATTACTTTTTTATTTGCAAGGTACTGTGTCACCCAATATGAGTGATGGGCACTGGCAGTGGTCACAGTACAGTCAGTGGGCCTGACACACACGGGCAGGCAACTGCAAAATATATATATATATATATATATATATATATAAAAAGCAGACTGATGTACTAGCCCTAAAAAAGGGCTTTTTGGGGTGCTGTCAGGATGCTGTCCTTACAGCAGATGAGTCATTGAGGACTCGAGTGGACACAGAACACTGGCCTAGCTATTTCCCTATTAATTCAGCAGCAGCAGCACTCTCCCTGCTCTCTCTAACCCTGCAGCTTCAGAATGAATCTAAGATGGATGCTGTCCTTGTTTTTGATAGGAGGTGGGAGGGTCTGGGAGGGAACCCAGACCCTCCCACTGGATTGTGTCTGCTGACTGAGGTACAGGGTCAAAGTTTGCTCAATGATGACGTATGGGGGGCGGACCAAACATCGCATATGTTTGCCCACCGCAGAGAACGTGAACACAAGCGATGTTCGCTGGGAACTGTTCGCCGGCAAAATAGTTTGGGACATCTCTAGTGTTTAGCATGGCAGGGGGCGTCATCACAGACAAGCGTAGCCACCTGTCCACAGCCAATGTGGACAAGCTCACGTTCATTAAAATGAACCAGGCTTGGATCCCACAACACTTGTCTGTACCTTGTGCAGAATAGACATTTATGCCAACATCAAATATACATTCTTGTACTCAAGTCAAGTGCAATGATTATTTGTTTTATTTATTTTTTATTTGTCACAATATTTTGGGGGCTACCTACCCCAATAAAAAATAAAAAATATTGTTGGCTACCTCCTCCTCCTCCTCCATTGCTGCCTCCACCTACAACACCACATTCACCACCACCTCAACCTCCGACTCCATATCCACCTCCTTCTCTGAGTTGCAGGTTAATAATTTGTAATTTTTAGTTATTTTATTTTAAGTTATTTCCCTATCAACATTTGTTTGCAGAGCAGTTGCAATTCTCTTAAGCACATTTTACAGCCTTTTACATCACTCTAGCCTTTTCAAGGACTATTTTATAGCCATTTTTATTTTCAATTGTCGTGTGACATTTTAAAATTTTTGGCGTATACAAACCCCTGCTGAGCCTGGGTGACAGGGGCCTAAATCTCTCAAAATCCTCTGTTCTATTGCTGGGTGACATGAACCCCCTTTTGCTGTGAATGAACCCCTGCTGTGCCTCGGTGACAGGGGCCTAAATCTCTCAAAATCCTCTGTTTTATTGGTGGGTAACATGAACCCCCTTTTGCTGTGAATAAACCCCTGCTGTGCCTGGGTGACATGGGCCTAAATCTCTCATAATCCTCTGTTCTATTGCTGGGTGACAAGAACCCCCTTTTGTCGTGAATGAACCCCTGCTGTGCCTGGGTCACATGGGCCTAAATCTCTCAAAATCGTCTGTTCTATTGCTGGGTGACATGAACCCCGTTTTGCCGTGAATAAACCCCTGCTGTGCCTGGGTGACAGGGGTCTAAATCTCTCAAAATCCTCTGTTGTATTGCTGGGAGACATGAACCCCTTTTTGCCGTGAATAAACCCCTGCTGTGCCTGGGTGACAGGGGCCTAAATCTCTCAAAATCGTCTGTTCTATTGCTGGGTGACATGAATCCCCTTTTGCCGTGAATAAACTGCTGCTGTGCCTGGCTGACAGGGGCCTAAATCTCTCAAAATCCTCTGTTCTATTGCTAGGTGACAATATCCCTCTTTTGCCATGAATGAACCCCTTCTCTGCATTGCTGACAGGGGCCTAAATCTCTTAAAATCCTCTGTTGTATTGCTGGGTGACAAGATCCCCCTTTTGCCGTGAATAAACCCCTGCTGTGCCTGGTTGACAGGGGCCTAAATCTCTCAAAAGCCTCTGTTCTATTGCTGGGTGACAAGAACCCACTTTTTCCGGGAATAAACCCCTGCTGTGCTTGGGCGACTGGGGCCTAAATCTCTCAAAATCCTCTGTTCAATTACTGGCTGACACTAACCCCCTTTTGCCTTGAATAAACCCCTGCTGTGCCTGGGTGACAGGGGCCTAAATCTCTCAAAATCCTCTGTTCTATTGCTGGGTGACAAGATCCCCCTTTTGCCATGAATAAACCCCTGCTTTGCTTGGGTGACAGGAGCCTAAATCTCTCAAAATCCTCTGTTCTTTTGCTGCGTGACAAGATACCCCTTTTTCCGTGAATAAACCCCTGCTGTGCCTTGCTGACAGGGAACTAAATTTAGTGAAAACCTCTGTTACTGATAGGAAGATGCTCGACTACAAGCGCACGCTGATGATAGCATTCCGACCTGACAGCGGGGGCACAGTGGAAGCCAATGCAGCTGCGGAAGGCAGGGTTAGCATGGCCAAAATGTGGAAAAGCTTTGTCAGCCTTGGAGGTGCTGACCTGCCCTGCAGCCAGTGTATAGTGTGAACGTGTGTTTAGCACGGCAGAGAGCATTATCACAGGCCGCAGCCAATGTGGACAAGCTTACATTTATTAAAATGAACCAGGCATGGATCCCACAGGACTTGTCCGTACCTTTTGCAGAATAGACATTTATACCAGCCCCATCCATTCTTGTACTCAAGTGCACTTATTCTTTGTTTTATTTTGTTATATGTCCCAATATTTTGGGGTATACCCCAATTTAAAAATAAAAAATAACACAAATCAGTGTTGGCTACCTATTCCTCCTTCACCGCCGCTTCCACCTACACCACCACGTCAACCTACTCCGCCACATCCACCCATCCATCGCCTCCTCAACCTCCTACTCCTAGATCCAGATTGTTATTTTGAATTTTTCTGTATTTTATGTTATTTTAAGTCATTTCCCTATCCACATTTGTTCGCAGAACAGTCGCCATGCTCTTAAGCACATGTTGATGCCTTTTGCAGCCCTTTAGCCCTTTCCAGGACTATTTTAGAGCCATTTTAGTGCCCAAAAGTTCGGGTCCCTATTGACTTCAATGGTGTTCGGGTTCGGAGTCAAGTTCGGGTCCCGAACCCTGAGGTAGTCTATTCCACAGATTCACAGTTCTTATAGTAAAGAAACTTTGACGCTTCTGGAAACTGAAATTTTTCTTCTCCAGTTAGAGGCAGTGCCCCCTTGTCTTTTGAGGGGATTTTACATGGAATAGCTATTTATGTTATTTTTTGTATGGCCCATTTATATATTTGTATAGGTTAATCATGTCCCCCCTTAGATGTCTCTTCTCAATACTAAATAAATTATTTGAATCTTTCTTCATAACTAAGACCCTCCATGTCCCTTATCAGTTTAGTGCCCTCACTACAATACACACACGGCCACCAGCAGCCCTGCTGCGATCTCATTATCATGCAATGAGATTGCAGCAGGGCTGTTGGTGGCCGCAGTGTGTATTGTGTATTGTACTGAGGGCGATGGCCGCCAGTGGCCCTACTGTAATCTAAACATTATGCTGTATTGTGCCCCCTCCTGTCTCTGATAATGTGCAAAAGAGTAGGAGAGAAAAAAGTTACGGTTGCTGGTGCTAATCCAGGAGAGAACCTGGATGCAAGGGGGCGCCACAAAGCAAAAGAGTTAACAGGGTTGGAATTATATTTTAAGTCTCATGAAGTGAGAGTTTGGTATATTGTAGTGAATCATATAATGCGTTCATAAGAGACAATAATTAAAAACAATTATAATAATAAAATTTGTATGGAAGTGCATACACATCAATCTTAGTACCACACATGGGTCCAATTTGTGGCTATTGATCGATAAAAAAGCAATGGTTAAGGACTTACTTTAACAGGGGGGTGTCACGGCTGGTGGTGGGGGAAACACCCAGCCGTGCGGTGCCTGGAGATGGTAGGGTTACCCCTTGGCCGGGACCACAGAGTTAGGGAGCAGGTCACCTCCTATTGCGTCCCTAATGCTGACCCTGTCTCCTGTCAGTATGAGCCGACCTTGGTGGTAGGAGGGCTCATACGCCGGAACCTAAAAGTCCCTGCAAGCCCTCAAGTCGGCCCTGAACTAGGGGACAGAGTAAGGCGACCTGCTCCTCCTAGACACGGAGGAGCAGGAGTCTCAATGGCCAAGCAACACAGGGGATACAAAAACAGCTATGGCAGTGGCAGTCAAATGGAACCAACTCATCACTCACCTGCCACAGACAACACAACCAGGAACCCATGTGCAGGTGCTGTAAGTACAAGACAACAACAGACACAGCACACACCAGACATCACACAGGAACCCTGGACCATAAGCTGCAATAACACAAAAACCCCCACACACCTAGATAACACAGTGTAACAAAGGTTTTAAACTTATGACCGGAAGGGTGGCCCTTACAAGAAGGATGGAATCCACAGGAGGCTGCTTCATCCAAGCATGACTGAAAGCAACCTACTGAGCTGTGCTCCAGACACATGCTTTATAGGGCAAAGTGGCCACACCCACTGGTCAACCACACCCAGTGACACAACACACACACTGGGAAGGAAGTTAACCCCTCCAGTACACAGAAGGGAAAATACACATACATGGGAAGTGACCAACCTGATCACCCTGTGGCTGTTGCCGCTGGCAACGACATGGGTGGCAGCCGTCCTGGGAGACAGCCCGAAGGCCGAGACACTGCCACCACATGTACATAATACCAAACGTTGCCACGGGCAGCCACAGTGAAAGGACGATGTCCGTGCGCACCAAACAACAACAAGTGCACACCAGACATACAAACAAAGTGCATCCACACACGCACACAACTCCCCGGGAACCGCACACATAGCTGTTGTCCGCGGCAACCGCACTGAGGCCAACTACAATATGCCTCAGCTGCGGTTGAAACAACAACCACAACCGCGGGCAACTGTATGCGGCTCCCAAGGAGTCACGACCATAACCGTGGCCGTGACAGGGGGAAGTAAAGAATAAACTCAGTACACCAATTAGGGTATTCTTAAAACTACAGGGTATCATGAATAGATATAACTATTCTTCCTCTGCTAGGCAAATGCAGCCTTAGGTGTTGTGCCTATTTAGGATAATAACCCAATCAGTACTTTGAGATTACCTCGAAACAGAGTAATATATATGCGTCCATATATCTGTATGGAATACAGTGACGTCAAGTTAGTCACAATTGATAAACAAACAATATGGTTAGTATTAGGGATCGACCGATATTGATTTTTTAGGGCCGATACCGATAATTTGTGAACTTTCAGGCCGATAGCCGATAATTTATACCGATATTCTGGGAATTTTCATTTTTGAAAAAAAAATAAAAAATTCCCACAAATCTGCTGAAAATTAATGTTTATTGTTAATGTGTATTTTTTTTTGGGTAAATCTTTCTTTTTTATTTATATTTAATATTTTGGTGTTTTTATTATTTTTTTTGTAACTTTTTTTTTTAAACTAACTTTTAGCCCCCTTAGGGACTAGAACCCTTGTCCTATTCACCCTGATAGAGATCTATCAGGGTGAATAGAAGCTCACACTGTCCCTGCTGCTGTGTGCTTTGTGCACACAGCAGCATGGAGCTTATCATGCAGCCAGGGCTTCAATAGCGTCCTGGCTGCCATGGTAACCGTTCGGAGCCCCAGCATTACACTGCTGGGGCTCCGATCGGAGGAGCAAGGGAGAGGGGATCCTGTGGGGGGGGCGCACTGCGACTGGGGTGGGGGGGCCCTATGCGCCACCACTGCTTAATACTGGGGGGGAGGGGGGGCGCACTGCGCCATCAATGCTTAATACTGGGGGGGGCGCACTGTGCCACCAATGTCTGATACTGGGGGGCTTGGGGGGGCGCACTGCGCCACCAATGAAGCTTAATCTCTAATTTATTCATATACAGGAGGCGGGAGCTGCAGGATCACATAGCCGGCTCCCGACCTCTCCGCGGCACCTGAGGAGTTAACTACCGCAGATCGCAGCTACAGCTCATAGAGGTCGGGAGCCGGCAATGTGATCCTGCAGCTCCCGCCTCCTGTATATGAATGAATGATAGATTAATCTTCATTGGTGGAGCAGTGGCCATAGCTCCTCCCCTCCTCCTGTCCCCTGTCCTTACATTGGCGGCAGCGGCAGGAGCAGCACAGGGGGAGGAGACACTGCTCCTTCTCCCCTGTGCTGCTGAGGGGAACACGGAGAGAGCTGTCAGCAGCGCGATCTGTGTTCCCCATACACTATCGGAATATCGGCAAAATAGATGCCGATACCGATAGTGTTCAAAATCCTGAATATCGGCCGATAATATCGGTAAATCCGATAATCGGTCGATCCCTAGTTAGTATAACTGTTCTCTCTTTTCAGTCATACAATACCACCACCAAGGAAATTTATGCTGTCTCTCCATCTTCAAATTTTTGCTTTTTTCAATCTCAGTTCAGCTCTTGGCGTTTTTAGCACTGAAATAAAACTACACAAACATTATGTTAATGATCCTGTGGAAAAATTTGATTAGTAATCAATATCATTAATCATTTATTGACTTGCTATAATTATTAATTTAATGAAGCAGTTTGCTTCGTTTACTGGACATTCCTATGTCAGCGAAGTATTGCACAACATTTCCTTTACTCTTTATTCACTTCATGAGATAAAGAATTTACATTCAATGGAGTTGGGAGAATCTTACTCTTCCTTTCCATTAGGCTGACTTAAGAAATCAGCTCTCAGCGCAGCTCTGCGACCTCTGACCTCTTCACTGACATGCATCTAAACTTAGGAATGTGCTCCTTCCCCCCTCCCATCTTTAAGATGGTGGCAAAATTTTGGGACATACATAATCTGCAGGAAAACTGATGGTATACATGACACAGCTCTGTGACCCCTGAGAGTATACTGTGGTCTGCTGTTACTGCAAACTACTCCTCACCCCTCCCTTAGGAGACTTTTTAAGGCAATTAGGGTTAGTTAACAGAGCTATTTAAATACAGTTTTGCGCTTTTCACTATTAAAACAATTAACAGGTTCTAGATACTCTGTTTAAAAATTAATTCACAAACAAATAAAACTAAAATCTGAAACGATTAATCATAGATAGATAAAAACAATTCCCTCCTTGGGGGATTATCATATCTGTGGCAATTGCAAATTGTACATTAGGATCCTATAAGAAAGCATGGTTATATTAGCGTACATAGCAATTAACCTGTTTAAAAACTGTCCTCTTATAGATTCTATTTATCAATAACATTGGGTCAGACTTTATGTATAAAGTTCCTCTATTATCCTGTAACTCCCTGAGCTACTAAACTCAACCTCCCTGTATATGGGGGTAAATCTCCAACTATGGGAGTTAACTGGCCAGTAGGGATGAGCGAACCCGAACTGTATAGTTCGGGTTCGTACCGAATTTTGGGGTGTCCGTGACACGGACCCGAACCCGGACATTTTTGTAAAATTCCGGGTTCGGGTTCGGTGTTCGTCGCTTTCTTGGCGCTTTTGTGACGCTTTCTTGGCGCTTTTTGAAAGGCTGCAAAGCAGCCAATCAACAAGCGTCATACTACTTGCCCCAAGAGGCCGTCACAGCCATGCCTACTATTGGCATGGCTGTGATTGGCCAGAGCACCATGTGACCCAGCCTCTATTTAAGCTGGAGTCACATAGCGCCGCCCGTCACTCTGCTCTGATTAGCGTAGGGAGAGGTTGCGGCTGCGACAGTAGGGCGAGATTAGGCAGATTAACTCCTCCAAATGACTTGATTATTGATCGATCTGCAGCTGTGGGTCATTGAGCTGCTGATACTCAATTGCTCACTGTTTTTAGGCTGCCCAGACCGTTTGTCAGTCACATTTTTCTGGGGTGATCGGCGGCCATTTTGTGTCTTGTGGTGCGCAAGCACAAGCTGCGACCAAGTGCATTTAACCCTCAATGGTGTGGTTGTTTTTTTGACTAAAGCCTACATCAGGGTGAAGCTGTCACACCAAGTGCATTTAACCAGCAATAGTCTGTTTATTTTTTGGCCATATACTACATCAGGGGCAAGCTGCGCCTGTCACCAAGTGCATTTAACCCTCAATGGTGTGGTTGTTTTTTGGCTAAAGCCTACATCAGGGTGAAGCTGTCACACCAAGTGCATTTAACCAGCAATAGTCTATTTATTTTTTGGCCATATACTAAATCAGGGGCAAGCTGCGCCTGTCACCAAGTGCATTTAACCCTCAGTAGTGTGGTTGGTCAAGCTGTCACACCAAGTGCATTTAACCAGCAATAGTCTATTTATTTTTTGGCCATATACTAAATCAGGGGCAAGCTGCGCCCGTCACCAAGTGCATTTAACCCTCAGTAGTGTGGTTGGTCAAGCTATCACACCAAGTGCATTTAACCAGCAATAGTCTGTTCATTTTTTGGCCATATACTAAATCAGGGGCAAGCTGCGCCTGTCACCAAGTGCATTTAACCAGCAATAGTCTGTTCATTTTTTGGCCATATACTACATCAGGGGCAAGCTGCGCTCGTCACCAAGTGCATTTAACCCTCAGTAGTGTGGTTGGTCAAGCTGTGACACCAAGTGCATTTAACCAGCAATAGTCTGTTCATTTTTTGGCCATATACTAAATCAGGGGCAAGCTGCGCCCGTCACCAAGTGCATTTAACCAGCAATAGTGTGGTTATTTTTTGGCCATATTCCAGTCTAATTCTGTCACTAAATCCATACCGGTCACCCAGCGCCTAAATACTAGGCCTCAAATTTATATCCCGCTAAATCTCTCGTTACCGCTGTACTGTTGTGGCTGGGAAAGTTATTTAGTGTCCGTCAAAGCACATTTTTTGTTCAGGGTTGAAATACAATTCCCAATTTAGCAATTTCATAATTTAGTGGTTTCTGCTATATCAGAGCTATTTGAAATCTATCCCTAAAAGGGTATATAATATTCAAGGTGCACATAGGGTCATTCAGAATAACTTCACACACATGCTACTGTGCATTTCCACGTCTAATTCTGTTAGTAAATCCATACCGGTCACCCAGCGCCTAAATATTAGGCCTCAAATTTATATCCCGCTAAATCTCTCGTTACCGCTGTCCTGTTGTGGCTGGGAAAGTTATTTAGTGTCCGTCAAAGCACATTTTTTGTTCTGGGTTGAAATACAATTCCCAATTTAGCAATTTCATAATTTAGTGGTTCCTGCTATATCAGAGCTATTTGAAATCTATCCCTAAAAGGGTATATAATATTCAAGGTGCACATAGGGTCATTCAGAATAACTTCACACACACGCTACTGTGCATTTCCAAGTCTAATTCTGTCACTAAATCCATACCGGTCACCCAGCGCCTAAATACTAGGCCTCAAATTTATATCCCGCTAAATCTCTCGTTACCGCTGTACTGTTATGGCTGGGAAAGTTATTTAGTGTCTGTCAAAGCAAATTTTTTGTTCTGGGTTGAAATACAATTCCCAATTTAGCAATTTCATAATTTAGTGGTTCCTGCTATATCAGAGCTATTTGAAATCTATCCCTAAAAGGGTATATAATATTCAAGGTGCACATAGGGTCATTCAGAATAACTTCACACACACGCTACTGTGCATTTCCAAGTCTAATTCTGTCAGTAAATCCATACCGGTCACCCAGCGCCTAAATACTAGGCCTCAAATTTATATCCCGCTGAATTTGAATACAATACATTGGGCCAAATAATATTTTTGTTGTTGTGGTAAACCATAACAATGAGGAAAACATCTAGTAAGGGACGCGGACGTGGACATGGTCGTGGTGGTGTTAGTGGACCCTCTGGTGCTGGGAGAGGACGTGGCCGTTCTGCCACATCCACACGTCCTAGTGTACCAACTACCTCAGGTCCCAGTAGCCGCCAGAATTTACAGCAATATATGGTGGGGCCCAATGCCGTTCTAAGGATGGTAAGGCCTGAGCAGGTACAGGCATTAGTCAATTGGGTGGCCGACAGTGGATCCAGCACGTTCACATTATCTCCCACCCAGTCTTCTGCAGAAAGCGCACAGATGGCACCTGAAAACCAACCCCATCAGTCTGTCACATCACCCCCATGCATACCAGGGAAACTGTCTCAGCCTCAAGTTATGCAGCAGTCTCTTATGCTGTTTGAAGACTCCGCTGGCAGGGTTTCCCAAGGGCATCCACCTAGCCCTTCCACAGCAATGAAAGACATAGAATGCACTGACGCACAACCACTTATGTTTCCTGATGATGAGGACATGGGAATACCACCTCAGCATGTCTCTGATGATGACGAAACACAGGTGCCAACTGCTGCGTCTTTCTGCAGTGTGCAGACTGAACAGGAGGTCAGGGATCAAGACTGGGTGGAAGACGATGCAGGGGACGATGAGGTCCTAGACCCCACATGGAATAAAGGTCGTGCCACTGACTTTCACAGTTCGGAGGAAGAGGCAGGGGTTGAGACCGAGCCAACAGCGTAGCAAAAGAGGGAGCAGTGGGCAAAAGCAGAACACCCGCCGCCAAGAGACTCCGCCTGCTACTGACCGCCGCCATCTGGGACCGAGCACCCCAAAGGCAGCTTTAAGGAGTTCCCTGGCATGGCACTTCTTCAAACAATGTGCTGACGACAAGACCCGAGTGGTTTGCACGCTGTGTCATCAGAGCCTGAAGCGAGGCATTAACGTTCTGAACCTGAGCACAACCTGCATGACCAGGCACCTGCATGCAAAGCATGAACTGCAGTGGAGTAAACACCTTAAAACCAAGGAAGTCACTCAGGCTCCCCCTGCTACCTCTTCTGCTGCTGCCGCCTCGGCCTCTTCTGCTGCTGCCGCCTCGGCCTCTTCCTCCGCCTCTGGAGGAACGTTGGCACCTGCCGCCCAGCAAACAGGGGATGTACCACCAACACCACCACCACCTCCGTCACCAAGCGTCTCAACCATGTCACACGCCAGCGTTCAGCTCTCCATCTCACAAACATTTGAGAGAAAGCGTAAATTCCCACCTAGCCACCCTCGATCCCTGGCCCTGAATGCCAGCATTTCTAAACTACTGGCCTATGAAATGCTGTCATTTAGGCTGGTGGACACAGACAGCTTCAAACAGCTCATGTCGCTTGCTGTCCCACAGTATGTTGTTCCCAGCCGCCACTACTTCTCAAAGAGAGCCGTGCCTTCCCTGCACAACCAAGTATCCGATAAAATCAAGTGTGCACTGCGCAACGCCATCTGTAGCAAGGTCCACCTAACCACAGATACGTGGACCAGTAAGCACGGTCAGGGACGCTATATCTCCCTAACTGCACACTGCAGGGCCCCAGGCGGAGAGCTGTTTGGCGCACGTCCTTCCGCCGCCAAGGATCGCAGGGCAACATTCTTTGCCTCCTGTTGCCACCTCCTCCTTCTCGGCTTCCTCCTCCTCTTCTTCCACCTGCTCATCCAGTCAGCCACACACCTTCACAACCAACTTCAGCACAGCCTGGGGTAAACGTCAGCAGGCCATTCTGAAACTCATATGTTTGGGGGACAGGCCCCACACCGCACAGGAGTTGTGGCGGGGTATAGAACAACAGACCGACGAGTGGTTGCTGCCGGTGAGCCTCAAGCCCGGCCTGGTGGTGTGTGATAATGGGCGAAATCTCGTTGCATCTCTGGGACTAGCCAATTTGACGCACATCCCTTGCTTGGCGCATGTGCTGAATTTGGTGGTGCAGAAGTTCATACACAACTACCCCGACATGTCAGAGCTGCTGCATAAAGTGCGGGCCGTCTGTTCGCGCTTCCGGCCTTCACATCCTGCTGCTGCTCGCCTGTCTGTGCTACAGCGTAACTTCGGCCTTCCCGCTCACCGCCTCATATGCGACGTGCCCACCAGGTGGAACTCCACCTTGCACATGCTGGACAGACTGTGCGAGCAGCAGCAGGCCATAGTGGAGTTTCAGCTGCAGCACGCACGGGTCAGTCGCACTACAGAACAGCACCACTTCACCACCAATGACTGGGCCTCCATGCGAGACCTGTGTGCCCTGTTGCGCTGTTTCGAGTACTCCACCAACATGGCCAGTGGCGATGACGCCGTTATCAGCGTTACAATACCACTTCTATGTCTCCTTGAGAAAACACTTAGGGCGATGATGGAAGAGGAGGTGGCCCAGGAGGAGGAGGAGGAGGAGGAAGAGGGGTCATTTTTAGCACTTTCAGGCCAGTCTCTTCGAAGTGACTCAGAGGGAGGTTTTTGGCAACAGCAGAGGCCAGGTACAAATGTGGCCAGCCAGGGCCCACTACTGGAGGACGAGGAGGACGAGGATGAGGAGGAGGTGGAGGAGGATGAGGATGAAGCATGGTCACAGCGGGGTGGCACCCAACGCAGCTCGGGTCCATCACTGGTGCGTGGCTGGGGGGAAAGGCAGGACGATGACGATACGCCTCCCACAGAGAACAGCTTGTCCTTACCCCTGGGCAGCCTGGCACACATGAGCGACTACATGCTGCAGTGCCTGCGCAACGACAGCAGAGTTGCCCACATTTTAACGTGTGCGGACTACTGGGTTGCCACCCTGCTGGATCCCCGGTACAAAGACAATGTGCCCACCTTACTTCCTGCACTGGAGCGTGATAGGAAGATGCGCGAGTACAAGCGCACGTTGGTAGACGCGCTACTGAGAGCATTCCCAAATGTCACAGGGGAACAAGTGGAAGCCCAAGGCCAAGGCAGAGGAGGAGCAAGAGGTCGCCAAGGCAGCTGTGTCAATGCCAGCTCCTCTGAGGGCAGGGTTAGCATGGCAGAGATGTGGAAAACTTTTGTCAACACGCCACAGCTAACTGCACCACCACCTGATACGCAACGTGTTAGCAGGAGGCAACATTTCACTAACATGGTGGAACAGTACATGTGCACACCCCGCCACGTACTGACTGATGGTTCGGCCCCATTCAACTTCTGGGTCTCTAAATTGTCCACGTGGCCAGAGCTAGCCTTTTATGCCTTGGAGGTGCTGGCCTGCCCGGCGGCCAGCGTTTTGTCTGAACGTGTATTCAGCACGGCAGGGGGCGTCATTACAGACAAACGCAGCCGCCTGTCTAAAGCCAATGTGGACAAGCTGACGTTCATAAAAATGAACCAGGCATGGATCCCACAGGATCTGTCCGTCCCTTGTCCAGATTAGACATTAACTACCTCCCCTTAACCATATATTATTGGACTCCAGGGCACTTCCTCATTCAATCCTATTTTTATTTTCATTTTACCATTATATTGCGAGGCTAACCAAAGTTGAATGAACCTCTCCTCTGTCTGGGTGCCGGGGCCTAAATATATGCCAATGGACTGTTCCAATGTTGGGTGACGTGAAGCCCGATTCTCTGCTATGACATGCAGACTGATTCTCTGCTGACATGAAGCCAGATCCTCTGTTACGGGACCTCTCTCCTCTGCCTGGGTGCTGGGCCTAAATTTATGGCAATGGACTGTTGCAGTGGTGGGTGACGTGAAGCCTCATTCTCTGCTATGACATGCAGACTAATTCTCTGCTGACATGAAGCCAGATCCTCTGTTACGCGACCTCTCTCCTCTGCCTGGGTGCTGGGCCTAAATTTATGAAAATGGACTCTTACAGTGGTGGGTGACGTGAAGCCTGATTCTCTGCTATGACATGAAGACTGATTCTCTGCTGACATGAAGCCAGATTGTCTGTTACAGGACCTCTCTCCTCTGCCTGGGTGCTGGGCCTAAATATATGCCAATGGACTGTTGCAGTGGTGGCTGACGTGAAGCCTCATTCTCTGCTATGACATGCAGACTAATTCTCTGCTGACATGAAGCCAGATTGTCTGTTACGGGACCTCTCTCCTCTGCCTGGGTGCTGGGCCTAAATTTATGACAATGGACTGTTGCAGTGGTGGCTGACGTGAAGCCTGATTCTCTGCTATGACATGAAGACTGATTCTCTGCTGACATGAAGCCAGATTGTCTGTTACAGGACCTCTCTCCTCTGCCTGGGTGCTGGGCCTAAATATATGCCAATGGACTGTTGCAGTGGTGGCTGACGTGAAGCCTCATTCTCTGCTATGACTTGCAGACTAATTCTCTGCTGACATGAAGCCAGATTGTCTGTTACGGGACCTCTCTCCTCTGCCTGGGTGCTGGGCCTAAATTTATGACAATGGACTGTTGCAGTGGTGGCTGACGTGAAGCCTGATTCTCTGCTATGACATGAAGACTGATTCTCTGCTGACATGAAGCCAGATTGTCTGTTACAGGACCTCTCTCCTCTGCCTGGGTGCTGGGCCTAAATATATGCCAATGGACTGTTGCAGTGGTGGCTGACGTGAAGCCTCATTCTCTGCTATGACATGCAGACTAATTCTCTGCTGACATGAAGCCAGATTCTCTGTTACGGGACCTCTCTCCTCTGCCTGGGTTCCGGGGCCTAAATATCTGAGAATGGACTGTTCCAGTGGTGGGTGACGGGAAGCCAGATTCTCTGCTATGGGACCTCTCTCCAATTGATTTTGGTTTATTTTTATTTATTTAATTTTTATTTTAATTCATTTCCCTATCCACATTTGTTTGCAGGGGATTTACCTACATGTTGCTGCCTTTTGCAGCCCTCTAGCCCTTTCCTGGGCTGTTTTACAGCCTTTTTTGTGCCAAAAAGTTCGGGTCCCCATTGACTTCAATGGGGTTCGGGTTCGGGACGAAGTTCGGATCGGGTTCGGATCCCGAACCTGAACATTTTTGGGAACTCTACTGGCCAGGAATTAATAGGAAGGTTCCTGAGTCAAACAAAGGACTAGAACCGGACCCTGTACCGCCTTGGCTAATGAGACCTACATCTGTTCCCTATCTTGGGACAATTTACTATTAATTTCTGGTGATACAAAAACATAAATTGTGTTTAGCATAGACAAACAACTCCTGAGTTTATTTACATGTCATGCACTCGTTGCATTCGTGTAATAACACTTTACTGCAACAACTCATCTGCGGTTCTGGTATGGGCTTAACCCCTTCAGTACCAGGACATTAATTTTGACTATGTATAGACCACGCCCTTTTAAGGGTTATAAACATGATCTGGCTGTAGCATTCTAATGCCAACAACAATATACATGACAATTTATCATTAATATGTCATCTCATCAATCATCTCGCTGGGGCCTCCATTTATGTCGGGTTGTAATAATTCAATTAAGAATTATTAATTATGGTCATAAAAATAATTAACCATAAAAAAAAAATCTAAAATTTGTCATAAATTCTTAAAATCATGACCTGGTGAATTGTAGACAACCTAATTGATACAATTCACATCTGAGTCCGACTATTTCCTCAGATAAATAAGTTCTTTTTGACGTGAGATGACGTTAATGATAAACATGTAGTTCTACATTATACAATAATACAGAGGTATGATAAAAATATGCAGATTTATTGGTTACAAGGTTATAAACATATATAAGTAAATAAAACACAATGATAAATGCAAATTAATATATATAGCGTTAATATAAAGCATTACAAGCTTAACAATACATGTGAATGGAAATAACTTGTCACATTATAACCAAGCTATTATTAGGTTAGGATATCAAAGTAGGAACATAAGTTATATATATTACTTCTGTTCAGAGAAAACCTCATGATAACAGGATGGGCATGTCTAATCCTAGACATGAATATGGAATGCTAAATACATTCCGGCCCCCTCTAACCAACTACACATCACATGACTTCAGGCATGGGCAAATCCAATCAAGGATATAACTTAGAAGAGATAACTGTATCCTTCCGCCCCATCCTGGACTATTTTCACACATATGACTTTGGTAAGACTATTAAGACAAATAACAGGGATCTAGGATCATTGCTAGATCATATCTTAAATGGGAAGGACTTGAAACAAGTCTTTCCTGTGGGAATCCATCACTTAGCTTGGCGAAAAAGGTTTTATCAATATATATATATATATACAAATCATTTAATTCTTTGCTAGATTATGAGTCTAGATTCTTCTGTAGGTAGAATGAAGCCTCATAATATCCTAAGTCTACATCTCAATATGGAGATGATCGATTAATTAATGAATTTATTTATTAGCCAATCTAGATGGTATATATCTTCTGACACCCCCTCCATAGAAAACTGGCTCTTTAAAGTGGACCAAATTCATACATTTGAAGAAATATCCTCTTGGGAAATGAGGAGATTTCAGAATTTTGCCAAACTCTGGCAAGAATGGAAGATATTTTGAAGCTAAGACATTTAAGTTCACTTATGTCAAAATGTTGGAAGGAACATCTCTCCCCAGCCTTTATACATTTATAGTCCTTGACAGGACTCCTATCCATTCCCCCCTTCGTATACTAGCTGCATCCTTCCCGCCTCATCATTGATCTGACTCCATCCGACAGCATATTGTAAAAAAATTGTTAGTCCTGCATTAAGACTTGCTTTCCAATGTGACGTTTGTGTTTATTAATTACTTCACTAAGAAGTTGCACCCTCCCTATTAATTTGTATGCTGATTTACTTAAAAAAATAAAAAATATAAATAATAATACCTCAGAAGTCAGGAGTATGATCCAATATCCCACTACCACTTCATCCACAGGAGAAAATGACACTCTTCTGCAGCCCAATACACAACCAGCTAAAAATAAAAATAGGGGCAAACATAGAAGAAGGGGATGTAGAGGTGGAAAAAAGTGACCCTGTAAACAAAAAAGCTTGCCCACATCCTCCCAAAATTCAAAAAGCACACCACAAGAAAGCATAATGGAAAACCTCAAACTAAAGGGCATTTTCAACCTCTCAGACTATATTTTTTTTAAAAGAGGAAATATACAGTAAGTACTCAGCAGAGGACTTTCCTTCTGCCCTAGCAAAGGTCAAAACCCTTCGAATTATTTGTTGATCTAAATCAATATACTCAGAAATTAACAATTCAATGCCATTTCAGCACAAAGAGCCAACAGTATTCTACCCCCCATCCCCCCTACCCCTACAGACAAAGAGGAGAATTCTGTTATTGACTTTCTAGTCAATTAATTATTTTACTCACCCATCTATTCTTCACTAAAACCCAAATTTACCTTGTATCCACTAAAGAGTAGAGATTCCCACATTGAAACCTTCTACAATCTATTCCTTGGCAATCTTAAAGCAACCTTTTCAAATGAAGATAACAAATATGACAAACACAATCTATCTAAAGTACAAAGAAAAACAATTACTGAGCAATCCAAAAATGAAAATATAGTAATTAAAAATGCAGACAAGAAAGGGGGGGGGGGAGATAGTCATTCTCAACACAGAAGACTATCACAAAGAAGCTCTTAACATCCTCTCAGACAACACTTACTATTGTGAACTTCAAAAAGATCCAACCAAAGAGTTCAGTAGACAACTTAACACACTAATTGACTCAAGCTATGTAAACAAAATTATCATGAAACAAAAAAGATACTACTTGTTAATCGAACACCCATCCATATCGTATTTTTATTATTTACCCAAAATACACAAATCCCTCACCAACCCTCCCGGTCGGCCAATTATATCCAGAATCAATTCCATAACATCTAACTTATCAGCCTATGTAGACAACCTGCTACAGAAATTTGTAGTAGGCCTACCCTCTTATCTCCGAGATTCGGGCCAAATGATTTTAACCATGAAAGACTTTAAATGGGAGGAAAACATGTTATGGGTAACACTTGATGTAGCATCCTTATACAGCAATATAATCCATGAGCTAGGTTGCCCTGCACACAGAACAGGTTCATCTTAGACTCTATATCTTATATTCTACATCACAATTATTTCAGTTTTAATGTCAGTTTTTACATTCAAAAATGGGGTACAGTCATGGGGGCAAAATTCGCCCCATCCTATGCAAATCTTTTTATGGGAGCTTTCAAAGAACAATTTGGTTTTATGCAACACCCCAATATTAAGTTATATAAATGGTACATAGACAATATTATTTTTTTTGTCAAGGCAAACGGGAACTTTTAGACAAATTAATTTTAAATATTAATCAGAATGATTGGAATTTGAGTTTTACTGCACAGATTGATACGACAACCACCATATTCCTAGACTTACAATTAGTGGTTCACAATAATCGGATTGAAACTAGCACACACTTTAAAAGTTTGGATGCTAACAGCTACCTAGACTATAAAAGCTGCCATTATTATAATTGTAAACGCAACATACCTTATGGTCATATAAGGAGAATACAAAAAAACAGCTCCAACGACACAATAATGAAGGACCAAATAGAAATTCTCAGGTCTAGATTTTTGGAAAAATCGGGAGGGTCTTATCTCTGATTCAATCCTCAAAAAAAGAAACTCAAAAAGATGGTCTACTTCTCAAACATAAAGTAGAGAAAAAGAAAACACAGACCCATGAAAGCAATAAATAAGTTTATAATTTCATCACTCGATATACCTCTTCTCATAATAAGATTAGCTCAATACTGAAACAACACTGGCCAATACTTTTAAAGGACCCAATTAGTGGCTGCTCTGTACCCAGATCACCACATATGACATATTGGAGGGCAAAAACTCTAAAACAAATTTTGGCACCCTCCTGCCCTAAACTAGATGAATCCACGGCTACCTCCAAAACGATACACAGTATGCAACCATTAACGGATCCGTGTGCTAGTTTAAATATGATTATTGTGAACCATTAATTGTAAGTCTAGGAATATGGCGGTTGTCGTATCAATCTGTGCAGTAACCTGCTTCTTGGTGAGAGGGGTGGGCCATTTCATGATGTCTCAGGTCTCAGTGTGCCTCCTCCTACTCTGTGTCCTAAGTAGTGTACTTTATTCATACTCAGCTGGCACTTGCTAGGCTTAACCGTCAGTCCAGCCGCTGCAAGTTTGTCCAGCACTTGTGACAGGTGCACTAGGTGCTCCTCCCACGTGGGGCTGAACACTGCGATGTCGTCTAAGTAGGCGACCGCACATCCTTCTAGTCCTTCCAGCAAGTCATTCACAAACCTCTGAAAAGGTGGCTGGAGCATTCTTCATCCCAAATGGCATTAACGTAAATTTGTGTAAGCCGAAAGGGGTGATGAAGGCAGACTTATCCTGAGCCTCTGAGGTTAGGGGAATCTGCCAGTACCCCCTGCTCAGGACCATGATTGTCAGGTAGCCGGCGCCGACCAACTAATCTAACAATTCATCGATCCTGGACATGGGGTAAGCATCAGAGGTTGTGATGGCATTCAGTTTCCGATAATCCACGCAGAACCTGGTTGTTCAATCTTTCTTAGGGACCAGAACCACCAGTGAGGCCCAAGCGCTGTGGGATTTCTGTATGACCCTTAACTGCAACATCTCTTAAATTTCCTTCCTGATGTCTGCCTGAACCTCTAAAGAGACACGGTAGGCAGACTGCTTGGTGGGAGAATGTGTACCTGTGTCCACATGGTGCACTGCAAAGGTGTGTCCTCCCAGGTATTACTGTAAAAGTGTCATGGTGAGCGGTCAGCACTTCCAAAAGCTGGGATTTCTGTTGGGGCGACAGTTGTGGGTTGATGTTTAAGTCAGCTCCCAACTCTCGAGTGTCGGGCCACAGATCTAGCAGGGGGTCAGCCTCCTCCCTCTCAGGCAGGCTGCAGACTGGCATGACATGTGGGGCTCTTTCATGATGCTCCTTGAGCATGTTTACATGAAACATTTTCAGTCGTCTACCTCCTTCTCCAAGGCTCACCACATAATTCACCTTGTTCAGACACTTTACAATTGGGTATGGCCCCTCCCATGCGGCCTTCAGTTTGTTCTGTCAAATAACATATACCATTTGACCCTCCTGGTATATCCGCTCTCTAGCAGTGCGTCATAACACTGTTTTTGCTTACTCTGGGCCTGCGCCATATTCTCTTTGACCATACCAACAAGTGTCTCCATTTTGTCTCGGAACCTGAGTACATAGTCTACCACAAAGACCTCAGTTCCGGCAACCTTATATTCCCAAGACTCTCGGATTAGGTCTAGGGGGCCTCTTACTCGTCTACCATACAGGAGTTCGAAAGGCAAAAACCCAGTTGACTCCTGGGGGACTTCTCTGTAGGCAAATAGCAAGTAAGGCAGATACCGGTCCCTGTCCCTCCCTTGCGACACCACAAACGTCTTTAGCATCTGTTTAAATGTCCTGTTGAAGCGCTCACACAGGCAGTTTGTTTGTGGGTGGTAAGGGCTGGCCACGATATGATTCACCTGTCTCCCAGGTTCAGCACTGGTTCCCTCCTGCTGGGGCGTATAAGCCAGAGTTGTACTCAGAGGGGGTGAGACTTGACCCCTCAATGCACATAACTCTTCTACATACATCGATGCCTATATGCTCGCACAAAATTATAACATCAGCCACGCTCATGGAGTCATAATTCACTGATTCGGCCATCATTGCCAAACAAAAGATAGGACAGGAAAACTAGAAAAATGGGAGGGTACTGTTTGTGAATTATCACTATATAAAAACTAATGCACTGTGCCTTGTCTTCTAGGTTTCAACCTTTAGTGCAAAGTTACATTCATAACTCATGCACTAATGCTCTAAGCATACAGAACATCCCACCGCTGCCACCAGTTGTTAAGAGCGTACCTGTACGCAGACGGATCCCACACGTGACAAGGGGTGGTTAACTTCCGGATAAACCTTTATAGATACAATTCGGTATACTGCCACCACGTGTTTTAACGGCACATGAACCAACTACCGGTCACTCACCCTCACGCAGAGCAGGGAATGAGCCAGGTACCGCTTGCTGACCGATCGCAATCGTTCAGCCAAGCAAAAATCTAAATGACCTTTCTCACACAAAATGGTAACGTTACTCTCTTCAGAGACAGGATTTGTTAATTCCTTTACTTAGAACACGGAAGACTTTCCGGAGTTAAACAGAAAAACAGTGTATATATACATTTACTGAAAAATTGACTATTCTAGATAATAATTATTCAAGGTGATAGTAATTCACGACAGTTAAAATAAAAGGGATAATAGATTAAAGGTATACTTAGGTTTCTCTGTTTCAGTCCTTGAAGAGGTTGTGCAATCCGATTGGTATAATGTCAGTGGACCCTGAGCACTGACATTCAGAATGCGATACAAGTCCAGGTGTTAAGGCAAGGCAGGGTTCCATACAATGCCCTGACAGCATCTTATAACAGTTCTAAAACCGGAGGTGCCATCAATTCTGCCTACCAATGATACAAACGTGTGGGCAGGATCAAGAAGGTGTCAGCAAGGTTTATGACCCAGCTAAGGTCAGCCTTAGTCCTTATTCTGGCTGAGCCCACAGTTCTGTGGAACCACTAAATACAGCTATGACATTTAGGTATTACTGACCTTTATGTTTTTACAAGTTTAACAAGACCAAACTTGACTCTGCTGGGGCTTGTGGTTCTCCAGGACGGCTTAAAGCTGTCTTTTTATCCTCCCAAGGGCACAAGAACATACTCTTTGATATCTCTGTGATTGCACTGGTCCACGTAGTGCAGAATATGCTTACGACCAGAGATATGAAAAATGACTACCTTTCGAGTCCCTCAAAGGTTCAATGGGTTGCTTTCCCATCTTTCCCTGGTTCCCTGCTGTGATTGTAGTCAAGACGTCTGGCTAATGTTATCCCAGGATCCAGTATTTTATGATGACCCTTGGGAGGAGACTTTTGAAGCTCCCATCCTTATCTTTATGACAGGGAAGTGTCATTTCAATTACTAGGACACAGCTCCAAGCAAGGATATATTTCTCTTTTAAAACAAAAAAAGGGCCCTCTAGGCCTGTGAGTGTGTGTGTATTTAAAAAGGGGACTCTACTTCGGGTACCCTTGTCACAATTCAGAGATTTACAATGCTACCCTCTGGATTGTAAAACACGTGTTGTATTGCTATTTTTGCACCCACACCAACACATGAACTGTCTGGAGATGCCCTGTCATAGATTTCGGCAGGGATTTAAAAAAGGTACCCTCTAGATTGTAAAACACGTATTGCATCCTTGTACAATAGTTAACCCTCCTCCCCCCACACAAACACGTTACTTGTGCAAGGAACATGGTTTGATTTCTGTGTACAGTGTAATTTTGAGTCAATTTTGCTGGTTTAAAAATGTTATTGTTTTGTAAAAACAATACAGATATGATGCACTGAAAAAAAAACAATAGCTCAGCACAGCAGGTGGCGATATTGCTAAGCTTGAGCAAATCAAGCTCTTTGTTTAAAAACTTCAGTTTTAATGCATTAAAATGTATTGGCTCCATGTAGGTAAAATTTGTATCGCCCGAAGTCGTGCGAGACTTCGATGAAATAGTTCGGTATTGCTTTCTGCATCATTAAAATACATTTTAAAACAAGATTTTGAAGTCGCGTTACATAGTAACATAGTAACATAGTAACATAGTAACATAGTACATAAGACCGCAAAAGACATTTGTCCATCCAGTTCGGCCTGTCATCCTGCAAGTTGATCCAGAGGAAGGCAAAAAAAAAAAAAGTGAGATAGAAGCCAATTTTCCCCACTTTGGGGGTATATAAAATTCCTTCCCGACTCCAATCAGGCAATCAGAATAACTCCCTGGATCAACGACCCCTCTCTAGTAGCTATAGCCTGTAATATTATTACACTCCAGAAATACATCCAGGCCCCTCTTGAATTCCTTTATTGTACTCACCATCACCAAGGTACCAGCCAGTACAAAACCCAACTTTGGATTCCTATTTTAAAATGTTTTTAAAGATGCAGATAGGAATACTGAAGTAATTCACACGACTTTGGGCGATACGAATTTGCCTACTTTAGCCTATACTTTTTAATACTATACGGAAACCGCATTAAAAACAACTTATGATTCCAAGCTTGATTCACTCAAGCCTAGTTATTGCCATAAAAAGCTTCTACCACAATACAACTCATTTAGCACAGATGGATATGAAGCACTGAAAAATAAATTTACAATACCCACAGCTCCAGTGGTGCAATCGTTAGTGTGCGATACTTATAAGACAGAAAAAGAAATGTGCACTAATTGTTCAACAGTCAGCACTGCAGCATAATGTTAATTGTACTGGGAATAAGCTGACAATAAGTTTAGGGAATCCTCAGATTTGGAGAAAAACTGCTGTATTTCTGTTCAAATGAGAAAAAAAGAAATGTTTTTGCAGGAGTCTGCTTATGAGTTTCTGCTGCAGTTTTATTATAATTATAAGGCAATAACCACAGCTAGAAGGCACTGCCTTTTCCAGGCATACCCACACTCAGCTCCTCACTGAAAAGCTTCCCCTGCCCTTCCCTATTCTATACAATTATTATTCTTTCTTCTCTTTATTCTTTCTAGGCTTTCCCTTCAGTGTCCCTGACACTAGAATAGAAGGTGTTCACAGTTAATTAGATCATTTTCTGCTATACCCTTGCATCCTAATTCATAGCCCTAATTCTTGTGATTCCGCTATGGCTAGTTCTTGCTTTACGCCCCGCTGATTCGCCCCACTGATTGGCTCATCCAGGGTGTCTGTCAGTCTTTAACCCAATAAGGGAAAGCCCCTGCCCCCCCCTTCCCCCCACATACACACTTCTTCTTAGAGTCATTTGAGCATCCTTATTCCTCCCTCATGGTTTTTCTCACCAACATGTGCAGTGAAATGGTGCTGTGTGCCATTTTACAGGATTCATCCGATGCAAACCTGAAAAGCTTTGGGTTCGGCTTGCAGACACAATTTTGGGTAGCTCATAAACCCTGTTCATTACAAACTGGTTTGTTCATCTCTAATCACCTTCATTGTTTACCGAGGCACATGGCATCTTAGTAGTGGTGCAACAAGTTGGACTCCCCCTAATCAGACATTGATGCCCTATCCAAAATGCAAAATATTAATATCATAACAGGCTTGTGTTTTTTTTTATACAAAGCTCTGAGTTCACTTCATACTTACATAGCTATATGACAAGATTTTGCCAGCACTAGAGGGAGCTTAGAAGTGTACTGCATTGTGTATTATTTAGTTCAAAATAGCAGCAGTATGCAGTTAGCTCTTAATGTTTTCTTTTAGGTTTCAGGAAAATGTACCAGATGCCAAATTATCTGTATTAATCAGACAACTGGTGAAAAGAAGAGAGAGATATTTCAAACACTGGCATCCAGCAGAGAAGGAAAGGTTAGTATAACTTCAAACTTGATTTTACCTAAATGCTTTATTTACTTCCCTTAGGGTATGTTCTGTTCAGATGGCTTTTTTCTCACTTGGATTTTAGTGCAAGATCTACTGTACATGAAATCCTTCTTTTACTTAAAGTCCTTTACAGGAGCACAATATATGAGTAATTATTCCCCCTGTAGACAGGTGGAGTTTTAATTGACACCTGAACACTATATACTATATATATATATAAATAAATAAATAAAAAAAAAAAAAAAAATATATATATATATATATATATATTTAACTTGTCCTAAACGCCACCCTTTTGTGATTTTTTTTAGTTGTGACACATTATACCACCCCAACAGAGTCAAATACTACAGTCCATCACAAAATGCTGCCACCAGCAGCACAAAATACATCCCCAAAAACTTCCACTGGCTGGCTGACAGGAAGGCGCAGGCGGTCCCCTGAGCATCAGCCTACTGGGTAGGACAGGTGGACTAGTAGACTGTCTAACAAATTAACTTTCTTTCTTCTGGACTCTAGATCACAAGGATAATGCCTTATTCACATGTCAGTGTTTTGGTTAGGGATTTCCATCAGTGATTGCAAGCCAAAACCAGGTGCAGGTCTCACACAGAACAGGTGCAGATCTTTCCCTTATACCTTATGTTTGTAGAGGCTTCAATTCTGGTTTTGGCTCACAATCACTGTTGGAAATCACTAACCAAAACACTGATGTGTGAATTATACATAAAGTCATAAATATTGGGACATCAACACAATTCTAACATTTTTGGCTCTATACACCACCACAATGGATTTGAAATAAAACAAACAAGATCTGCTTTAACTGCAGACTGTCAGCTTTAATTTGAGGGCATTTACATCTAAATCAGGTGAACAGTGTAGGAATTACAACAGTTTGCATATGTGCCTCCCACTTCTTAAGGAACCAAAAGTAATGGGACAGAATAATAATCATAAATCACATTTTCACTTTTTAATACTTGGTTGCAAATCCTTTGCAGTCAATTACAGCCTGAAGTCTGGAACGCATAGACATCACCAGACGCTGGGTTTCATCCCTGGTGATGCTCTGCCAGGCCTCTACTGCAACTGTCTTCAGTTCCTGCTTGTTCTTGGGGCATTTTCCCTTCAGTTTTGTCTTCAGCAAGTGAAATGCATGCTCAATCGGATTCAGGCCAGGTGATTGACTTGGCCATTGCATAACATTCCACCTCTTTCCCTTAAAAAACTCTTTGGTTGCTTTTGCAGTATGCTTTGGGTCATTGTCCATCTGCACTGTGAAGCGCCGTCCAATGAGTTCTGAAGCATTTGGCTGAATATGAGCAGATAATATTGCCCGAAACACTTCAGAAAGGTTTACATCTTGTGGTGAACCCTCTGTATTCTGGTGAATTCTGGTGAAGTCTTCTCTTGATTGTTGACTTTGACACACATACACCTACCTCCTGGAGAGTGTTCTTGATCTGGCCAACTGTGAAGGGTGTTTTCTTCACCAGGCAAATAAATCTTCGGTCATCCACCACAGTTGTTTTCCGTGGTCTTCTGGGTTATTTGGTGTTGCTGAGCTCACTCATGCGTTCCTTCTTTTTAAGAACGTTCTAAACTGTTGTTTTGGCCACGTCTAATGTTTTTGCTAGCTCTCTGATGGGTTTGTTTTGTTTTTTTCAGCCTAATGATGGCTTGCTTCACTGATAGAACTCTTTGGATCTCATTTTAAGAGTTGACAGCAACAGATTTCAAATGCAAATAGCACACTTGAAATTAACTCTGGACCTTTTATCTGCTCATTGTAATTGGGATAATGAGGGAATAACACACACACCTGGCTATGGAACAGCTGAGAAGCAAATTGTCCCATTACTTTTGGTCCCTTAACAAGTGGGAGGCACATATGTAAAATGTTGTAATTCCTACACTGTTCACCTGATTTGGATGTAAATACCCTCAAATTAAAGCTGACAGTCTGCAGTTAAAGAACATCTTGTGTGTTTCATTTCAAATCCAATGTGGTGGTGTATAGAGCAAAAAATGTTAGAATTGTGTTGATGTCTAAAAATATTTACGGACCTGACCATAATGTCCTGGTACTCAAACCGTGAGTAATAAAGTTTCATAAAAGGCTGCAGTGCAGCCAATCAACAAGCTTTTAAACTGTGGGCACTTTGAGGCCATCACAGTCATACCTAGTATTGGCATGGCTGTGATTGGTCTGTTATTTCTGTTGTGACATAAACAAATTTTTCGGGGTACAAAACACCTCCTTTTTAGGGTTGCGCAAACCCGAACCTGAACATTTCAGTAAAAGTTTGGGTTCGGTGCTTTCTTGGCGCTTTTTGAAAGGCTGCAGAGCAGCCAATCAACAAGCGGTTAATTGTATGACCTTAGAAGCCATCACAGCCATGCCTACTAATGGCATGGCTGTGATTGACCAGTGTAGCATGTGACCTAGCCTCTATATAAGCTGGAGTCACGTAGCGCTGCACGTCACTTTTCTGTGCTTCGTGTAGGGAGAGGATGCTGCTGGTGATTTCAGGGAGAGAATAGGAGAGAGTCTTTGCCTCAAGTGGGCCTAAACTTTTGATCAGCTGAAAAACAGCCTGTTTCAGTTTATTCGTTGTTTTCATTAAATTGAATGCTCAAAAAATGTTTTGTATCACTCCCATTTCTTATTGTTGCATTGTTGCTCTACTTCGAACCTTGTTAAGATCCAGCCATGCTAAATAAGATTTTTTGGCCATTTTTCAAGTGGTCTTAAACTTTTGATCAGGACTGTATTTCAGACCTTGCAGCATCTTGACGGTTGAAATTCCTGGGTTATATACTGCTACCATATTCAGTTATTAAACAAACACCCGTTTGGACCAAAATAGTTTATTTGGTAACCTTTGCTGCATATGTCATCGTGAGATACACCCTTTATACATTTGGGTTATATTCAGAGATTTGAAGTACCACCATTTGGTGCACAAATCATTAATTGAGGCCAACTGTGGGTCAGAACGTGTGAGATACATCCTGTATATACAGGGCTTATATTCTTTCATTAATAAAACACCCTTTTTGGGGCAAAATACACAATATTTCAGGCCTTGCAGCATATTAACGTTTGAAAATTCCTGGTTTATATACTGCTTCCATATTCAGTTATTAAACAAACACCCATTTGGGCCCAGAAAGATTATTTGGCAGCCTTTGCTGCATATGTCATTGTGAGATAAACCCTTTATACATTTGGGTTATATTCAGATATTTGAAATACCGCCATTCGGTGCACAAATCTTTAATACAGGCCTACCGTGGGTCAGACCGTGTGAGATACACCCTTTAAATACAGGGGTTTGATTCAGGTAATTAAAATACTGCCATTTTGGGCAAAGAAATCTTTAATTGAGGCCTACTGTGGGTCAGGCCGTGTGAGATACACCATTTATATACTGTCGTTCTATTCTACTATTAATTAAACACCCATTTAGGGCAAGATCCTAAATTCGAGAAATATGAGAAGAGTGTCAAATAAAGGACGTGGCCCAGGTCATGGTGCTGCTGGTGGAGCTCCTGTTGCAGGGAGAGGATGTAGTCGATCTGTACCAGCTACACGCACAAGTGAAAACCCTTCCTCAGGTGCGAGTAGGCAACAGAACCTGCAGTGGTATTTGGTCGGGCCTAATGAGGCTCTACGAATGGTGAGGCCTGAACAAGTACAGGAGATAGTAGATTGGGTTGCCTAGTGAAAGACCACAGTTGGCACCTGCAGCCGAAGTCCATCAGTCTTTCACCTCACCGTCTTGCAAATCAGCCAAACAGTCTGAGCCCCAAGTCATGCAGCAGTGTCTTCTGCTTTTTGATGACTCTGTTAGCAGGGTTTCCAAGGGCCATCCACCTAGCCATGCCTGCCCCAGAAGTGGAAGAGATTGAATGCACCGATGCCCAACCACTTATCTTTCAAGATGAGTACATGGAAGGACCATCGCAGCACGTCTCGGATGATGACGAAACACAGGTGCCAACTGATGAGGCTTTCGAAAGTGCGCAGACCAATAAGGAAGGCAGGGGTGAAGACTGGGTGGAAGATGATGTGGAGGACGATGAGGTCCTCTACCCCACATGGAATCAAGGTCATGCGAGTGACCAATGTAGTTCAGAGGAAGAGGCGGTGGTCACACAGAGTCACCAGCACAGCAAAAGAGGGAGCAGGGTGAAAAAGCGTAGTGGCCATCCTCTATACAGTACGCCTCCAACTGCCCACCGCAGCAAGGGACTAAGCACACCAAAGCCAGCTCCAAGGAGTTCCCTGGAGTGGCAGTTCTTCAGACAATGTGCTGACGACAAGACACGAGTGGCATAACCGTTCTCAACCTGAGCACACCTCCATGACCAGGAATTTAAGTGCAAAGCATGAGCTGCAGTGGAGTAGACACCTCAAAAACCAAGAAAGGTCTCTGGCTCCTCCTGCTTCCTCTTCTGCTGCAGTCGCGGCTTCTTCATCCACCTCTGGAGTAACAGTGCCACCTGGCACCCCACAAACAGAGGATCTGCCAGCAACACCAACACCTGGGTCACCAAGCATCTCCACAATGTCCCACGGAATCGTTCAGCTCTCCATATCCCAAACGCTGGAGAGGAAGAGGAAGTACCCCCTACCCACCCGCGATGCCTAGCCCTGAATGCCAGCATTTCTAAATTATTTGCCTTTGAAATGCTGTCATTCCGTCTGGTGGAGGCCTTTTGGCGGTGGCTGTCCGACAGTACGTCGTTCCCAGCTGCCACTACTTTTCAAGGCGAGTCATCCCTTCCCTTCACAACCAAGTAGGGGACAAAATCAGGTGTACACTGCGCAACGCCATCTGTAGCAAGGTACACCTGACTACGGATACGTGGACCAGTAAGCACAGTCAGGGCCGTTATATCTCCATAACAGCACACTGGGTAAATGCAGTGGCGGCTGGGCTGAGGCGGATAGCAGTTTGGCGCATGTCCAGTTTGCCTACTGTTGCTTTCTCCTCCTCCTACTCTGCTTCCTCATCCTCTACCAGCTCCTCATCCAGTCAGCATAACACCTTCACCACCAACTTCAGCACAGCCAGATGTAAACGACAGCAGGCAGTTTTAAAACTTATCTGTTTGGGGGACAAACCCCACACCGCGCAGGAGCTATGGACGGACCTTGAACAACAGACCGATGAGTGGTTTGTGCCAGTCAGCCTCAAGCCCGGCCTGGTGGTGTGCGATAATGGGTGAACTCTTGTAGCAGTTCTGGGACTAGCCGGTTTGACGCACATCCCTTGCCTGGCGCATGTGCTAATTTTGGTGGTGCAGAGATTCCTTAAAACTTACCCCAATATGTCAGAGCTGCTGCATAAAGTGCGGGCCGTCTGGGCGCGCTTTCAGTGTTCTTACCCTGCTGCTTGCCTGTCAGCGTTGCAGCGTAACTTTAGCCTTCCCGTTCACATGCGACGTGCCCATAAGGTGAAACTCCACCTTGCACATGCTGGCCAGACTGTGCGAGCAGCAGCAGGCGATAGTGGAGTTTCAGCTGCAGCACGCACGGGTGAGTCGCTCAGCGGAACAGCACCACTTCACCACCAATGACTGGGCCTCTATGCGAGACCTGTGTTCCTTGTTGCGCTGTCTCGAGTACTCCACCAACATGGCCAGTGCCGATAACGCCGTTCTCAGCGTTACTATCCCGCTTCTATGCCTCCTTGAAAAAACGCTTCTGGCGATGTGGAAGAGGATGTGGCACAGGAGGAGGAGGAAGAAGAGGGATCATTTTGTAGGGTTTCCGGCCAGTCATTCCCAAGTGGCTCAGAGGGTGGGTTCCTGCACCCACAAACCCAAGGTACACAATTGTCCAGCCAGGGCACAGATCTGGAGGATGAGGAGAGGAGATGGAGGTGGAGGAACTATGTTCACAGCAGGGTGGCACCCAGACCAGCTCATCGCCATCACTGGTGCGTGGATGGGGGATACAGAGGACACAAACAATACACCTCCCACAGAGGACAGCTTTTCGTTGCCTCTGGGCAGCCTGGCACACATGAGCGATTACATGCTGCAGTGTCTCCGCAACGACCGCTGAGTTGCCCACATTCTAACTTGTGCTGATTACTGGGTGGCCACTCTGCTGGATCCCCGTTACAAGGACAACGTACCGTCCTTAATTCCATCACTGGAGCATGATCGTAAGATGCACGAGTACAAGCGCACGCTGGTAGAACTGCTGCTGGTGGCATTCCCACCTGACAGCGAGGCACAGTGGAAGCTCAAGGCGAGGACAAGGTATAGGTCGCCAACACAGCTGTGGCATCACCAGCACCTCAGAAGGCAGGGTTAGCATGGCCGAAAGGTGGAAAAGCTTTGTCAGCACGCCACAACAACCAGCACCACCAGCTGATATGGAATGTCTTAGCAGGAGGCAGCATTTCACCAACATGGTGGAGCAGTATGTGTGCACACGTCTCTACGTCCACCGCCTCCTCAAACTCCTACTCCATATGGAACTCCACCTCATAAATCATTATTTTTTTTTTGTATGTGTTTTATTTTATATCATTTCACTACTTTGTCATTTAAATTTTTGGGTGAAATTCACCTATTTTTGGGTGTATAGTACCACTGCTATATGTAGTAGACCGGTAAAAAAACAAAAATGGTCAGTTACATTTTATGGTGAAATTAACAATTTTTGGGTGTATGGTACCACTGCTATACCTAATAAGCCGTTTAAAAAATAAATAGTCATTTACATTTTAGGGTGAAATTCACCAATTTTGGTGTGTATAGTACCACTGCTATACCTAGTGGAACGGTAAAAATAACTAAAATAAAATTGTCAGTTACATTTTCTGGCGAAATAAACTAATTTTTGGGTGTATCGTACCACTGCTGGACCTAGTAGACAGGTTAAAAAAAAAATTGTCAGTTATATATTCTGGTGAAATTCACCAATCTTTGGGTGTGATGTACCACTCCTATACCTAGTAGACCGAAAAAATAAAATTGTCAGTTACTTTTTTTGTGAAATTCACTAATTTTTGGGTATAATATACCCCTCCTCTACTTAGTTGACAGCTTAATAAATTTCAATAATTTTTCTGTTACATTATTGGTTTGACATTATACAATTTTAGGTGAATAAACACCTGCTATGCATAGGTGACAGGGAAAAAAAATTTAATTAATTATTTAGTAATTAATGCGCACCACATCCTTACATTCAATGCTTAAACTTTGAAAAGTTGTCACACTTTTATGCTTTCATAATTTCTCCCATATTTTAACTAAAAATTTAAATTTGAAAAAATTGATCCTCTCTTAAATTTGGTGTCTTTTTCTCACACTCCCTCTTCGGCCTGGAACCCTGATTCCCCACCACCTGTAATCACAATGGTAGGCGCATAAAAGAACATCGAAAGTTCATAGAGCATATATCAAATTGGATCGTGAACATCACAGGGACGTGCGACATGGTGGGGCACTAAGTGTGCACACGCCTACACAAACTGACTGACAGGGGTCAGCCCCTGCAACTTCTGGGTCTCCAAATTGAGCACATGGCCTTTACCCCTTGGAGGTGATGACCTGCACTGCAGCCAGTGTATTGTCTGAACGTGTGTTTAGCATGACTAGAGGGGGTTATCACAGCTTATATTTCCCAATGTTTTGGGGTGTACCCTAATTTTAAAAATAAAATTTTTAAACCAAAAACCAGTGTAGGCTTCCTCCTTGTCCACCACCGCTTCCACCGACACCACCACATCCACCCGCCTCCTCAACCTCCTACTCCATATGGACCTGGTCCTCCTAGATCAAGATTATAATTTTTTATTTTTACGTATTTTATGTTATTTAAAGTCATTTCCCTATCCACATTTGTTTGCAGAGCACTTGCCATGCTCTTAACCACATTTTGACGCCATTTGCAGCCCTCTAGCCCTTTCCATTACATTTTTACAGCCTTTTTAGTGCTCAAAAGTTTGGTCCCCATTGACTTCAATGGGATTCGGGTTCGGGGTCAAATTCGGGTCAAGTTCGGGTCCCGAACTCGAAATTTTTTCCAAAGTTAGGCCGAACCCGTCGAACCCGAACATCCAGGTGTCTGCTCAACTGTATTATTGATCCTTCGGGAGAATAAATTGTATGCTAAGTTGTAAAAATGTGTGTTTGCTGTTCAGAAGCTGCTGTTTTTGGGGTACTTGCTTTCTGCCTCCGGTTTTCGTATGGATTCCGAAAAGGTCCGTGCGGTACTGGAATGGGACTGGCCAAAAAAATCAGAAAGCCCTGATGCGGTTTTTAGGATTTACTAATTACTTGTCATGGTCTTACCTCCTTGCTGTTCTCCTTCGTTTGACATGTGCTGGCGGCCATCTTGGTTTCTGGGTTTCTTGTAGCCTCCCACCCTGCGGCTCCTCCTTCCCACTGGGAGGAGCTGGATGCCTAGCTCATATATATAGGAGGTCTGTGGCTTCAGTTCCCTGCTTGGTCCTCCTGTGCTCACATGCTTCTAAGACTGCTGCTGCTTCTGGTTCCTGATCCTGGCTTCGTCTGACTACCCTGCTGATTCCTGATCCTGGCTTCGTCTGACTACCCTGTTGGTTCCTGATCTCTGGTTTCGCAAGACCCTGCTTCGGTTTAGCCATCCGTTTGGACTTTTGCCTTACAGCTTTATTTTCAATAAAGCCTTCTTATTTCCACTCATCTCTTGTTGTACGTCTGGTTCATGGTTCCATGACATTAGGACCAAGCCATGAATTTTGATGGTACAGGGCCATCCTCGCTACCTACGTTGGTTGCCAGACTTGATCAGCAGGATCACCTGTTGGGTCGGTTCGCTGTGGCGTTGCAAACCCTGCTTGAACGCACGGCTCATTTAGCTTCCGTTGCCGATGGGTCGGTTGTCGCTCCTGGGCCCGCTCCTACTGCCGCTCCGGTTGTTGCGCCAGAGTCTACCCCGACACCTGTTGCTGCGCCTGCGGTGTTTCGGGGTATGACCGGTTCTGCCCCCCTTCCACAGCGCTTTGGGGGAGAGCCAACTCAGTGCCAAGGTTTCCTTAACCAGGTGGGCATTTACTTCGAGTTGCTGCCACATGCCTTTCCTACTGAGAGATCAAAGGTGGGCTTCTTGATCTCGCTGCTCTCGGACAAGGCCTTTGCCTGGGCCAGCCCTTTATGGGAGAACAACAATCCGGTGGTTGCCGAGTTTTCCGGTTTTGTTGCTTCTCTTCGGAAGGTATTCGATGTGCCGGCTCGTGCTGCCTCTGCTGCGAAGCTCCTTATGTCCATCAGACAGGGTTCACGATCCGTAGCTGAATACGCCATTGAGTTTCGTACCCTGGCAGCAGAGGTGGGCTGGAATAATGAGGCTCTGGTCGCTGCTTTCTCTCATGGTCTCTCGGATGCCTTGAAGGATGAGGTTGCAGCTAAGGACCTACCTGTGGAGCTCGAGTCTCTTATTTCTTTCCTGATTTTGATTGACACCAGACTCAGGGAGAGACCTTCCTTTCAGGAGAGCCTGCGGAGGCCTTCTAACAGATTGGCGCCTACGTTTGCTGTCCCACCCGTGCCTCCCTCTCCTCCCACGCCTCCTGGGGATGACTTGTCTGGGGGTGAACCCATGCAGCTGGAGTTTGCTCGCCTGTCTGAGGGGGAGAGGGTACTCCGGAGACGCGAGGGCCGATGCATGTACTGTGGTCTCGGTGGGCATTTTCGGTTGGCATGCCCGAACCGTCCGGGAAACGCTCGCACCTGAGATCCTGTCGGGGGCAGATCTTGGGTGGAGTCTCCTCGTCCCCGGTTTCCCGTGTTGACAAACCACTGATTACTGTTGTCCTCTCCTGGGTCGGGGGCTCGGTGACGACCCAGGCATTGGTGGACTCTGGTGCTGGTGGTTTGTTCATTGATAGTGTGTTCGCTGCCGCCAATTCCATTCCTCTGCAGCCCCGAGGTTCCCCACTGGCTCTTGAGGCGATAGACGGCAGACCCCTTCTGCCGCCACACGTGACTCATGAGACCCTTCCAGTGGGGATGGCCATTGGTGCCGTTCACAGAGAGTCGGTCTGTCTCCAGGTTATTTTGTCTCCACACTACTCGGTGGTCTTGGGGTACCCCTAGCTCCAGAAGCATAATCCGACTTTCGATTGGAAATCGGCCGAGATCCTCTCGTGGTCACCGCAGTGTGGGGCTAGTTGCATCCATGGGCCTGTCAAGTTGCTGTGTACTTCCTCGGACTCTCTGTTGCCTCCTGAATATGAGGAGTACCGGGATGTATTCGATAAGGTGCGTGCGGTTGCCCTACCTCCGCACCGCCCATACGATTGTGCCATAGAGTTACAATCTGGTGCCGTTCCTCCTCGTGGCAAAGTCTATCCACTGTCGGTAGCGGAGAATGAGGCCATGGAGGAGTACGTGAGGGAGGCGCTTTCACGCGGACACATTCGCAAATCCTCGTCCCCGGCAGGGGCTGGATTTTTCTTTGTGAAAAAGAAGGGCGGTGAGTTGAGGCCTTGCATCGATTACAGGGGCCTCAATCGCATCACGATCAAGAACGCTTACCCGATACCCTTGATTTCCGAGCTGTTCGATCGCCTCAAAGGGGCCACGGTCTTTACCAAACTCGACCTGAGGGCGGCATATAACCTGGTAAGGATCAAGGCGGGCGATTAGTGGAAGACCGCGTTTAACACCAGGACCGGTCATTATGAATCCTTGGTTATGCCCTTTGGGTTGTGCAATGCGCCCGCAGTCTTCCAGGAATTCATCAACGATGTTTTCCGTGACCTGTTGCAGCAGTGTGTGGTGGTCTATTTGGATGACATCTTGGTATATTCTGAATCCATGGAGGCCCACATTCTGGATGTCAGACGAGTGTTGCAACGGTTACGAGAGAACAAGCTGTTCGGTAAGCTTGAGAAATGCGAATTTCACCGATCCCAGGTAACCTTCTTAGGTTACATCATTTCCGCTGAGGGGTTCTCCATGGATCCTGAGAAGGTTTCGGCTGTCTTACAGTGGCCCCAGCCCAGTGGTCTTCGTGCCCTGCAGCGCTTTTTGGGCTTCGCCAATTATTATCGGAAGTTCATCAGGGACTTTTCCATGCTAGCCAAGCCTCTCACGGATCTGACCAGGAAGGGCAGTAATCCCCAGGTCTGGCCGCCCGAGGCCATCCGAGCTTTTGAGGCTCTAAAGTCCGCCTTTGTGTCGGCTCCGATTCTGTCGCATCCCAACCCTGGGTTGCCGTTTGTCCTCGAGGTGGACGCGTCTGAGACGGGAGTAGGCGCCCTCCTGTCTCAGCGTAGAACACCAGAGGGTCCTCTGCTTCCTTGTGGGTTTTACTCCCGGAAACTGTCTTCCGCGGAGTGCAACTATCAGATTGGTGACAGGGAGTTATTGGCCATCGTGCAGGCCCTTAAAGAATGGAGGCACTTGCTCGAGAGCTCGGTGGTTCCGGTTCTCATCCTGACGGACCACAAGAATCTGACCTACCTCTCTGAGGCCAAGAGATTGACACCACGTCAGGCCAGATGGGCTCTGTTCTTGTCACGTTTTAATTACGTGGTCTCCTACCTACCCGGTTCCAAGAACATCAGAGCGGATGCCTTATCACGGCAGTACTCCGAGCTGTCCGGGGAGGAGTCGATTCCGACTTCGGTCATACCTCCGAATCAGATCCTGGCCGCCATTCGCACCAGCCTGACCTCTCCCCTGGGTGAGCAGATTTTGGCGGCTCAATCTGGTGCTCCCTCTGGGAGACCCAACGGCAGGTGTTTTGTGCCTGAGGAGTTGCGCACTCGGTTGTTGCGAACCTACCATAACTCCAAGGCCGCGGGGCATCCTGGAAAGAATCAGCTGTCCTGGGCTGTTTCACGTCTGTTCTGGTGGCCTTCTCTACGTTCCGACATCGCCGCATCTGTAGCGGCATGCTCCGTTTGTGCCCAGAGTAAGTCCCCTCGGCACCTTCCGTTGGGCCTTTTGCAACCCATAGCCACCGGGGAGCGCCCATGGTCACACCTGGGGATGGATTTCATTGTGGACCTCCCTGCATCCCGAGGCCATACGGTCATTCTCATGATAGTGGATCGGTTTTCCAAAATGTGCCACTGTGTACCTCTCAAGAAGTTACCCTCTGCACAAGAGTTGGCCTCGATTTTTGCCAGGGAGGTCTTCCGGTTGCACGGTTTGCCCAAGGAGATTGTGTCGGATCGGGGGAGTCAGTTTGTGTCCAGGTTCTGGCGCGCCTTTTGCTCCCAGTTGGGGATTCATCTCTCTTTCTCATCGGCCTACCACCCTCAGTCCAATGGGGCCGCAGAACGATCCAATCAGGCCTTGGAGCAATTCCTTCGTTGCTATGTCTCCGATCACCAAGACAATTGGGTTGACCTCCTGCCTTGGGCTGAGTTTGCCAGGAACACGGCGGTGAACTCTTCCTCTGGGACGTCTCCCTTCATGGCCAATTATGGGTTCCAACCTGCCGTGTTACCGGAGGTATTCTCTCCCCAGGATATTCCGGCTGTGGAGGATCACCTTTCCGTCCTACGTGCTTCTTGGGTACAGATCCAGAGGTCCCTTGAGGTCTCTGCGCAGCGCCAGAGACTCCAGGCTGATCGCAGACGAGCGCCCGCTCCTTCCTACCAGGTCGGAGACCGCGTATGGTTGTCCACCCGCAACCTCAACCTTCGAGTGCCCACTCCCAAGCTGGCGCCTCGCTTTGTTGGTCCCTTCCGAGTGCTTCGCAGGGTAAACCCGGTAGCCTATGCCCTTGCGCTTCCTCCTGGCATGCGGATCTCCAACGTGTTTCATGTCTCCCTGTTGAAGCCACTGGTGTGTAATCGTTTCACTTCCTCGATTCCTCGGCCTCGTCCGGTCCAAGTGGGCAATCGTGAGGAGTATGAGGTGAGCAATATCCTGGACTCACGCCTGGTCCGCGGCCGGGTGCAGTTTTTGGTCCATTGGCGTGGTTATGGTCCAGAGGAGCGTTCCTGGGTTCCCTCCGCAGATGTCCATGCTCCTGCCTTGCTCCGAGCCTTCCACGCACGCTTCCCTCAGAAACCGTTCCTTACTCCGCGGAGGAGGGGCCCTTGAGGGGGAGGTACTGTCATGGTCTTACCTCCTTGCTGTTCTCCTTCGTTTGACATGTGCTGGCGGCCATCTTGGTTTCTGGGTTTCTTGTAGCCTCCCACCCTGCGGCTCCTCCTTCCCACTGGGAGGAGCTGGATGCCTAGCTCATATATATAGGAGGTCTGTGGCTTCAGTTCCCTGCTTGGTCCTCCTGTGCTCACATGCTTCTAAGACTGCTGCTGCTTCTGGTTCCTGATCCTGGCTTCGTCTGACTACCCTGCTGATTCCTGATCCTGGTTTCGTCTGACTACCCTGTTGGTTCCTGATCTCTGGTTTCGCAAGACCCTGCTTCGGTTTAGCCATCCGTTTGGACTTTTGCCTTACAGCTTTATTTTCAATAAAGCCTTCTTATTTCCACTCATCTCTTGTTGTACGTCTGGTTCATGGTTCCATGACATTACTACAGAAAATGTATCCTGAATTATTCCACCTTTGTGAAACCTTTGACAGATATGACTAGGAAGGGTGCTGACTTCTCTGTCTGGTCGGATGAGGCATTACACTCCCATTCTGATACAACCTGATGTGTCTCAACCCTTCATTGTAGAGGTTGACTTGTCGAAAGTGGAAGTCGGAGCAGTCTTGTCGCAGGGTCCTTCTCATAGCAAATGGCGCCAGTGTCCTTTTTTCTCCAAGAAACTCTCGGCCGCCGAAAGAAATTATGATGTTCGGAATAGAGAGTATTTGGCCATCAAATTGGCCTTTAAAGAGTGGCGTCATTGGCTAGAAGGGGCTACCCATCCGTTTACGGTATTTACTGACCATAAGAATCTGGCTTACCTGCAATCTGCAAGGTGTTTAAATCCTAGGCAAGATAGATGGTCATTGTTTTTTACCAGGTTCAATTTTGTGGTCACCTATCGCCCTGGGATTGAAAATGTCAAAGCGGATGCGTTGTCACATAGCTTTCCAAGGGGGGGGGGGGATTCAGAGGATCCCGCTCTGTTTTTGGCTGATGGGGTGGTTGTTTCCGCTCTTTACCCCGAGCTGGAGATGAAAGTGCTGGAGGCTCAAGAGGAGGCACCTGATTCTTGTCCTCCAGGCAAGTTTTGTTCCTTCTGAACTTGCGATACAAGGTGTTTAAGGAACATCATGATACTGTCCTTGCGGGACATCCTGGAAGTAGATCCACTGTAGATCTTATTTCCCAGAGATTCTGGTGGCTATGGTTGCGTAAAAGTGTTGAGGGTTATGTAGCAGCTTGTGAGACCTGTGCACGCACGAAGGTGGCTCACACTTGGCCATCAGGATCTCTTCTTCCCTTTTCCATCTCATCTCATTCTTGGATGCATTTGTCCATGGACTTCATTAATGATTTGCCGAGTTCATCTGGGAAAACTGTGATTTTGGTTGTAGTGGACCGCTTCAGCAAGATGGCTCACTTTGTACCATTATCAGGTTTGCCCAATGTGAAAACTCTCGCTCAGGTTTTTATTGATAACATTGTGAAATGACATGGCATTCCCTCTGATGTGGTGTCTGATAGGGGGATGCAATTTGTTTCAAGGTTTTGGAGGGCGTTTTGTTCTCGTCTGGGTATTCAGTTGTCTTCCTCTTCGGCTTTTCATCCTCAGTTGAATGGTCAAACTGAGCGCACTAACCAAAACCTGGAGACCTATTTGAGGTGTTTTGTCGCTGAGAATCAGGATGAGTGGTCCTCGTTCTTGTCTTTAGCTGAGTTTGCCTTGAATAACCGTAGGCAGGAGTCAACTGATAAGTTACCATTTTTTGGCGCATATGGTTTTAACCCTCAGTTTGGTACTTTTTCTGGGACAGAATCTTCTGGGATACCGGAAGAGGAGAGATTTTCTTCCTCTTTGTCATCTATCTGGTGGAAGATTCAAGTTAATTTGAAAAAAATGTGTGAAAGATATAAATGGATGGCTGACAAGAGACGTATGACTGGTACGGACCTGTGTGTGTGTGATTTGGTGTGGTTGTCCACTAAAAACATTAAGCTGAATGTACCCTCTTGGAAATTGGGTCCAAGATTTATTGGCCCTTACAAAATCTCAGCCATTGTCAATCCGGTGGCGTTTCGTCTGGAACTTCGGCAGGCCTGAAAGATACATAATGTGTTTCACAGGTTCTTGTTGAAGAAATATCTGGAACCTGCAAAACCATCTGCTTTGCCTCCTCCTCCTGTTTTGGTTGATGGTAAATTTGGAGTTTTTAGATCTCTAGAATTCTCAACTTACATGTTCTTCGGGGTTTCTTTCAGTACCTGGTGCATTGGAGGGGATATGGTCCTGAGGAAAGAATGTGGGTCCCGGCTACCGATGTTAATGCTAGCAGCCTTGTGAATGCCTTTCACAGGGCACACCCAGATAAAGTTGGGCCTCCGGAGGCCACCCATAGAGGGTGGTTACTGTCACGCCCTGCCCTGTGCGTGTTCTGAGGAGATCTGTCAGAGTTGCTGCACGTGACTTGATCTGACAGTTTGTTTTGCTGTGGGTGTGAACAGAATCCCACCTCCTCCCAGGTGTTGTTGTTTAGGTAATTGGTGAGGCTATTTATTCCTCCCTCTCCCTATAGCCTTTGCAGGTTATAGTTCTGCCTTGTGTGAGCTCTGGAAGTTTGGTCAATTGTCTGCTCCAACACATCTCTAGATAAGTCTTTTTACCTTTTTCCTTCTGTGTCTGTTTTTACTAGGCCTCTAGGATGACGCTAGCTCCTTCGGTTGTTGAAGGAGCTGGGTGTCTCTTTCCCTCTTCCCTACAGCTGAGGGTTTGGTTCAGTGTGTTATAGTCTTAGGTACGTGGGCATGTGCATATCTACCATTGAGATATGCACATGGGCATAGCAGCTTAGGGAAAGTGTTTTAGGGATTGCTAGGAGGTGACACCTTTGTTCCCTAGCATTTGGGACCTATTCAGTTGTTTAGTTTGCTTTGTCGTGTTCTGTTTCCTTCTCTTATCTTACCTACTGTGACACTGGGCCAGTAAAACAGTTGTGGAATCCGGTCCTGTGTTTTCTGCTTTTCCAGATGACCCCCGAGAACATGTTGGTGGGCCAACTTTAACACGAGTTTGCCATAATCCTGGGGCACCACCAACTGTTCAATAGGTTCACCCCGCAGCTGGTTGTGGTTCACCATCTACTATTAATACATTTTCCCAGGCTCGGGATACAGTGGAGTCCCGGTGTTGTGCAGTACCAAAATTATCCCCAGAGACATTAAGGTCTGCCAGCTCAGGCCCCGTCGGAAAGTCCTCCACATCTCTTATCATTACACTCAGTGCGGTTGTCTCCCCCTCTTCCACCAAAGTGGCGGTCACCCCTACCGCTGGTCTCAGGTTCTCAGGGTTTTGGCCTCCCCCTGGAGCCAGGCCACTCTGCTGGGTTACCCCTGTCTCATATGTATCAGTCACTCTAGTAGCAGGCCACAGTGCCGGGAAATCCCGGAAGTCTCTCCCTATTATAAGTTCATAATGTAAATTTGTGGCAACTGCCACTTTGTGAGTCCACCTGCCGGCCCATGTGGTTAGAGACACCAGGGCAGTGGGATAGTCTTTTAAGTCTCTATGGATGCACATGACCCGACTTTCCAGCCAGTATACTCTGTGGACCATACCAGGGGAGCCTTTACTAGGGACACCAGACTCCCTGAGTCCAGCAGAGTTTGCGCTGGAGTGTCTCCCACTTCCACCCGGCACAAGTGGTTTACAGTTTCTGGGGTACCTGCTGCACACAGCTTCCTGGCATATAATGACTGATGGTAGCCATAGTTAGTATCCATGGGTTCCACTTAATGTGGACAGTCAGCTCTTACATGGCAAGGCTCCTGACACCGCCATCAGACTACTGGGTGGGTTTGGTTGGTACAAGTCGCCAGGTCTGTGATAGAGATTTACGGGGTTTGACTTTCCCCCTCCCAAAAGAACACCCATAAGATTCTTAGTAGCCTCATAGCGCTCCACCAGGTTCACAAATTCCAGGGCATTGCTAGGAGACACATCGTCAAGTAGGTTTTGATGTTGTCTGCGGGGGTCATCTTAGGAATTGCAGCACGGACTGCTTTTCAGTCATCGTAGACGTTCGGGATTGGTCCTGCTGTCTGCAAAGCCATCACATGTTGTAGCAGCACAGCAACTGGTTAGTCTCCTGCTGCTGCTTATTAGCCCCGTGTTGGTGCAGGTTTGTCTCTCGCTGCTGCAGATTAGCCTCCATGAGGGCTTTCACAACAGCCTCCATTTTGTCGTGGGGCACTGGTTGTAATACAGCTGTTTTAATGCACGACATAGAACCCAAAAATATCAGCGTTCACGCCAGCCTCACTGCTCTTGCCCGCATCCTCCACCAATTGTGGGGATTCGCTCTGGTAGACAGGGTGTGCGGAAGCAGTACAGAGGCAAATTGCCAGTTCTTAAATCAAAACTTTCGAGTTTATTCACACATAAAGCAAAAACAAGGTGTCACTTAGCAGTCTTGGTGTTAGTTCACACACAATAAAAAGTCCACATAGCAAAAATCACCTTGAGGGCAGTTCTGCCTCAGAAAGTTAAAATACAGGCTTTAGGCAGCCTGTTCCCCTGACACACGGGTCTCCGCTCTCCAGCCCAGCACAGGCCTCAGATCCCAGCACACAGACCTCGTGAGCTCCACTTTCAGACGGAGATAATCCTCTCCACCTGGCAGTGCTGGCTGGTTTTATGCCTGGCAAAACCCGGCCTGGAACGTGGGGAGTAGAGGAGCCATCCCGGATCAGCTATTACAACTATACTTAATAGCAAGGTGTCAAACAGCAACTGTTGCTGACACATGAAAACTGTCTCTTACTCCACAGGCCAGGAACCTTGGTGACACATACCTTCCATCAATGACGGTCCCTTGTGCCTTCCTACAAAGGTTATGTACATGAGAAGGAATAATGCAATTTACCAATACAGTCGTGGCCAAAAGTTTTGAGAATGACACAAATATTAGTTTTCACAAAGTTTGCTGCTAAACTGCTTTTAGATCTTTGTTTCAGTTGTTTCTGTGATGTAGTGAAATATAATTACACGCACTTCATACGTTTCAAAGGCTTTAATCGACAATTACATGACATTTATGCAATGAGTCAGTATTTGCAGTGTTGGCCCTTCTTTTTCAGGACCTCTGCAATTCGACTGGGCATGATCTCAATCAACTTCTGGGCCAATTCCTGACTGATAGCAACCCATTCTTTCATAATCACTTCTTGGAGTTTGTCAGAATTAGTGGGGTTTTGTTTGTCCACCCACCTCTTGAGGATTGACCACAAGTTCTCAATGGGATTAAGATCTGGGGAGTTTCCAGGCCATGGACCCAAAATGTCACCGTTTTGGTCCCCGAGCCACTTAGTCATCACTTTTGCTTTATGGCACGGTGCTCCATCGTGCTGGAAAATGCATTGTTCTTCACCAAACTGTTGTTGGATTGTTGGAAGGAGTTGCTGTTGGAGGGTGTTTTGGTACCATTCTTTATTCATGGCTGTGTTTTGGGGCAAAATTGTGAGTGAGCCCACTCCCTTGGATGAGAAGCAACTCCACACATGAATGGTCTCAGGATGCTTTACGGTTGGCATGACACAGGACTGATGGTAGCGCTCACCTTTTCTTCTCCGGACAAGCCTTTTTCCTTATGCCCCAAACAATCGGAAAGAGGCTTCATCGGAGAATATGACTTTGTCCCAGTCCTCAGCAGTCCATTCACCATATTTTCTGCAGAAGATCAATCTGTCCCTGATGGGGTTTTTTTGGGAGAGAAGTGGCTTCTTTGCTGCCCTTCTTGACACCAGGCCATCTTCCAAAAGTCTTCGTCTCACTGTGCGTACAGATGCGCTCACACCTGCCTGCTGCCATTCCTGAGCAAGCTCTGCACTGGTGGCACTCCGATCCCGCAGCTGAATCCTCTTTGGGAGACGATCCTGGCGCTTGATGGACTTTTTTGGATGCCCTGAAGCCTTCTTAACAAGAATTGAACCTCTTTCCTTGAAGTTCTTGATGATCCTATAAATTGTTGATTGAGGTGCAATCTTAGTAGCCACAATATCCTTGCCTGTGATTCCATTTTTATGCAACGCAATGATGGCTGCACGTGTTTCTTTGCAGGTCACCATGGTTAACAATGGAAGAACAATGATTTCAAGCATCACCCTCCTTTTAACAGGTCAAGTCTGTCATTTTAACCCAATCAGCCTGACATAATGATCTCCAGCCTTGTGCTCGTCAACATTCACACCTGATTTAACAAGACGATTACTGAAATGATCTCAGCAGGTCCTTTAATGACAGCAATGAAATGCAGTAGAAAGGTTTTTGGGGGATTAAGTTAATTTTCATGGCAAAGAAGGACTATGCAATTCATCTGATCACTCTTCATAACATTCTGGAGTATATGCAAATTGCTATTATAAAAACTTAAGCAGCAACTTTTCCAATTTCCAATATTTATGCAATTCTCAAAACTTTTGGCCACGACTGTACATACTAAATGGTAAAACACTGGGTAACACTGACATGGAAAAGGACGAGATGTGATGAGAACATAGTCCAGCCATTTTACAAATCACTAGACAGACCATACATGCAGTACTGTGTACAGTTCTGGGCTCCTGTGAACAAGGTAGACATATCAGAGCTCGAGAGGGTTCAGAGGATGGCAGCTAAAGTAAAAACTGGAATGGGTGGATTACAGTATGGATTACAGTACCCAGAAAGATTATCAAAATTAGGGTTATTCCATTTAGAAAAAAGACAACAAAGGGGAGATAAAATAAATATGTATAAATATAATGGGGCAGTGCAGAGATTTCTCCCATCAACTATTTATACCCAGGACTGTGACGAGGAGCCACCCTCTGCATCTAGAGCAGAGATTGCCAACCTGCGGCTCTCCAGCTGTTGCAAAACTACAATTCCCATCATGTCCTGCTGTAGGCTAATAGTTATAGGCAGCCTGGATATGCTGGGAGGTGTAGTTTTGCAACAGCTGGAGAGTCGCTTGTTGGCCATCCCTGGTCTAGAGGAAAGAAGGTTTCCACACAAACATAGAAGAGGAGTCTTTATTGTAAGAACAGCGATACTATAGAACTCTATGCCTGAAGAGGTGGTGATGGTGAATTCACTAAAAGAGAGGCCTGGATGTATTTCTGCAATGTAATAATATAACAGCTTAGAGTTATTAATTTCTGGAGAAGGGTTGCTGATCCAGTGAGTATTCTGACTGCCTGGTTGGAGTCGGGAAGGAATTTTTTCCCCTAAAATTAGGAAAATTTACTTCTACCTCACAAGGAGTTTTTTGCCTTCTTCTTGGTCAACTTGCAGGTTAACAGACTGAACTGGATGGACAGATGTATTTTTTTAGCCTTACAAACTATGTTACTATGTTAACATGAGTTGCCAAAGGGTGTCCTTTTTTTATTACGGATATCATAATTATGTTCACCCACATACCAACAAATTCTCTGATGGTCCTGCCCTCATATTTTAGACCACAAGTACACTTGGCTTTATAGGCTTCAACGGAGGTTGATAAAACTACAGTTGTTATATGACAAATTTGTCACAGAACCACTAACAGTGCATCCCTGTTGGATAAATTTACAAATGAGCATTCACTTCTGAGCACCCTTTAGAATGCCTGTCTGACAACAGAATTGAGATATCCCCTTGCTTGGAATCTCCTTCTAAGGTCCTGAAACCCACCAGGATGCTCTTTTTCAAGTAAGGGGGGTGGGGGGGTATTCTCCCATTGTAATAATGAATTAGAGGCTGTTGGTTTACAATGTATATTGGTCATCAATTCCTCTCCTGATACAGACATCCAGAAATGGAAGTATATCCTTGTGTATCTAAAGTGTGAATCAAATTGTAGGTTTAAATTCTTCACATTGAGATAGGAAACAAAGTCTCCAAAGTACACTTTATTTTCCTGCCAGATGATAAAGATATCATCTATGTAAGACGCCCATGGCGCTATTTTGTCAGCACCTCAATGTGAGGTATCACAGAAGATTCTCCCACCAGCCCAGGAGCATACTTGAATAAGTAGGGGCACATGAACTGCCCCTGAGCGGGTGGTAGAATCTATTATTTAAAATAAAGTAATTCCTGGTATGGGTAAATTGATTTAAGTTAAGACAAGCCCACGATGGGCGTTATATTGGCAGCCTGTTGAATTAAGGATATATTCCAATCCCCAAGCCCATATTCATGTGGGATTGAGTAATAAAAGGTACTCAACATAAATTGATGCCAGCTACGACCCTTCATCAAAGGTGATACCCTCTAGTCGCTGTAGTAGATCACCTGTGTCCCTAGTGTATGAGAATATAAAAAAGATCTCGTCTGCACTGGATAAGTGCGGCGAGCCAATGGACTTATGGCGCAAATCACAACCCGAGCTTGGATACGAGAATTTTTTATTTTGAAAAGACGACGCGTTTCGGGGTACTCAGGACCCCTTTATCAAGTCTAAAAAAACATATATGGTTGTTACAGCGGTCTGTAGTGAATTAAAGGTGTAAATAATGTAAAAGTATAAATATACAAAAATTCATATTAATATTAATAATTGAACAGTAGCTGAAACTGTGTGTGTACATACGTGCGTACAAGCACACATACACGCATTTATATCTGTATATATAGAAAATTGTTTAGATGCGTGGATGGATCAATGGATGAAGACGAAGACATAAACATAAACACAGGTATAAACGTAATATGTATCCATAAGTAATAGATTGGTTCAGTGTTTTGGCTGAATGATTATTTACACAAGTGATAAAATAGAGGATAAAAAAGAAATATAGAAAATAGATAGCTAAAGGATATGGGTAAAATGGGTTATAGATCTAAAAAATAAAATAAATAAAATAAAAAGCTGACACAGACCCTGTTTGGGGTTTATATAGCTATATGGGACTGTTTCCTGGTTGTGTACGGGTCTATATGTACGCAAGAACAGATAGGTAAAGGTACATGGTTTAGAGTGTAGATGAAGAGAGAATGATAATGTTATCTCAATTATTTGAGAGTTTTAACTCAAAGTAAAATGCTATCGTCTGGATAGGGTTGCTAGACTTTGCTGTTCTCTTGTTTGAAACTGGAAGTTGTACTGTACATGAGTGTTTAGTAGTGAGACGGAATGCCTGCAGTACCTGTATCCTTGGCAACGTGAGCCCGCTGGTGCCCTCTCCTGGAGGTCCCTTTCAGAAGGAATGCTAGTCAGCGTTAATGTGGTCAATGAACGAAGGTGGTGGGGATAATATGGAAATAAAATTAGAATGAATATAAGGTTAAAATGTAAATAATGTTTGGTGAGGTTTGGTGGGTGAAATGAATTGAACTTTTTTTGGGTAGTATATTTCATTTTGTGTTGGGGTTTTATTGTTGTTTACTTGTTGATTGGTGTGTGAGGAGCCGTGTGTCTGTGGTTGTGAGCAATCAGTTGAAAGTATATAGCATATGCATGTGTATACACACACACACCCGCCCATAAATACATGCACATACATATATATATACATACACACACACATACATATATATACATACATACATGCACACACACAACCCCAACAGCACACATCATGAACATGTATTGTTGGCTTGTTGCCACGTCATATAGTTATCTACTTCTACACCTTGTGGTCAGCATTGGTGTAGAAGTTTGATCTATAGTGATGGAAGGTATAGGTAACCTAATAATGGGGCATCTGGATGCTGTTTGTGGCCAGTGTTCTGGTGTTGTAGTGGCTGCTGGCATAGGAGGAGGATCGGTGTTTACCTGATAGGGATTGCTGGAGAGTGTCCTGCTGTTGCGGCGCTGTTGTGCTTGCTGCACGTGTAGTGTGCAGTGTGAGGGAGCGCGCGCTTTCCGGAGTTATGAGGCGGGGCTGGTGGGTGGGGGCGTGGCAGGGGTGTGTCTGTGAGGGGGGCGGTCATAGGTGCCGGAGGCTGGGGAGCCCGGCTGATGTAGATGATGTGTGTTTCGCTAATGCTGCGGCTAGTGTGCAGGGAGGGCGGTGTCACAGGAGTGGTTGATGCTGCGATTAGAAGAGTGTATTTTTGGCTGGATGTACTGATGTTGGGGCCGTGTGATAGTGGTGACCGGGATTGGGCAGATGCCTAGGGCTGGTGGGATGTGAAGGTGATGGGAGGGGTGTGTGTTGTGAACTGATTTGATTTGATGGGTATTCTTATGAGGAGTCACAGAAGGTGGGGATGGGAAATGATGGGAATGGTAGTATGTCAGTAATTAGAGGTGTATTGTGAAAAAGAAGAAATGAATATACAATAAAAAAAAATATATATATATATAAAAAATATATATATATATAATAATAATAATTGGAAAAATAAAATAAAAAAAAATATATATATATATATATATATATATATATAAATAATATATATGAATAAAGGGGAAAAAAAAAAAAAAAAAAAAAAAAAATGTAGAAATAAAATAATTATGAATATGAAAAAATGAAAATAAATATGAAATTGGAGAATGATAGAGAAATTCTTAAATGAGGGTAAGTGGTGAGGGGTGATAGGTTGATTGGTTCAAGTGGGTAGAGCTTTAAGGGTCGTATATGCACGGGATGGTGATATTAGAAGCAATGGTTTTCTATGCTTTTATTGAGTCCGTTGGGTTCAAGCGTGTTGAGCTTGAAGATCCAGAACATCTCGCGTCTTTGGAGGGTTCTGTATCTGTCCGGGCGATTGGCCTCAATATGTTCCAATGGAGTGATGGACAATTTTGAGGGATCCTGGTTATGGGTGGCTAGGTAATGTCTAGAGACGCTGTGTTTTAGATATCCTTTGGTGATGTTTGACCGATGTTTATTAGTGCGTTCTCTTAGGGCCTGGATGGTCCGGCCGACATACTGCAGGCCACATTCACATTCCAGGAGGTATATCACGTATGAAGTGGAACAGTTTATGAAACTTTTGATATGGAATTCCTCCCCGGTATGGTTGCTTCTGAAAGTTTGGATTTTGTTTGAAATGTTGCTGCAGCATTTACATAGAGTGTGGCCGCACTTGAAGCTGCCCACGGGATCAGGGCACCAGCTGATTCTGCTGGTGGGGGTTGCTTTCTTCTTTTTTAGTTTACTTGGGGCTAGAATGTTTTTTAGGGATTTCGCTTTTCTGAACGTGATTTTTGGTTTTTGCGGTATTTTTGGTTTGAGGTACGGATCGTTGGTTAGAATGTGCCAGTGTTTTGACAGGATTCCCCTTAGGGTATCGTGGTTGGGGTTGTAAGTAGTGATTAGTGATGTTCTGTAGTGGTTGGGGTCTTCAGTTTCCTTTTGTTTGGTTTTGGTCACTAGGCATTCTTCTTGGCTTAGAGCATTCGCCTTGGAGTAGGCGTTTTCAATTATTTTGCTTGGGTATCCCTTCCTCAGGAATCTACTGCGTAAGGTTTGACTTTGTGTGGTGAAGTCCTCCTTGGTTGAACAGTTTCTTCTTATCCGTTTGAACTGACTGTATGGTATATTATTTTTCCATTTTCTGTAGTGTGCACTTCCGTAATCAAGGTAATTATTTCCGTCTACTTTTTTGAAAAATGTTTTTGTTTGGATGGTTTCATTGTCGAAAAAAAGGAGTAAATCTAAATATTCAATTGAAGTGATAGAGATGTTGGCTGTGAAGGTCAGATTCCAGGTGTTGTTATTGAGGTATGAAATGAATGCTTTGGCCTCTTCGTTACTACCTTTCCAGATGATTATGAGATCGTCAATGTATCGTTTGTAGAACATGATCATACTGTTCCAATGGTGTTCATTGTATATAAAGAGATCCTCGAAGCGTCCCATGTATAAGTTTGCATAACTCGGCGCGAAACGCGTCCCCATAGCGGTTCCGTTTTGTTGTCTGTATAGGCAGTTCTCAAATGTGAATGTATTATGTGTTAGAATGAACCGGATGGCCTCTGTAATGAATGTCTTGTGTTCCGGGGAGAGTTGTTCATCGGTTTCCAAATAATGTTTAGATGTATTGATACCTGCCTCGTGTGGAATGTTGGAATATAGGGATGCAACATCTAGTGTCAGCCAGCAATAAGTGGAGTCCCATTTGATTTCTTTTAACAAGGATATAAGTTGGGCGGAATCTCTCAGGTGAGAGCGAAGATTAGTAACATGTTTTTGTAAAAATAGGTCAACGTAATGTGAAAGATTGCTGGTGAGGGAGTTGATGCCTGATATTATTGGTCTCCCCGGGGGATTTTCAGTGTTTTTATGGATTTTTGGTAAGTGATAGAAGATAGCTGTGGTTGGATGATCAATTGTGATGAATTCCCTTTCTTTTTTCGTTAGTATGAGGTCTTTTTCTGCCTGTTTCAGAAAAGGAACACTAGGAACACTACTGAAACAGGCAGAAAAAGACCTCATACTAACGAAAAAAGAAAGGGAATTCATCACAATTGATCATCCAACCACAGCTATCTTCTATCACTTACCAAAAATCCATAAAAACACTGAAAATCCCCCGGGGAGACCAATAATATCAGGCATCAACTCCCTCACCAGCAATCTTTCACATTACGTTGACCTATTTTTACAAAAACATGTTACTAATCTTCGCTCTCACCTGAGAGATTCCGCCCAACTTATATCCTTGTTAAAAGAAATCAAATGGGACTCCACTTATTGCTGGCTGACACTAGATGTTGCATCCCTATATTCCAACATTCCACACGAGGCAGGTATCAATACATCTAAACATTATTTGGAAACCGATGAACAACTCTCCCCGGAACACAAGACATTCATTACAGAGGCCATCCGGTTCATTCTAACACATAATACATTCACATTTGAGAACTGCCTATACAGACAACAAAACGGAACCGCTATGGGGACGCGTTTCGCGCCGAGTTATGCAAACTTATACATGGGACGCTTCGAGGATCTCTTTATATACAATGAACACCATTGGAACAGTATGATCATGTTCTACAAACGATACATTGACGATCTCATAATCATCTGGAAAGGTAGTAACGAAGAGGCCAAAGCATTCATTTCATACCTCAATAACAACACCTGGAATCTGACCTTCACAGCCAACATCTCTATCACTTCAATTGAATATTTAGATTTACTCCTTTTTTTCGACAATGAAACCATCCAAACAAAAACATTTTTCAAAAAAGTAGACGGAAATAATTACCTTGATTACGGAAGTGCACACTACAGAAAATGGAAAAATAATATACCATACAGTCAGTTCAAACGGATAAGAAGAAACTGTTCAACCAAGGAGGACTTCACCACACAAAGTCAAACCTTACGCAGTAGATTCCTGAGGAAGGGATACCCAAGCAAAATAATTGAAAACGCCTACTCCAAGGCGAATGCTCTAAGCCAAGAAGAATGCCTAGTGACCAAAACCAAACAAAAGGAAACTGAAGACCCCAACCACTACAGAACATCACTAATCACTACTTACAACCCCAACCACGATACCCTAAGGGGAATCCTGTCAAAACACTGGCACATTCTAACCAACGATCCGTACCTCAAACCAAAAATACCGCAAAAACCAAAAATCACGTTCAGAAAAGCGAAATCCCTAAAAAACATTCTAGCCCCAAGTAAACTAAAAAAGAAGAAAGCAACCCCCACCAGCAGAATCAGCTGGTGCCCTGATCCCGTGGGCAGCTTCAAGTGCGGCCACACTCTATGTAAATGCTGCAGCAACATTTCAAACAAAATCCAAACTTTCAGAAGCAACCATACCGGGGAGGAATTCCATATCAAAAGTTTCATAAACTGTTCCACTTCATACGTGATATACCTCCTGGAATGTGAATGTGGCCTGCAGTATGTCGGCCGGACCATCCAGGCCCTAAGAGAACGCACTAATAAACATCGGTCAAACATCACCAAAGGATATCTAAAACACAGCGTCTCTAGACATTACCTAGCCACCCATAACCAGGATCCCTCAAAATTGTCCATCACTCCATTGGAACATATTGAGGCCAATCGCCCGGACAGATACAGAACCCTCCAAAGACGCGAGATGTTCTGGATCTTCAAGCTCAACACGCTTGAACCCAACGGACTCAATGAAAGCATAGAAAACCATTGCTTCTAATATCACCATCCCGTGCATATACGACCCTTAAAGCTCTACCCACTTGAACCAATCAACCTATCACCCCTCACCACTTACCCTCATTTAAGAATTTCTCTATCATTCTCCAATTTCATATTTATTTTCATTTTTTTCATATTCATAATTATTTTATTTCTACATTTATTATTTTTTTTTTTTTTTTTTTTCCCTTTATTCATATATATTATTTATATATATATATATATATATATATTTTTTTTTTTATTTTTTTTTTCCAATTATTATTATTATATATATATATATTTTTTATATATATATATATTTTTTTTTTATTGTATATTCATTTCTTCTTTTTCACAATACACCTCTAATTACTGACATACTACCATTCCCATCATTTCCCATCCCCACCTTCTGTGACTCCTCATAAGAATACCCATCAAATCAAATCAGTTCACAACACACACCCCTCCCATCACCTTCACATCCCACCAGCCCTAGGCATCTGCCCAATCCCGGTCACCACTATCACACGGCCCCAACATCAGTACATCCAGCCAAAAATACACTCTTCTAATCGCAGCATCAACCACTCCTGTGACACCGCCCTCCCTGCACACTAGCCGCAGCATTAGCGAAACACACATCATCTACATCAGCCGGGCTCCCCAGCCTCCGGCACCTATGACCGCCCCCCTCACAGACACACCCCTGCCACGCCCCCACCCACCAGCCCCGCCTCATAACTCCGGAAAGCGCGCGCTCCCTCACACTGCACACTACACGTGCAGCAAGCACAACAGCGCCGCAACAGCAGGACACTCTCCAGCAATCCCTATCAGGTAAACACCGATCCTCCTCCTATGCCAGCAGCCACTACAACACCAGAACACTGGCCACAAACAGCATCCAGATGCCCCATTATTAGGTTACCTATACCTTCCATCACTATAGATCAAACTTCTACACCAATGCTGACCACAAGGTGTAGAAGTAGATAACTATATGACGTGGCAACAAGCCAACAATACATGTTCATGATGTGTGCTGTTGGGGTTGTGTGTGTGCATGTATGTATGTATATATATATGTATGTGTGTGTGTATGTATATATATATATATATGTATGTGCATGTATTTATGGGCGGGTGTGTGTGTGTATACACATGCATATGCTATATACTTTCAACTGATTGCTCACAACCACAGACACACGGCTCCTCACACACCAATCAACAAGTAAACAACAATAAAACCCCAACACAAAATGAAATATACTACCCAAAAAAAGTTCAATTCATTTCACCCACCAAACCTCACCAAACATTATTTACATTTTAACCTTATATTCATTCTAATTTTATTTCCATATTATCCCCACCACCTTCGTTCATTGACCACATTAACGCTGACTAGCATTCCTTCTGAAAGGGACCTCCAGGAGAGGGCACCAGCGGGCTCACGTTGCCAAGGATACAGGTACTGCAGGCATTCCGTCTCACTACTAAACACTCATGTACAGTACAACTTCCAGTTTCAAACAAGAGAACAGCAAAGTCTAGCAACCCTATCCAGACGATAGCATTTTACTTTGAGTTAAAACTCTCAAATAATTGAGATAACATTATCATTCTCTCTTCATCTACACTCTAAACCATGTACCTTTACCTATCTGTTCTTGCGTACATATAGACCCGTACACAACCAGGAAACAGTCCCATATAGCTATATATACCCCAAACAGGGTCTGTGTCAGCTTTTTATTTTATTTATTTTATTTTTTAGATCTATAACCCATTTTACCCATATCCATTAGCTATCTATTTTCTATATTTCTTTTTTATCCTCTATTTTATCACTTGTGTAAATAATCATTCAGCCAAAACACTGAACCAATCTATTACTTATGGATACATATTACGTTTATACCTGTGTTTATGTTTATGTCTTCGTCTTCATCCATTGATCCATCCACGCATCTAAACAATTTTCTATATATACAGATATAAATGCGTGTATGTGTGCTTGTACGCACGTATGTACACACACAGTTTCAGCTACTGTTCAATTATTAATATTAATATGAATTTTTGTATATTTATACTTTTACATTATTTACACCTTTAATTCACTACAGACCGCTGTAACAACCATATATGTTTTTTTAGACTTGATAAAGGGGTCCTGAGTACCCCGAAACGCGTCGTCTTTTCAAAATAAAAAATTCTCGTATCCAAGCTCGGGTTGTGATTTGCGCCATAAGTCCATTGGCTCGCCGCACTTATCCAGTGCAGACGAGATCTTTTTTATATTCCAATACCCACCCAAGTGGCGGTCTGGCCCCCGCCCAGGGTTACTTCGGACACCATCCGGCAGCACCAACCCAGACAACCTCAACTCTTCAAACTTCCCTCCACCGAGGTTGCACCACAATCAGTGCAAACCAAACCAGGTGAGTAACTTCACTCATCTTGGTTAGGGGGAAGGGACATCTATCTGTTTACCCTCACCTATGAGCGCCTTCTCTCCTCTCTTGGCCATCTGATCACCCTAGTGTATGAGGGCAGACTAGTAACAAAGAGTGCCGAGATATTATCAATATACACGCCTGTGAAGAAATTCTAATTCCTCTTCACTATTGAGGGCCTTCCTTTTCCCTCCAACATGGAACAGTTCTTTGAGATACACCTCAGTGGGATCTGTTTTAATGATTTCATATGTGTCACTATCTTTCAAGATATCCGTGATCATTCTTTATGTTACTATATTTCAAAGTTTCCGTCCACAAAACACTGAGGTGTATCCAGCAGAACAATTTTCCTGCCCTTGTTAGTTGGTTGAATCACTAAGGAGTGGTTATATATATATATATATATACAGTACAGACCAAAAGTTTGGACACACCTTCTCATTCAAAGAGTTTTCTTAATTTTATGACTATGAAAATTGTAGATTCACACTGAAGGCATCAAAACTATGAATTGATACATGTGGAATTATATACATAACAAAAAAGTGTGAAACAACTGAAAATATGTCATATTCAAGGTTCTTCAAAGTAGCCACCTTTTGCTTTGATTACTTCTTTGCACACTCTTGGCCTTCTCTTGATGAGCTTTAAGAGGTAGTCACCTGAAATGGTTTTCCAACAGTCTTGAAGGAGTTCCCAGAGATGCTTAGCACTTGTTGGCCCTTTTGCCTTCACTCTGCAGCCCAGCTCACCCTAAACCATCTTGTTTGGGTTCAGGTCCGGTGACTGTGGAGGCCAGGTCATCTGGCGCAGCACCCCATCACTCTCTTTTATGGTCAAATAGCCATTAAACAGACTGGAGGTGTGTTTGGGGTCATTGTCCTGTTGAAAAATAAATGATGGTCCAACTAAACGCAAACCGGATGGAATAGCATGCCGCTGCAAGATGCTGTGGTAGCCATGCTGGTTCAGTATACCTTCAATAACTTATCCTCCACAGCAGAGGTGACTCTTGGTCTTCCTTTCCTGGGGCGGTCCGCATGTGAGCCAGTTTCTTTGTAGCACTTGATGGTTTTTGTGACTGCACTTGGGGACACTTTCAAAGTTTTCCCAATTTTTCGGACTGACTGACCTTCATTTCTTAAAGTAATGATGGCCACTTGTTTTTCTTTACTTAGCTGCTTTTTTCTTGCCATAATACAAATTCAGTAGGACTATCAGCTGTGTATCCACCTGACTTCTCCACAATGCAATTGATTGTCCCAACCCCATTTATAAGGCAAGAAATCCCACTTATTAAACCTGATAGGGCACACCTGTGAATTGAAAACCATTTCAGGTGACTTCCTCTTAAAGCTCATCAAGAGAATGCCAAGAGTGTGCAAAGCAGTAATCAAAGCAAAAGGTGGCTACTTTGAAGAACCCAGAATATGACATATTTTCAGTTGTTTCACACTTTTTCGTTATGTATATAATTCCACATGTGTTAATTCAAAGTTTTGATGCCTTCAGTGTGAATCTACAATAAAGAAAACTCTTTGAATGAGAAGGTGTGTCCAAACTCTTTTGGTCTGTACTGTATATATATACAGTGATACCTCGGTTCACGAACGCTTCTGTTCGCGAACAACTCGGTTCACGAACAGAAAAGTTCATAAAAATATGCTCCGGTTCACGAACTCCGCCTCGGTTCACGAACAGGAGCCGCTGCCATTTTAATGCTATTTCCAGGCTGTCACATGGTCGTGACTTCCTGTAGGAAGACCGTGGAGAGAAGAAGAGACACAGAAAGAAGTACTGTGAGTACTCTGCAAACATTTTAAGTGCTTTTTGGTGTGCTTTTTAGCACATACAGTACTGTACAGTTCACTGGACACCCAATATGGCTCCCAAGAAGCATAGTGGAAAAAAGAAAGTGCGGAGCAGCAATGAAGGTGACAAGAACAGAAATGCAGGTGACAATGTGCAAAGTGGAAATGCAAGTGACAATGTGCAAAGTGGAAATGCAGGTGACAATGTGCAAAGTGGAAATGCAGGTGACAATGTGCAAAGTGGAAATGCAGGTGACAATGTGCAAAGTGGAAATGCAAGTGACAATGTGCAAAGTGGAAATGCAGGTGACAATGTGCAAAGTGGAAATGCAGGTGACAATGTGCAAAGTGGAAATGCAAGTGACAATGTGCAAAGTGGAAATGCAGGTGACAATGTGCAAAGTGGAAATGCAGGTGACAAGAATGTGCAGCGCAAGCATGGTGGCAAAAAGAAAGTGCAGAGCAGTAGTAAAGGTGACAGCAAGGTTGTGAAGAAAATAACCATTGAGCTGAAGAAGGAAATTATAGAAAAGCATGACCGTGGTATTCGTGTGACTGATCTGGCCTCGGAGTACAAGATGGCAAAGTCAACAATCTCGACTATTCTGAAAAACAAAGCCGCCATCAAAGGAGCTGATGTTGCAAAAGGAGTGACAATGTTAACCAAGCAGAGGACGCAAGTTCTGGAAGAGGTGGAAAAACTTTTGTTGGTGTGGTTGAATGAGAAACAGCTGGCAGGTGATAGCGTTAGTGAAGCTATGATCTGTGAGAAAGCCAGGAAATTGCACAGTGATTTACTGCAAAGAAGCCCCTCTACAAGTGCAGCAAGTGACGAATTTAAAGCCAGTAGGGGGTGGTTTGAAAAATTCCGCAGGAGAAGTGGCATCCACAGTGTGATTAGACATGGTGAGGCTTCCAGTTCTGACAAGGCCGCAGCAGAAGCCTACAAGTTAGACTTTGCGGAATTCATGAAGACAGAAGGATACGTCCCTCAACAAGTGTTCAACTGTGATGAAACAGGGCTCTTCTGGAAAAAAATGCCGAACAGAACCTATATCACGCAGGAGGAAAAGGCACTACCAGGGCACAAGCCCATGAAGGACAGATTGACCCTTTTGCTGTGTGCCAACGCAAGTGCCGATCTAAAAATTAAACCACTACTGGTGTACCATTCTCAGACCCCTCGTGCATTTAGGGAACAAAATGTGAACAAGGCCAGACTGCCCGTCATGTGGAGAGCCAATGCCAAAGCTTGGGTCACAAGGCAATTGTTTATGGAATGGCTGCACGAGGTGTTTGCACCCACCGTCAGAAAATATCTTTCTGATAACCAGCTGCCTGAAAGGTGCCTTCTTCTGATGGACAATGCCCCGGCACACCCTCCAGCCTTGGTGGATGATATGGATGCAGAGTATGACTTCATCAAGGTAAAGTTCCTCCCCCCCAACACAACACCACTTCTGCAGCCCATGGACCAGCAAGTCATCTGCAACTTCAAGAAGCTGTACACAAAGGCGCTCTTCACTAGGTGTTTTAATGTCACTGAAGAGACGTCCTTGACTTTGAAAGAATTCTGGAAGAAACATTTCAATGTTGTCCACTGCATTAACCTCATTGACAAAGCCTGGGAAGAGGTCACTCCCCGAACCCTAAATTCAGCCTGGAGGAAACTGTGGCCAGAATGTGTCGCTGAACGTGAACATGACTTTGACGGGTCTGATGCAGAGGTAGTGCAGGTAATTGTGTCCATGGGCAAGAGTATGGGTCTGGACGTTGATGGTGCTGATGTGGAAGAGCTTGTTGAGGAACATAGGGAGGAGCTGACCACGGAAGAACTTTCTGAACTCCACGGTGAGCAGCAGAGGGCACTTCTTGAGAAGCATTCCACTGAGGAAGAAGAAGAAAGGGAGGAGGTTAGCAGTGATGCCATAAAATCCATTATGCAAAAATGGAATGAGTGCCATGATTTTTTTGAAAAGCACCACCCCAACATAACTGATAAAGAAGATTGTGGTTGACAGCAAAGTGAGGGTACACCTTCTCCAAGCCCGTACTGTGGGCAACCACTTTAATCACAGCAACATTTTCCCAAGCATGAGCTAACGTTGGGTCCCTCAGTTGGGATGTGCCAAAGTTATCTTGAGAACCATTTATTTCTGGCATAGGTAACTCTTCCACAGATTCTTGAGGTCTCTCGGATTCCACCTCTAGCACAGAGAAGGGGAACTGGTCAGGCTCAACTGGGGCCAGTCTCCCGGCTGAGACTTCAGAACCAGAATCCCCAAAGTCAGGCAGGCTAGCCGGAGTTTCATCCCACACTTAGGGAAAATCAAGGTGGAAACTCGACCCTCCACAGGTCCCAGAACAAAGGAAAGTCCCGTCCTAGTAGAACACTATGCATCAGGAATTTAGATACTCCAACCTCATGGGACGTCACACCAAACTGAGTCTCAATGGGGACCACCGCTGTACCATAACTCTTTGCATCACCATGTATGCACAAAACACCCATGCACAGTATTTTCAGCTGGTCTGGAGCTACCAGGTCTGAATGTACAAGCATAACGAGGATTTCAGAATCCACAAAGGCCTGGACACTCCTTCCACCCACTTTGATCTGTGCCATGTGAGCCAGCGCAGATGTCAGACACGCTGGATGAGCGAAGAAGGAAATGCGCTAAGCTGCTCCACACTCCATAGGTTCTGGGACGACAGGACATTTTACAACCACATGCCCCCGGGCTTTGCACCTCCAGCACTGGACACCGGACTCTGGTAGGGTCTCTTTCAGCAGCCTAGTATCCATGTTGGTCTTCACCCACGTTTTGAAACCAGCATCAGAATTTAAGGTTGTGGCTCCTCTCCCCGCCACTGCGGGCAGACGCCGCTTTACAGGCAAGTTATCGGGGTCAGACGCCCCTACCAAAAACCCCTCTACCACCAGGTAGCGTTCAACCATCTCAACTAACTCATTGGCGGACTTTGGATCAGCGTGACTGACCCATTTTCTTAACTCATACCGCAGCGCTGTCAGGAAGCGATCCATTGTGACCCTTTCAACCACTTTCGTACCAGATAAATGAAGTCATGCATCTGTGACCTGGGAGACTTAGTAGTTTGGTAATTCCAGCAGTGCACTCGTTGGGCCCGCACAGCAGGAGTGACACCCAAATGGCGGAGAATTTCTAGCCTTAGCTTCTCGTAGTCCTGAGCATCCTCGGCAGACAAATCAAAATACGCTTTCTGAGAGTCACCCGTTAGAAACAGAGCAACCAACCCCGCCCACTGAGTTTTAGGACACGCCTCCCGATCTGCGGTATGGTCAAATGTATTCAGAAACGCTTCCACGTCATTGTGTGGGGTCATTTTCTGAAGAAAATTACTTGCTTTGATCAACCCACTATTGCTAGGTTGATCCCGACGTGTATTCGTCAGCAGCTGCAAAACCTCTGTAAAAGTTTCTCTGTCTTTCCGAGCAGCTTCAGCTTGCATTTGCCTGTCTCTTTCCACGGCCTCAGCTAGTGCTGTCACCTGAGTACTCAACAGACGTACAATTTCCTGCTGAGCCTCCTGCTGGGCAGCCAAAGCCTTTTCATGTCTGGCATTAGTCTCTCGCTGGACTGCATTTGCATCTTGCTGGGTTTGCACAGGTTTGTGCCAAACTCAACACCAGGTCTTCCATCGTATTGGATGATAAGATGAAATGCAATTAAAGTTGCAAGGTGGATGGTATCTGGTAGGGATCTGTATGCACATATCCTACACCAATTTGTGAACTGTTACGCCCTCCTGCGGTGTTGTTTTGGTCAGACTGTTGCTAGTTTATTTTGCAAGTTGCTCAAAATAACATACAAAACCAAAAACAAACAATAGCCGTCTGGCTCCTGCCTATCTCAGCCCTAGCTAAACTCAAAACACAAAACACAAAGAGCATTTTCAAGGGGATAACAGAGCAATTTACAGTTCAGTAGTTAGACAGAAAAGCGACCGCTCTCAGAGGTCCTAGGCTTGCAGCTTCTCAAACAGACTGCGCACACTCCCAGAGAGAGCTCCTGGGTCAGGGCTGCTGACCTAATTAGTACATCTGTGTGAGCAGTCCCCCCAGGCAGGTAAAACCCGGACTGGCTCCGGGTGGTCAGGGAACCCACCCAACTCTTCCCTGACCAGCTCCAGGACCCTAAACTGGCTTTCTTTTTCCCAGGAAGCTTCTAGAAACAAAGAAAACCAAACCTTCCTGGAGCCTTTTAACACATGAAGTGCTGGAAACTTGGTGCAATGTACACACCATCCAGCACTTTCTCTGCCAAACATTGTAACACCCTATAAATAGTATGGAATTAGGTAGCGGTGATGTCATCTTCTGGGTAGACAGGCACAGTTTAGCAGGCAAGCAGTAGTAATTCCTGTCCAAGCAACAGGAAGTTTGTTTAACATACTGTCACGGAAAGGTGTACAGGAAACAAGACAATGCAAAATGAATATATGACTCACTGGATCCAAAACTAAGGAACAGAAGGGAGACCCTTGCATAAGACCTGGCACTCTCCCTGACTGCTCAGCCTATGCGAACACCCCAATGGTGGATGATTGCATATCCTTGTACCTTGACTATCTAACACCTGAACACCCTACAATAGTGAGGGGACACGACCACCGGCTCCCTACACTAGACACGGAGGGAGTCAGGGTCACCTGGGATCCAGCAAACAGAAAATCACAAATTAATGTACAGCACTTATCTTGTAGAAGACTGGGAAATAATATCAACACGCACACACACTCCAGGAAGTTGTATAAACCGCACACTAATGCATTATGGGGAGGAATTTAAAGGGATGCAATCAGTCCAACTACAAGACAGCTGAGAGAGGCTAACAAGATGAGGAACTGAAAACCAAAGCAAAGAAAGCTCAAGGAGGAGGTTCTGAAAGGCATCTGTCAGAGCTTCTCAGATGTCTGGTTGTGACACATACCTCAGCCAATTTTGTCAGTTTGAGGTACAGAACACAAAATAAAATATAACAAACAAAAAATTCTATGCCTGTCCGGCTCTAACTATACAGCAGGAATCCTCACCAACCAAGTGCTGGCCTTATACCGGGCACCAAGCAAAATAGCAAAGCCCATACCTCTTGAAGTGATCTCACAGGCTCCAAGCAGATAACCTGTTCCGAGGCTGAGAGCAAGGTGTGACTGGGCTCCTGGCTTTAAATAAGGCCAGCACACCTGAAGATTACTTAATATGGACATCCCAAGACCCGGATTGTCCAGGTGGAGTGTGGACCCACCCTTCTCTCCCCACTCCAGCAAACCAGGCCCTGAAAGAGGGTTTTCAACAAACCCTAACAGACAACAGAAAATTTCTGCCATTCACATCCTGGTTGCTTTTAATAAAACCATGAAGTGAGGAACCTTGGACAAATATATATATATAGTACATCCACCACTTCTCCAGACACTGTGTCACACGGTGTCACTATATATATATATATATATATATATATATATATACACACACACCATACATGTATATATTCAGGAGACCTCTGTGATAGGAGGCATTCTGATCTTTTTTTTCCTGAGTTGGGTAAACCCTTCGTGGGGTTTGGCCTTATTTAGACCATATAGAAACATTCTGCAAAATTTCTGGTGGAATACCAAGCTCCCTACTTTCCCTCTTAAAGGTTGAAAATGTTTATGCCAACTGAGCTTTCGAGCTAAGAGATGAAGGTGTTTTACCCAGTTAAAGAAAGAAAATGTTGTAGTAGGGACTCTTGAGAGACCCTTGCTAAGCAATGTAAATTCAGATGGGGACAGTATTCTGGAGGTCAGATTGGTAATCTGGCTCTGGTTTATTGTGGTTCTTTGCTGTTCCACAAAGGATATGGGATGTTGTGTTCTAATAGAAATGTGAGCCACTGGATTACTGCCACCACATGGGCACTACCATTCTGCCTCCGGTGCCCTCTCCCCACTCTGATCTTGGAAAGGGGATCCCTTTCCATATCAGAGACTTCTGTCTCACTAGAAGAAGGTTCTATCTCCATCTTCTTGGGACTGATGTTGGTGTCTACCACTAGATATGCCCTATTTTCCGTGAAGTCTTGTAAATCATTGTTAAAATGCTGATGTTTCAGTTTTTTAAGGTGAAACTGGAACCTTTCAAGGGTGTTCTTAAAGGGACACTGACAGGCCCAATAACCATAATTAGCTGTACATATCCATGCATAGGTGTTCTAATGTGCATTTAAAACATATAAGTATCCCCCCTGCCCCCATTATGAATACTGCAAACTCGTGTTTTATAACCTGAAGTAATCCCTGTTCTTTCTGCCCAAGGGGCGGGGTTTCAGCTTCTCTGGGCACAAGTATAATGCTTGTATTTATTGCCAAGTAACCATGGCAGCCAAGACTGCAATAGCGTCTTGGCTGCCATGGTAACCGATCGGAGCCCCAGCGATTTAAACTGGGACTCCGATCGGTACTCTCCGCTGCCACCAATGATGGGGGGGGGGGATTTTAATTAGGGGGGGGAGAGGGGAGGCCGCACTGGTCACAATACTTGGAATCCGCGAGCTGGGGGGCGTGGCCAAGGAGCCGAGGAGTATGGCCTCTTGAACTCAGAGCTCCTTCTCCAGCAAAGCGTGTTAGTCAAGCAAAACCCTCAACAAAGTCGCCGCAGTGTCACCATCGGTACCGACTGGTGCCGGCTACTTCCCTGATGATGACAAGAGGCAAAAGAAGTATGAAGAAGCAAGGGAAGTTGGAGTTTTTCTTTGGCCAAGACAGAGACAAAGATGGCTCCGGCACTAGAAGCGCGCAGATGGAACCCTCCCTCAGCCCGTCATCTACAGCGAACGCTTCTTCCCCCCGTCCATCTGAAGATGGTAGCTCGAATCACCGGAGCCCACAGGGTTCGCCGCATCATACCGCCGTGAGTGAAAGCAAGAGGGTGAGCAAACCGGGGGTTAAAGCAGGGCGGGAGGTGTCTGCATTCAATGGCCGCACGGGACAGAGTTCCCCTACCAAGAGCCCGGCAAAGCAAAGGCCCAGGCTGCATGACCAGGCTGAAGAGGCTCTGGAGACTTGCGACAACCAGGACTCAAATGGCGGTGGTGCTTTTAAAGAGGCGCTTTTAAAGTTCCCCATGGATGAGAGGCCAGCATCCAGTGTTCTGTTGAAAGACATGCTCATAGCTTTTAACCATTCGGTTACCTCCCACATGTCTCAAATATTGAAGCCCCTCCAACAGGATGTCTCTGATTTAAAACACAGAGTACACCATGTCGAGCACAAGATGGGCGAATTCGCGGATTCGCATAATAATCTAATTGATTCCTGTGACGGTCAGGCGGAAGAGATCGCATTTTTGAAAGCGAAAGTAGCTGATTTGGAAGATCGTTCCCGCAGGAACAACCTGAAACTGAGAGGTGTACCAGAAACAGTCCAACCATCGGAGCTGCAGGCTTATATTAAAAAGCTATTCATAATCCTCTTACCTGAGAGTACAGAGCAAGATCTAATCATAGACCGAGCGCATAGAATCGCTAAACCTAAACACCTTCCTGATGACACTCCTCGGAATGTCTTAGCCCGCGTCCACTTTTTCCATATTAAAGAGGAAATCCTGCTGGCAGCAAGAAAAAATGATACCTTGCCGGATCCGTACCAACCAGTGAAGCTATTTGCGGATTTATCTATGGCAACCCTCCAGCTACACCGCAAGCTTGCGCCCATTGCCGCGGTGCTGCGATCACACTCCATTTTATATAGATGGGGATACCCAGTGAAGGTACTAATCCAGAAGAATGGGGTTTTACATGTTATCCGCTCGGTTGAGGAGGGGAAAGCGATCCTGGCTAATTGGGACATTTCGGTGGAAGACGTCCCTCCGGCAACACAAAACCAGCGCGTTGCTGAATAAGATGCTGAAGAAGGTTAATGGCACCGGGTTGAGAGTCGCCGCCAGAAAAAACACTGTTGAGTGGTTTTACAAGTACCCTGCTTACTGTGGAGCAAGGACATGCTCTACCTACTATGTGTCTCCAGGCAGTAGGCAAGACTGTATTTCCCCTAATTGATTCACAAGGGATTGTGAGTTTTAACCCTTGTGCTACTCTATTCTTGCCCTTTTACTCGGGCAGTATGTTTTGGTTTTGCAGGTTATTGTTTCTATTCTGTTATTATTTTGCCTTACTAGAGTCGGGTCCACTCCTCGTATCACAGCTGAGTGTTTCGCTGGTGTCGTGGTGCGGTTCTCTCCGCGTCATCCGAGCAACTTTTCATAAGCTTCTTACCGTCATTCAAAATGGTGCTTAAATTAGTCTCATTAAACGTTTGCGGTCTTAACAGCCCATTTAAGCGACGGATGATGTGGAGAGAGGCCATCCTGACTAAAAGTGATATATTCTGTGCGCAGGAGACACATATAGTTGCAGCAGACAAAGAGAGGCTGAAACATCCTGCGTTTCCGATAATTCTCCAGTCTCATGGAGCGAGTAAAAAACGTGGGGTAATGTTGGCGATAAAAAATTCTGTTGCTCATGTAGAGAAAAGAACGTTGGTGGACGAAGGGGGTCGCTATATTATACATGTGTGCTGCATTAATAACATTCCTTATACCGTAGTGGGGGTGTATGCTCCAAATATTCGTCCCTTGAGATTTTTGAATAGACTCTTCAAAAAAGTTCAATCTATGAGAGAAGGGAGAGTTTTAATCTGTGGGGATTTCAATATGGTCCTTGACCCACTTCAAGATTCCTCCTCTGTTACAAGACATAGCCCCGTGTCTCTTGCTAAGACTCTGCTTGCAAACTCTTTGTTTGATGTTTGGCGTATCCACCACGCATCGGAAAAAGATTTCTCTTATTATTCGCCTGCGCATAAGTCCTATTCCCGTATTGATCTAATATTGGCTGATAGAACTACCTTAGACTCATCTACTGGTTCCTCTATAGGAACAATTACGTGGTCGGACCATGCTCCAATATCCATAACATTATCAGAAGAATTCACTTCGCCTCCGAACCCTATGTGGAGGGCTAATGAATTTATTTTGGCTAATGATAAATACAATTCAGAGATAACGGAAGCGTTACTTGAATACTTTCGATTCAATGCCAATTCAGGACCAGATCCCTTGAATGTGTGGAAAGCCCACAAGGCGTTTATTAGAGGAATATTATTGAAGATAGGTCATAGGCATAGAAAATTGAGAGAAAAACACCAGTCCGATATATTACAGCAAATTCAGATAATGGAAAAACTAAATAAGTCCTCTCCCTCGGTTGAACTCTCTGATAAGCTCAGAATTCTTAGACTCCAACTAAGGGAAAGTTATTTACATTCCTATGAACTCTCGCTTAAAAGGACGAAGGCTAGATATTATTCGCAGGCTAATAAAGCGGGAAAACTATTGGCAAGCAAAGTCAAAGCGAGAGCCCTAAAATCGAAAATACCATTCTTGTGGGATTCCTCCAAGTCATATAAATTATATGATCCTAAATCTATAGCTAATAGATTTATGTCTTATTACCATCAATTATACAATTTGAGAGATGAACCGGGTTTTATCCCTGCTTCTCCAGAGAATATTGATGAGTTTTTGAACACTTTGGCAATCCCTTCATTGGAGGACTCTCACAAGACCTCTCTTTCTGACCCTATTTCGCAGGAAGAGATTTTAAAAATAATTAAAAGCTTACCACACAACAAAAGCCCTGGACCGGACGGTCTCCCGAATTCCTATTACAAAATATTTATGGATAGCTTGCTCCCTCACCTGCAGGCGTCACTGTCTCGTGCCATGACAACAGGTAATATGCCCAAAGAAATGTTGGAGGCGGTCATTGTCACTTTACCTAAGCCAGGGAAAGAGCCTTCCATTCCTCAAAATTTCCGTCCTATTTCCTTGCTCAATACAGATTTAAAGATCTATTTTAGCGGCTCGCTTAGCAGATATTATCCCCACTCTGATAGACCCGGATCAGGTAGGGTTCGTGAAAGGGCGTCAGATTACAGACAATTCCAGGAGAATATTGAACCTTGTTGATTACGTGAATCGGAAGAGAATACCGACACTGTTGGTCACACTAGATGCCGAGAAGGCTTTCGACCGTGTCAACTGGTCATTTGTCTTCTCGGTACTATATAAAATGGGCTTTCCGGAACCTATTGTGCGAGCCATCCAGGTCCTATATTCGAACCCATCGGCTAGGATATTAGCTAACGGAGTGTTATCTGACCCGTTGTCTAATGGCACGCCCCCTGTCGCCGCTGATCTTTATCCTATCTTTAGAACCCTTGGCGCAAGCAATCCGTCAAGAGATTGGGGTGATGGGGGTTGGTGTTGGGAGCAGGCAACACTGTATATCCATGTACGCGGATGATATCATATTGTCTTTAACAAACCCTATGGTATCTCTGAGGAAGGTTATGGACCTTATCCGCTCCTATGGAGCTCTCTCATATTACAAAGTAAACGAAAGTAAATCCCAGGCCCTCCCGCTAGGTATATCTGAGCCTTTATTGTCCCAAATGAAGACAGAATTTGCCTTGGACTGGCAAGAGTCCTCAGTCCAATACCTAAGTTTTAAGGTGACAACTACCCCTCAAGAATTGTATAAGGCAAACTTCCCGCCTCTTATGCAACCACTCCAACTAGAACTCACCAATATGGCTAAATCGGAGTTATCCTGGGTGGGGCGCATCGCAGCGTTCCAACAGCACACGCTCCCGAAATTGTTATACTTATTCCGTACCATTCCTATTCCCATTTCAGTGACTTTTTTCAACGCTATTAATAAGATGCTGAATGGTTTCATTTGGAATGGGCATAGGCCAAGGATTGCGAGGAGTATTATGTACAGACATAAAAAATCAGGGGGTTTAGAGCTGCCTAATATTTATGATTATTTTTTGGCTTCCAGAATCAGCCAGTTGAGGGAGTGGTGGAAAGGCAACGTGGAAAGGCATTGGGTACATATAGAGCAGTCACAAACCCCAGAAAGGAATTTGCGTGCCCTTTTAATGGCGGCGTTGCATGATGATTATATGGGCATTCAACCTGCATACTTTGTGTCTACGTCATTGGCGTTATGGAAATCTTACCATGACAAAGGATCGCCCACAGTGGGATCAATGGCGCATATTACCCCGATAGAATCTCTCCAGTGCTTTTCCACAGATCTTCAGTTAAAAGAATGGAAAGATAGGGGGATTAATACAGTAGCAGATCTGGTGTCGGGAACAGCCTTGAAATCGTTTGAAATTATTAGGCAATCCTTCCAAATTCCCAGTAAGGAGGTCTTTCAGTACCTTAAGATTAGACACATTTTAGGAAACAATCCATCCTTCGTTATAAAAAGTCATTCCCAGCTATTAATTAGATGGTCTGCATCAAACACGGTATTCACAGGAATCAGATTCCTATATAGGTACCTGGGGGATAAGGATCAATTTCTTAAGACGGCTCCACTTCTGGCTTGGGAGTCAGACTTGGGAAGGTCAATTACTTTATTGCAATGGAAAACAGCTAACAAATTAGCCACCTCAACCCTTAATTGCGTATCACACCTTGAAGCTTTTATCAAGACCACCCTCCGATGGTATTTTACGCCAGTTAGACTGCATACATTTTTTCCAAATGTAAGTATGCTTTGTTGGAGGGGTTGTAGTTCTAAAGGGACTTTGCTACATATTTTGTGGTCCTGTTCGAAGGTTGCTGCTCTTTGGGAAAGGGCATTTGATAAGATCTCTGAGATTGTGGGTCATCAGATCTCTCCGGACCCAGCTCTGGCCTTGTTGTTTATAGATCTGGACAAATTTTTACCCAAATTTAGGACTATTGTGATCCACATACTGATTGCCACCAAACTAGCAATTACGAGGAATTGGAAGACTGATATTATCCCTGATATGAGGGAGATCATCGGAATGGTGGATGTAACAAGATCCTATGAATATATGTTAGCACATCAGACCTTCCGAGTTGATCGACATATACAGGCTTGGGAGCTCTGGAGAGGTCTGGACCCGTCATTGTCGGGGAGAATGGGATTGGGGTAGTCTCTCAGAAGGGAGAAAGCTAGGAAAAGTCTCGGCTTAATTGAACCCTGCGTGTATGTAGTGTTAAATGAAATGTTCGGCAAATGCTTATATATATGTGAGTGCTTACATATGTGATTGTGATTATGAGACTTGACTCTGACTCTATTTTGTATTTTGTGTTAATTTAACTTTATTTGTTGTGTTAACTCTTTCTTTATATATCAAAAAAAGTGGAGTTATTGCTTAAATTCTTTTATACAATTTGGATATGTATAACTGTTCATTGAGCATGTACTCTGACAATAAAAACGTATTGAAATTAAATTAAATACTTGGAATCCACACTGAGGGAGGGGGGCCGCACGGGTCATATTTAATACTGGGGAGGGAGGGAGGGGGAGGCCGCACTGGTCATATTTAATACTGGGAATCCGCACTGGCCACCGATGAATATAGAGGGAGGGGGGCCGCACTGGTTACAATTAATACTGGGGAGGGAGGGGGGGCCGCACTGGCCACCAATAAGTTAAATACAGGGGGGGGGGTCTGCCCCCTGCTGCCTGGCAGCATCTGACTCTCCCACCTCCTAGACAGCATCCATTTTAGATTCATTCTGTGTCACTACCCTTGGTCATGGCCGTGACTCCTTGGGAGCCGCATGCAGTTGCCCGCGGTTTGGTGTTGTGTCAACCGCAGCTGGGGTCACTTAGTGGTTTGCCTCAGGTGCGGTTGCCGCAGACAACAGGCATGCGTGCGGTTGCCCTTGGCAACGTGTGTTTGTGTGCACTTCCTTTGTCTGTTTGTTGTGCACGAGGTCATGTTTGTATGCACTTAGACACCTTTCTTCACTTGCGGTTGTCCGCGGCAACGTCTGGTGTTGTGTGCATGTGGTGGCAGTGTCTCGGCCTGCTGGCTGTTCTTCAGGACATAGTTGCCATGCATGCCATTGCCAGCGGTAACAGGTGAGTGTGTTTGTGTGATTTTCCCTTTGTGTGGCTTCGCTATCTTCCCTTCACTGTGGCTGCCCGTGGCAACATTTGGTTGGATGTGTACATGTGGTGGCAGTGTCCCGGCCTTCGGGCTGACTCCCAGGACATGGTTGCTACCCATGTCGTTGCCTGCGGCAACAGCCACAGTGTGATCTTGGTTTGGACACTTGCCCTTTAAGTGGTGTTTTCCCTTCCCTGGTGTTGGAAGGGTTAACTCCCTTTCTGTGCGTGTGAGACACTGGGTGTGTCTGTGTGGGTGTGGCCTCTTAGGCCTATAAAGCCTCAGTGTTTGGCATGTGTCAGTGGGTTGCTTCAGCCATGCTTAGCTGGAGCAGCCTCCTGTGAATATCATCTGCCAGTGGGGGCCACCTTTGTGGTCATAGGTTTATCTGTGAAGTTTATGTCTTGATGTTCAGTTGATGTTCTCCTTTGTCTCTGTTTATTGCAACTATGGATGTCCTGGTTACCTGTGTGTTATGTGTGCTGTGTCCTCTAGTTGTTCTGTGGACATTAGTAGTGCATGCATGGGTTCCAGTCAGCGTGGCTGTGACAGCTACGTGTAGAACTAGTAGTTCGCCTGTCATATCTGTATGTTGTATGTGTTTCCCCATTCCTTGTAGCTTGGCCAGTGAGACCCCTGTTCCTCCGTGTCCAGAAGGAACAGGCCGTCTTACCTTGACTCCTAGTTCAGGGACCGGTCGGAGGGTGAGTTAGGGATCTGAGGTTCCTGAGTATGGGCACTCCTACCTTCAAGGTCGGCCCATGCAGCTAGGAGTTAGGGTCAGGTTAGGAGCGCTTTAGAAGGTGACCTGCTCCCTAATCCTGTCGTCCTGGCCAAGCAGCCTAACATCCTCTGGCATCGCACGGCTGAGGGTTATCCCCATCCTCAGCCGTGACATTTTGAAGCTGCTTTCTTAGTGAGAGGAGGGAGAGTGCTACTGCTGCTGATCTAATAGGGAAAGCATTAGCTAGGGCAGTGTTCTGAACTTCTGTGTCCACAGACTCATCTGCTGTAAGGACAGCGTCCTGACAGCACTCCAAAAAGCCCTTTTTAGGGCTGGTACATCAGACTGCTTTTTTTTTTCTTTTTTTTTCTTTTTTTATATAGGGTATATATATGTTGCAGTTGCCTGCCCGTGTGTGAGAGGCTGCAGGCTCAGTCACAGACAGTACTGTGTGCACACCATTCATAAAGGGTGTTACAGACAATACCTTGCAGATAAAAAAAAAATCTATTTATATCATTTTTCTGTGATATAATCGCATTTGCAAGCCAGTGAGTGACTGTGTGGCCCAGAGACAGTACTGTGTACACACCATTCATACAGGGTGTCACAATACCTTGCAGATAAAAAAAATTCAATTTATTATTTTTCTGTGATATAATCCAAGTTGCAAGCCAGTGTGTGTCTGGCCCACAGACTGTACTGTGGCCACTGGCTAGGCCACCACTCATACCGTTACAGGGTGTCACTCACAAGTACCTTGTAGATAACAAAAATTCTATTTATTATTTTTCTGTGATATAATCCCAGTTGCAAGCCAGTGTGTGTCAGGCCCACACAGACTGTACTGTGCCCACTGCCCACCACTTATATAGGGTGGCACAGTACCTTGCAAGCATAGTACTACTTATCTTAAAAAAAATGACAGGCAGAGGCAGGCCACCCCGCAGGGGCCGTCGTGGTGCTGTGATTTCCACTAACCCTGGAATAATGTCCAGTGTAAAAAAGGCCACGTACCTTGAACCCCAAAAAATTCGGAGAAAATAGTTGACTAGCTTACACAGGACGAACCTTGACGCACCATCCTCCTCCAGCTCAGCTTTGGTCACCTGCTCTCCCGCCCGCCGCCACCACTACCACCACAGCCACCACAGCCGCTTCACTTGATCCCTCAGAAGAGTTATTTACACATCAGTTGGATGAAATTAGTGATGCACAACCATTATTGCCAGAGGATGTAGATAAGAGGGATATGTTTCAGTCAGGCAGCATTACACACATGGACGTACAGTGTGATGATGATAATGATGTTGTACCCGCTGCTGCTTCCTTTGCTGAGGTGTCAGATACAAGTGAAGCGGTTGATGATGACAATGTGTCCGTGGATGCCACGTGGGTGCCTGCTCGAAGAGAGAAGGAGGAGACGAGTTGGAAGCAGGGGGAGGACGTCGCAAGGACCTCTTGGCACAGTCAGACAGCATGTATCGGCACCCGGGGTCAGCCAGACAGCACGCCAATCAACGCATGTTGTTGCCACCACCAGAATGCCGTCATTGCAAAGCTCAGCAGTGTGGCATTTTTTTTGTGTGTCTGCCTCTGACAACAGTGATGCCATTCGCAACCTGTGCCAAAAGAAACTGAGTCGTGGGAAAGCCAACACCCACCTAGGTACAACTGCTTTGCGAAGGCACATGATCGCACATCACAAACGTCTATGGGATCAACACATGATGACGAGTAGAAGCAGCACACAAGCTCAAAGCCACTATCCTCCTCCTGTTCCAGCATCTTCAGCCACATTAACCACTGCTGTCCTTCTTGCCCCCTCTCAACCACCCGCCACTCCGCCCATCATCTTTAGCAGTTCCATCTCATCTGCCCACAGTCTGTCTGTAAATGGCTGCACATAAACTGAATCCCCCCCAGCTCCCCAGGGGCTATTCCACATCCCGGATACAACAGTGTCACGGTTTCTTGGGGTTGACTTGCCTGAAAGCAGAGAGCCACACCGGACCAGCACTCCTGTCCGCCCTGAACGCACAGGTGGATGAGTGGCGGACCCCGCACCAACTGGAGATCAAGTGGTGTGTGACAATGGAAGCAATTTGTTTGCGGCATTTAATTTGGGCAAGTTGTCACATGTGCCGTGCATGGCACATGTGTTGGATCTCATCGTACAACGCTTTGTGTCTAAGTACCCAGGCTTACAGGATGTCCTCAAGCAGGCCAGGAAGGTGTGTGGCCATTTCAGACTTTCCTACACGGCCATGGCGCACTTTTCAGACATTCAGCGCCGAAACAACATGCCAGTGAGGCGCTTGATTTGCTACAGCCCGACACGTGGGAATTAAACACTCCTAATGTTCGACCGCCTGCTCCAACAATAAAAAGCCGTCAATGAGTATTTGTATGACCGGGGTGCTAGGACAGCCTCTGCGGAGCTGGGAATTTTTTTGCCACGTTACTGGACGCTCATTCGTACTTTTGAGGAAGTGACAAACCTAGTCAGTCGCACCAAAGGCACCATCAGCGACCTCATCCCATTTGTTTTCTTCCTGGAGCGTGACCTGCGAAGAGTGCTGGATCAGGCTGTAGATGAGCGTGAAGAGGAAGAGAAAGAGTTGTGGTCACCATCACCACCAGAAACAGCCTTGTCATCATCGCTTGCCGGACCTGCGGCAACGCTGCAAGAGGAGTATGAGGAAGAGGAGACAGAGGAGGAATGTGGCTTTCAGGAGGACGAAGACCAACCACAGCAGGCATCCCAGGGTGCTCGTTGTTGTCAACTATCTGGGACCCGTGGTGTTGTACGTGGCTGGGGGGAAGAACAGACCGTCAATGACATCAGTGAGGAGGAGGAACGGAAAATGAGTAGCTCAGCATCCAACCTTGTGCAAATGCGGTCTTTCCTGCTGTCATGTCTGTTGAGGGACCCTCATATAAAAAGGACCTATACTGGGAGGCCACGCTACTAGACCCCCGGTATAAGCAGAAAGTGGCGGAAATGTTACCAAATTACCAGAAGTCAGAAAGGATGCAGCAGTTCAAAACCAAACAAAAAAATATGCTTTACACAGTTTACAAGGGGTATGTCACAGCACAACGGGAATCTAACTGGGGAAGAGGTGAAAGTAATCCTCCTCCTACCACGACCACGGCGGCAAGGACAGGACACTTTACAGATGTGTTGTTGATGGAGGACATGCAGAGCTTTTTCAGACCTACACATCACCACAACCCTTAGGGATCCAGCCTTAGAGAACGACTCGACCGACAGGTAGCAGGCTACCTTGCCTTAACTGCAGATATCGACACTCTGAGGAGTGATGAACCCCTTGACTACTGGGTGTGCAGGCTTGACCTGTGGCCTGAGCTATCCCAGTTTGCGATAGAACTTCTGGCCTGCCCCGCTTCAAGTGTCCTGTCAGAAAGGACCTTCAGTGCAGCAGGAGGCATTGTCACTGACAAAAGAAGTCGCCTCAGTCAAAAAAGTGTTGATTACCTCACCTTCATTAAGATGAATGAGGCATGGATCCCGAAGGGACTGACAGTGGGGGATACGTTTGACTAACAAAAGGCCTGATGACATGCCTTGGCCTCAAAATGGTCCCCACGCTGCTGTATTTAATGTCTGCACACCGGATGACTTTCGTGAATTCTCCGCCACCAACTAGGGTTCAAGCCGCAATATTTTAGTCACCTTTCTGCCTGGAAAACATACATTTTTCCAGCTGCAACAATACCACATTTTTCAGGCATGTGTACATGCCTAATTTTTCTGGCCTCTGGTGCTGCACTGTGGCTGCAAAAAAAAAAGACACATACATGTGTCAATTCCCCTTCGTGATCGGTAACTTGTGGTGAAGGGGCTTGCGTATCACAATGAAGCGATCATCGCCTCTATGAGTGGGTTGGCAATGTTGCCACACCCCAGATGATAAGGCCGTTGCTTCATTATGATCAGACTAAAAGCGATCGGCTGGATAATTTTTCATAGAAAAAAAACATAAAAAAAATAAATAAAATTAAGTTGTATGGGTTTTTAATACATAAAATAAAAGACTCATAATAAAGTCATGGCTTTGTGAAGGAAGAAACCTTTAATGACATCAACGGGACCTTGCTAGCTTGGTATCCAACCTTGTGCAAATGGGAAGTTTGCGGTTGGGCAAATGGACTGTTTGCGGTTGTTTGTGGTGCATTAAAAGGGGAGTTTGGTTTGTCAATGTCTGTGAAGCGGGCGTAACCCTTAGACTACCTGATCGATACAAGATCATACCTGATCGATACAACATCATACCTGATCGTATACACACACTGGATGTTTTAAACCACGTTGTTCAAAAAAATGTAGGATTGTTAGGTGATTTATGCCCTTTATGGATTAAAACCCAACTCTGCGTCAACTATGTAATTTTCCATGGGAGTTTTGCCATGGATCCCCCTCCGGCATGCCACAGTCCAGATGTTAGTCCCCTTGAAACAACTTTTCCATCACTACTGTGGCTAGAAAGAGTCCCTGTGGGTTTTAAAATTCACCTGCCTATTGAAGTCAATGGCGGTTCGCCCGTTCGCAAACATTTGCAAAAATTTGCGCTCGCCGTTCGTGAACGGAAAATTTTATGTTCGCAACATCTCTAATAAAGATATCACTCCCTTAATTATTTTGTATTTATTAACGCCAAAGTATCCAGCATCACTTTGCAGTAAAGAAGCTTTGACGCCTCTGGAGACTGAACTTTTTCTTCCCCAGACGGATGCCATACCCCTTGTTTTGTTAGGGCATTTCACATGTAACAGCTTTTTACCATATTTTTTGTATTGCCCATTTATTTATTAGTATAAGTTATTCATTTCTCCCCTTAGACATTTCTTCTCAAGACTAAATAAATGTAATTATTTTCATCTTTCTTCATAACTAATACCCTCAATGCCCCCTATCAGTTTAGTCGCTCTCATTTGTACTTTTTCAAGTTCCAAAGCATCCTTTCTATGGACAGGTACCCAGAACTGAACTTCATATTCCACATGAGGCCAAACCAAAGCTTTGTCAAGTGGTAATATTACACCCCTGTCCTGCAAGCCCATGCCTCACTTAATACGTGACAATATCCTGGTAGCCTTAGAAGCAGCTGATTGACATGTTGTTATTTAATCTATGATCTACAAGTACACCCAAATATTTATCTACAGGTGACTGTCCCACTGTTACATCCGCTAGGACAGTGATGGCGAGGCTTCTAGAGACCAAGTGGCCAAACTGCAACCCAAAACCCACTTATTTTTCACAAAGTGGCAACACGTCATGTTAACCTGAATACCAATATAGTATATCTTTCATGTACTTTATCATTTAGCTATAATATCCTGCCTACATTCAGTGCTCTGCCTGTGCTGTTCATAGAGCGCCTTGTACTGATGAATGGCAGAAAAAGTCTAAGGCATATTGGAAGACCATAGACTTTATGGAGGATGCAGGTGCCCACAGAGAGGGCTCTGAGTGCCGCCTCTGGCACCCGTTCCATAGGTTCGCCACCACTGCCCTAGGACATATGATGCACAGAAATTATTACTACCAAGATGCATAACTTTACAGTTATCCACATTGAACCTAATTTACCAAGTTGATGCCCAATCACTCACAGTGTCCAAGTGAGCTTGTATTTTATGGACATTTTCCATAGACTGCAAAGAAAAAAAAGGGGGTCAGTCACTCCCCGAATTGTATGGTAGCCATCATGGCACATAATGGGTAGAATTTAGTGTTAGGTTCCCGTCTTACAGAGATTGCCTTGATGTGTGGCAGACGGGCCCAAATAATTTTGTATTTGCTAAGCATCTCTAATTTACATAAAAAGCATAGCATTAGAATACTTTTTTGTACTTTATTTGGTTTGTAGAGAGCTGTTGCATTGCATTTCAATCTGCCATAGACTGCACAGTGCTACATAGTTTAGTGTCATCTGCAAAAATAGAAATGGTGCTATTAATTCCATTCTCAATATCATTAATAAATAAATTAAATATTAGAGGCACCAGCATGGAACCCTGGTGTATACCATTTATAACCCGGGACCATTCTGAATAGGAATCATTGACCCTAACTCTCTGGACACCGTTCTTCAGCCATTTTTCAATCAAATTAAAAACTATACTTTCCAAACCTAATGACCTTATTTTACCTATTAAATGTCTATGAGGGACAGTGTCAAAAGCCTTTACAAAATCCAGAAACACTACATCCACAGCTGCCCCTCTGTCCAGACTTCTACTAACCTCCTGATAAATAAAATCAGGTTACGGTAGTCTGACAACTTCGGTCCTTGGTAAACCCATGGTGGTTATTAGCACTTATATTATTTGAAGTCACATACTACTGTATATAGTCCCTTAAGAGTCCTTCAAACCTTTTCCCACAGCAGAGTCTATAATTACCCATGGTGATGGATCATATGATGGACCATGTGATGACCGGAGTGACGTCACCACAGGTCCTTTTCCTGTACACTGCAAAGAAGAAGACAGAAGAGATGCCGGCTGCGCGAGCAAGTGGATTAAGGTGAGTTAAAAAAAAATATTTTATTTTTAACCCCTCCAGCGCTTTTGTACTATGCATTCTGTATTAAGAATGCTATTATTTCCCCTTATAACCATGTTATAAGGGAAAATAATAATGATCGGGTCTCCATCTCGATTGTCTCATAGCAACCATGCGTGAAAATCGCACCGCATCCACATTCACTTCTATGGGGCCTGCGTTGCGTGATAAACGCACAATATAGAGCATGCTGTGATTTTCACGCAATACATAAGTGATGCGTGAAAATCACAGCTCATGTGCACAGCCCCATAGAAATGAATGGCTCTGGATTCAGTGCGGGTGCAATGCATTCACCTGCCGTGGAAATCTCGCCCGTGTGAACTCAGCCTTACTTAACTTAGTTTGGCCCATATCTACAATGAGCCAGTTGAGTATATCACTGGATGTACTAACAGCCCTGGTACCACCTTACTAACAGCCTTATCTTCAGTGACCCCCTTTTACCATTAATTAGGAGACCTACCTGCGCTTTTTAGCATTTATATATTTAAAGAATATTAGGGGGTTTGTTTTGCTCACGTTTGCCACCTGTTGTTGGTTTTGTATTTTTGCTGATTTTATCTCTTTTACAGATTTTATTAAGCCCTTTGTAAATTTCAAAGGCTACAACTGACCCCTCAGATATTATTTTTTTATTTTAAATTTTTTTTTTTATTGCCCTTTTACAGTAGCTGTAGGCCATGTGGGGGGGGGGGGTAATTTTAGCTGTTTATACTTGTTATCTACAGGTATAAATTTTGTAGTGTAATTGCTCAATGTGGATTCAAAGCTTTCCCATTTATCCTCAGCATTATGTGACAGTATCTGCTCCCAGTGTATGCCCTGAAATGCTGCCCTCAACCGGGGGAAATTGGCCATTTTAAATTCACAGCTTTTGCTCTCTCAGCCAGAGTTTGCTTTTTATAGTTCAGGGGGAATATAATAATATTGTGGCTACTATTACCTAGTGTGTCTCAAACAGTAACAATTCCAACAAGCTCTGCATCATTAAAAATGACCAAATCCAACAGAGCACGGACCGGTGGAGTGCATCACCATGCTGTTGCGCCACTTTGCATGTGTCAGGTAAGCCCAATTGGGTCTGTTATCAAATTTCCTGTATTAGGTGCCTATATGTGCCTAACCATTTTAGCATTAGACACTTCCTCACTAAGCGAGCAGGTGAAACGCGCGTCGAGGTGGGCATTCTTCCTGGCGGTGCGACATTACACTCTCAGGATGTCTCAGGGTATGTGTTTAAAACATTAATTGTTTTACAGGATTTCTTATTTATATGATATTGCACTTATTATTTTTGCAGAGTTTATTATTAGAGGTTTTTTGTATTAGGCTACATGGCGGTGGTTCATATTTGGTTACTATTATCTAATAATATGAGTGACATTTTGTCACCATTCATTTTAACCATGTAGGACCCTATAGCTGAATTTAATTACATTTATATATACTTTATATTATTTAGAACTTTGCAAGCATGTGTGGGCGCCTGTTTATAGATACTCTGAGACACTGAGTGTTTGGGCCTGTCACTTCTCTGTCTGACATACTGTTAGAACAAAGAAATGAATAAAAATTAAATTAATACACCCTAAAAAAGGCTTTAGAACATATAACTGCACCACAGAACAGCAAATATTTTTTCTTACACTAATACAATCAAAAAAAGGCTGTAATTTTGTAACTTCACCGCACAAAGGCTAATGAGCCTTTTTTTCCCCCACTAATACACATGAAAAAAAGCTTCAGAAGATATAACTGCACCACTGAACGCCTAATACCACTTTTTTCCACTAATACACCACAAAAAAGGCTTTAGGACATATAACTGCACTACTGAACGGCAAAAAAGCCCTCTTTTTTCCCACTAAAGCACCCCAAAAAAGGTTTTAGAACATATAACTGCACAGTTGACAGGCTAATAACACTTTTTATTTTTCAACTAATACAACCCAAAAAATGCTGCAATTTTATAACTTCGCCGCACAAAGGCTAGTAAGCCCTTTCTTCAACTAATACTCTCAAAAAAAGGCTTTAGAACTTATAACTTCACTGCTGAAAGGCTAATACCAGTTTTTTTCCCACTAATACACCCCTAAAAATGCTGAAATATTGTCACTTCACCACACAATAGCTAACAAACCATTTTTTTCACTAATACACCACAAAAAAGGCTTTAGAACATATAACTGCATCGCTGAACGGCTAATACCACTTTTTTCCCACTAAAACACTCCAAAAATGCTTTAGAACATATAACTGCTCCGCTGAACGGTAAATTAACCCTTTTCTTCCACTAATACACCACAGAAAAGGCTGCAATTTTGTAACTTCACCGCACAAAGGCTAATATGTCCTTTTTTTCTTCACTAATTCACCCGAAAAAAGGCTTCAGAACAAATAACTGCACCGCTGAACGGCTAATACCACTTTTTTCCCACTAATACACCACAAAAAAGGCTGTCATTTTGTCACTTCACCGCACAATGGCTAACAAGCCTTTTTTCCCCACTAATACACCACAAAAAAGGCTTTAGAGCATAAAACTGCACCACTGAACAGCACCTTGTTACAGGGATCCAGCAGTGTGGCCACCCAGCAATCAGCACAAGTTAGAATGTGGGAAACTCGGCGGTTGTTATGGAGACAATGCAGCATGCAATCACTCATGTGTGCCCCCAGAGGTAATGGGGGGGTATCCCCCCATCCACACACCAGTGATGGCCATGAGCTGGTCTGGGTGCCACCCTGCTGTGAACATGGTTCCTCCTCCTCCATCTCCTCATCCTCATCCTCCACCTCTTCATCCTCCTGAACTGTGACCTGGCTGGACAATTGTGTACCTTGGTTTTGTGGGTGCAGGAATCCACCCTCAGAGCCACTTGGGAATGACTGGCCGGAAACCTTACGAAATGATCCCTCTTCCTCCTCCTCCTGTGCCACATGTTCTTCCATCATTGCCAGGAGTGTTTTTTCAAGGAGGCATAGAAGTGGGATAGTAACGCTGAGAACATTGTAATCGGCACTGGCCATGTTGGTGGAGTACTCGAAACAGTGCAACAGGGAATGCAGGTCTCGTATGGAGTCCCAGTCATTGGTGGTGAAGTGGCACTGTTCCGCCGAGCGACTCACCGTGCGTGCTGCAGCTGAAACTCCACTATCAACTGCTGCTGCTCGCATAGTCTGGCCAGCATGTGCAAGGTGGAGTTCCACCTTGTGGGCACGTTGCATATAAGGCAGTGAGTGGGAAGGTCAAAGTTACGCTGCAGCGCTGACAGGCGAGCAGCTGCAGGGTAAGAGCGCCGAAAGCGCACACAGACGGCCTGTACTTTCTGCAGCAGCTCTGACGTATCTGGGTAATTTTTAAGGAATCTCTGCATCACCAAATTCAGCACATGCGCCAGGCAAGGGATGTGTGTCAAACCGAGCTGCTACGAGATTTCGCCCATTATCGCACACCACTAGGCCGGGCTTGAGGCTGACTGGCAAAAAACACTCATCAGTCTGTTGTGCAAGGCCCATCCAAAGTTCCTGCCCGGTGTGGGGTTTGTTCCCCAAACAGATACGTTTTAAAACTGCGTGCTGTTGTTTACCCCTGGCTGTGCTGAAGTTGGTGGTGAAGGTGTTACGCTGACCGGATGAGAAGCTGGTAGAGGATGAGAAAGTAGAGTAGGAGGAGGAAGCAACAGGAGGCAAACTGAAGCGCCCTGCAATCCTCGGTGGTGGAAGGACATGCGCCAAACTTCTATCCGCCTCAGGCCCAGCCGCCACTGCATGTACCCAGTGTGCTGTTAAGGAGATATAACAGCCCTGACCGTGCTTATGTAGCGGTCAGAGGATGGAGAGACCGGAAAGCAGGATTCAAGTAGAGTACAGCGGACAAGGAGACTGAAGCAAAAAACGCTATATTAAGGAGCAAAATGAAACTGCCGGAAAACCTGAGTAACAATACAGTACCACCGCACCAGAGGCACAATGGGTCAAAGACAGGAATGGTATTAGCAGGTAAACATAAATCAATAACAATGGCGATGGAGTTTTGCATATACACAGAATGAGCTAAACAGTAAGCAGTCAGCTTGCAAGCTACTCTCCCTACCAATTTCCTATCTAGCCCTGCTACCCAGGGGACGCTTCTACAGCGCACTCACTAAGTCCCTTACCCTATAACCTATCACAGAAAAGCACCGGTGCCACTCACAGTTCTGAAGATTCAGTCTGGATCCAGGTCCGGTCGCTTGCTTGGCTGTCTTTCTCTCTCTGGTCACAACAGATGCAGATCTCCACCTAGTTCCAGCTATAGCATGAAGGATCCGGCTTGTACTGGTCTCTACACATGGTCCCACTCCTCTGGAACACACAGTGAAGTCCTCTGTGTGCAGCTCCACAGCTGTCAGGAAAATCTCAGCTAATATTCTCCAGCCTTTTACTGTTATCTCTCAGCAGTCCATCTCTCCCTGTTATCTCAGCAAGGCCCCCAGCAACTTCTGTAACAGCCGCGGAAAAACTTCTTAACTCTTTCTTAGCCTCTGGCCAGCACAACTCGGGTTCCTCTTTATTCACAGTGGCCTCTGGTGGCCGGAGGGAAACATGACAGTCTGCATAGAAATAAGTGCTGGAAATGCTGGTGGTTGATTCAGGGCTGCCTCTTACACTTACTGGTCCACGTATCTGTAGTCTGTTGCACCTTGCCACAGATGGAGTTGCGCAGTGCACACTAGATTTTGTCCCCTACTTGGCTGTGAAGGGAAGGGATGTCTCGCCTTGAAAAGTAGTGGCGGCTGGGAATGACGTACTGTCGGACAGCCATCGCCATAAGGCCATTAAAACTGTCCATCTCCACCAGACGGAATGACAGCATTTCAAAGGCCAGTAATTTAGAAATGCTGGCATTCAGGGCTAGGGATCGTGGCTTGTAAGGGGTACTTCTTCTTCCTCTCAAGTGTTTGGGATGTGGAGAGCTGAACGCTTCCGTGGGACATTGTGGAGATGCTTGGTGACCCAGGTGTTGGTGTTGCTGGCAGATCCTCTGTTTTTGGGGTGCCAGGTGGCACTGTCACTCCAGAGGTGGATGAAGAGGCTGCGACTGCAGCAGAAGAGGAAGCAGGAGGAGCCAGAGACCTTTCTTGATTTTTGAGGTGTCTACTCCACTGCAGCTTGTGCTTTGCACTTAAATGCCTGGTCATGCAGGTTGTGCTCAGGTTGAAAACGTTTATGTCTCACTTCAGGCTCTGATTGCACAGCGTGCAAACCACTCGTGTCTTGTCATCAGCACATTGTCTGAAGAACTGCCATGTCAGGGAACTCCTTGGAGCTGGCTTTGGTGTGCTCGGTCCCTTGCTGCGGTGGGCAGTAGGAGGCGTATTGTCTAGAGGACGGCCTCTCCGCTTTTGCACCCTGCTCTCTCTTCTGCTGTGCTGGTGGCTCTGTTAACCACCGCCTCTTCCTCCGAACTACATAGGTTACTCGCATGACCTTGATTCCATGTGGGGTCGAGGACTTTATCGTCCTCAAGATCATCTTCCACCCAGTCTTCACCGCTGCCTTCCTTGTCAGTCTGCACACTTTCGAAAGCCCCAGCAGTTGGCACCTGTGTTTCGACATCATCCGAGACGTGCTGCAATGGTCCTTCCATGTACTCATCTTGAAAGATAAGTGGTTGGGCATCAGTGCTTCCAATTCTGGGGCAGGGATAGGTGGATGGCCCTGGGTAACCCTGCTAACAGAGTCAGCAAAAGCAGAAGAGACTGCTGCATGACTTGGGGCTCAGACTGCTTGGCTGATTTGCAAGGGGGTGAGGTGAAAGACTGATGGACATCGGCTGCAGGTGCCAACTGTGGTCTTTCAGCAGGAGACTGGGTGGGAAACAATGTAAATGAATTGGATCCACTGTCAGCAACCCAATCTACTATCGCCTGTACTTGTTCATGCCTCACCATTCGTAGAGCAGCATTAGGCCCGACCAAATACCGCTGCAGGTTTTGTCGCACCTGAGGAAGGGGTTTCACTTGTGCGTGTAGCTGGCAAAGATCGACCAAGTCCTCTCCCTGCAACAGGAGCTCCACCAGCAGCACCACGACCTAGGCCATGTCCCTTATTTGACGCTCTCCTCATATTTTTTTAATTTATGATCTTGCCCTAAATGGGTGTTTAATTAAAAGTAGAATAGAACGACAGTATGTAACCAGTGTAGGCCTGAATTAAATATTTCTTTGCCCAAAATGGCTGTATTTCAAATGGCTGCATTTCAAATCCCTGAATCAAACCCCTGTATGTAGAGGGTGTATATCACAGGGCCTGAACCAGTATAGGCCTGAATTAAATATTTCTTTGCACAAAATGGCTGTATTTCAAATGGCTGTATTTCAAATACCTGATTAAAACCCCTGTATGTAGAGGGGGTATCTCAAACGGTCTGAACCAGTGTAGGCCTGAAGTAAATATTTCTTTACACAAAATGGCTGTATTTCAAATCCCTGAATGTAGAGGGAGTATCTCACAGGGCCTGAACTAGTGTAGGCCTGAAGTAAATATTTCTTTGCACAAAATGGCTGTATTTGAAATAGCTGTATTTCAAATGCCTGATTCAAACCCCTGTATATAGTGATGTATCTCACAGGGCCTTAACCAGTGTAGGCCTGAAGTAAATATTTCTTTGCACAAAATGGCTGTATTTCAAATGGCTGTATTTCAAATCCCTTAATCAAACCCCTGTATGTAGAGGGAGTATCTGACACGGTCTGAACCAGTTTAGGCCTGAAGTAAATATTTATTTGCACAAAATGGCTGTATTTCAAATGGCTGTATTACAAATCCCTAAATCAAACCCCTGTATGTAGAAGGTGTATCTCACCGGGCCTGAATCAGTATAGGCCTGAATTAAATATTTCTTTGCACAAAATGGCTGTATTTCAAATGGCTGTATTTCAAATTCCTGATTCAAACCCCTGTATGTAGAGGAGTATCTCACACGGTCTGAACCAGTGTTGTCCTGAAGTAAATATTTCTATGCACAAAATGGCTGTATTTCAAATGCCTGATTCAAACCCCTGTATGTAGAGGGGGTATCTCACATGGTCTAAACCAGTGTAGGCCTGAAGTAAATATTTATTTGCACAAAATGGCTGTATTTCAAATGGCTGTATTTCAAATGCCTGATTCAAACCCTTGTATGTAGAGAGTGCATTTCACAGGGCCTGAACCAGTGTAGGCCTGAATTCAATATTGGTGCACCAAATGACGGTATTTAAAATCTCTGAATGTAACCCAAATGTATTAAGGGTGTATCTCACAATGACATCTGCATCAAAGGCTGCCAAGTAAATTTTTGGTGCTCAAACGAGTGTTTGTTTAATAACTGAATTTGACAGCAGTATATAAGCTTGTAATTTCACATGTGCTGATGCTGCAAGGCCTGAAAATAGTAGTTTTCAAATCCCAGAAAATGATGGGTGTATTTCTAGCTTAAATTGCACACTGACTAATCAAGATGTTGTAGATTGCCAAAAAATGTGTTTTTATGGTAACAGAATTTGAAAGCTGTATATATTAAACTTGAATTTAACACTTGCAGATCTGGAAAATACTTTTTTTTTTTTAAAAGTGTGTTTTTCAAACTCCAGAAAATGATGGGTGTATTTCTACCTTAAAGGGAGTCTTTCACGCAGATTCACCCTATTAACTGTAAATAACTATGCTCATTCAATGCGCACGCGCCGATATCGCTTTGCATGAAAATGACCCAGGGGCCTGGGCACTGGCCGTTGTAACGCCGCCCCTGGGCACCTTGACAGCCTCATTTGCATATGGATTAAAAGTGTTTTTCTGCACAACGATGCTAGCAAGGAACTAATGGTAAGCACAGTTTTAATAGGGGGGATGCCGTGGACATAACACTGTTATTAGGTTAATAGGGTGAATCTGCGTGAAAGACTCCCTTTAAATTGCACACTGACTAATCCAGATGTTGTAGTTTGCCCAAAAAATGGTGATTTGCAATGTCCCAAAAGCTCTGATGCAGTGCTGGTGCACTGAGCTTGCATAAAATGGCCACCGCCACCTCCCACCTAAGTAACAGAATTATAAGTTAGTTTTTTTGGGTCAATGAGCTTTGGGCAAGGTAAAACGATTGTGCCCTGCACCCACACAACTATTTCTCTGTAGATCGCTGTGTTAGATTCTCTCCTATTCTCTCCCTGAAATCAGAAGTCAAGCAGCATCCTCTCCCTACACTTGTAACAGCAGAGTGACGTGCAGCACTATGTGACTCAAGCTTATATAGAGCCTGGGTCACATGCCGCTCTGGCCAATCACAGCCATGCCATTAGTAGGCATGGCTGTGATGGCTTCTCAGGTCAGACAGTTAACCGCTTGTTGATTGGCTGCTCTGCAGCCTTTCAAAAAGCGCCAAGAAAGCGCCGAACCTGAACTTTGGGTTCGGGTCCGGAGCCAAAAATCCTAAAGTTCAGTACGAACCAGAACTTTACAGTTCGGGTTCGCTCAACACTCAACCCTACTAGTAAGCCCTTTAGTCCAGAAAAAGGCTTTAGAACTTTAGAACTTATAATTGCACCTCTGAATGGCTAATACCACTTTTTTTCCCACTAAAACATCCCCAAAAAGGCTTTAGAACATATAACTGCACTGCTGAACGGCAAATAAACCCTTTTCTTCCACTAATACACCCCCAAAAAAGGTGTAATTTTGTAACTTCACCGCACAAAGGCTAATAAGTCCTTTTCCCCCCCACTAATACACCCGAAAAAAGGCTTCAGAACAAATAACTGCACCGCTGAACGGCTAATACCACTTTTTTTTTCCAATAATACACCACAAAAAAGGTTGTAATATTGTCACTTTACTGCACAATGGCTTACAAGCCTTTTTTCCACTAATACACTACAAAAAAGGCTTTAGAACATATAACTACACCGCTGAACAACAAATAAGCCTTTTTCTTTTCACTAATACATGCCAAAAAGGCTATAGAGCATCTGATAACACCACTGAACAGCTGATAAAAGGCTTCAGAACAAATAACTGCACCGCTGAACGGCTAATACCACTTTTTTTTCCACTAATACACCTCAGAAAAGGCTGTAATTTTGTCACTTCACCGCACAACGGCTAACAAGCCTTTTTTTTTCATTAATACAATCCAAAAAAGGTTTTAGAACATATAACTTCACCGCTGAATGGCTAATAAGCCCTTTTTATCCCCACTAATAATATACCACAAAAAAGGCTTTAGAACATATAACTGCACCACTGAACAGCAAATAAGCCTTCTTTTTTTTTTTTTAAACACCCTTAATGACCAGACCACTTTTTACAATTCTGCACTACACAACGTTCACCGTTTATTGCTCGGTCATGCAACTTACCACCCAAATGAATTTTACCTCCTTTTCTTCTCACTAATAGAGCTTTCATTTGGTGGTATTTCATTGCTGCTGACATTTTTACTTTTTTTTGTTATTAATTGAAATTTGCCCATTTTTTTAATGACATTTTTCACTTAAAGAAAAAACGACATCTATATATAAATTTTTCTCTAAATTAATTGTTCTACATCCATTTGATAAAAAAAAAATGTTTGGGTAAAAAAAAAAATGGTTTGGGTAAAAGTTATAGCTAGAGGCGTAACTAGAACTGACTGGGCCACACAGCAGTATGGGGCCCCCACACACACACTCTTCTTCACAAACCGCCTACTCCTGTGCAAACCCCTCTTATATGGCTATTTTGTGACTTTTTATTTACTGTATTTACTGTCATTTTTAGCACGACTTAGATTTTTTACATTTACAGTTGCTGACGGAGTTTATATTCAACTCAACCCCTTTAAAAAATGCCCTGAAATTGTAATAGACATGTCTGATTTACCTTTACATATCCATAAGTATTTTAGCCTCTGTACCTTTTATACTGCAGCCATGGACGCAGTCATACACGCACTCTCCACATACATGGACGCAGTCATACACGCACTCTCCACATACATGAACGCATGCTGGGTGAGATAAATATCTTGGTCAAATGCCAACTTTGTATTAAAAAATGGGAAAAGTTGTCTTTTGCCGAGATATTTATCTCACCCAGCATGGGTATATGTAAAGTGACACCCCAAAACACATTGCCCAACTTCTCCTGAGTACGGCGATACCACATGTGTGACACTTTTTTGCAGCCTAGGTGGGCAAAGGAGCCCACATTCCAAAGAGCACCTTTAGGATTTCACAGGGCATTTTTTACACATTTTGATTTCAAACTACTTCTCACGTATTAGGGCCCCTAAAATGCCAGGGCAGTATAACTACCCCACAAGTGACCCCATTTTGGAAAGAAGACACCCCAAGGTATTTCGTGATGTAGTGAGTTCATGGAAGTTTTTATTTTTTGTCACAAGTTAGTGGAATATGAGACTTTCTAAGAAAAAAAAATCATCATTTTCCGCTAACTTGTGACAAAAAATAAAAATTTCTAGGAACTCGCCATGCCCCTCACGGAATACCTTGGGGTATCTTCTTTCCAAAATGGGGTCACTTGTGGGGTAGTTATACTGCCCTGGCATTTTAGGGGCCCTAGTGCGTGAGAAGTAAAGGTGCTCTTTGGAATGTGGGCCCCTTTGCCCACCTAGGCTGCAAAAAGTGTGACACATGTGGTATCGCCGTACTCAGAAGAAGTAGGGCAATGTGTTTTGGGGTGTGTTTTTACATATATCCATGCTGGGTTAGAGAACTATTTCGGCAAAATACAACTTTTCCAATTTTTTTTATACAAAGTTGGCATTTGACCAAGATATTTATCTCACCCAGCATGGGTATATGTAAAATTACACCCCAAAACACATTCCCCAACTTCTCCTGAGTACGGCGATACCACATGTGTGGCACTTTTTTACAGCCTAGATGCGCAAAGGGGCCCAAATTCCTTTTAGGAGGGCATTTTTAGACATTTGTATCCCAGACTTCTTCTCACGCTTTAGGGCATCTAAAATGCCAGGGCAGTATAAATACCCCACATGTGACCCCATTTTAGAAAGAAGACACCCCAAGGTATTCAATGAGGGGCATGGCGAGTTCATCAAATTTTTTTTTTTGGCACAAGTTAGCGGAAATCTTATTTTTTTTTTTTTTTCTCACAAAGTCTCCCTTTCCGCTAACTTGGGACAAAAATTTCAATCTTTCATGGACTCAATATGCCCCTCAGCGAATATCTTGGGGCGTCTTCTTTCCAAAATGGGGTCATTTGTGGGGTGTTTGTACTGCCCTGGCATTTGAGGGTCTCCGCAATCATTACATGTATGACCAGCATTAGGAGTTTCTGCTATTCTCCTTATAATGAGCATACAGGTAATGAGATTTTTTTTTCCGTTCAGCCTCTAGGCTGAAAGAAAAAATGAACGGCACAGATTTCTTCATTCGCATCGATCAATGTGGATGAAAAAATCTCTGCCCAAAAAACAAAAAGGAGGGGAAAGGCGTCTGTCCGGACATAGGAGCTCCGCCCAACATCCATAGCCACTTAGCTTGTATGCCCTGGCAAACCCGATTTCTCCATTCACATCAATCGATGTGGATAAATAAATCATTGCCGGGATTTTTATTCATTTTTTTATATGCAAAGTGTTTGCCAAAGCATATGAACACCGCCGCCCCCTCAGCTCATATGCCTCGGCAAACGTATCTTTTACTGCAGAGGAGAAATCTTGTCTTGCAGCGCCACATACACTGACTTTTGTGTAATCTGACAGCAGCGCAATGCTTCTGTCAGAATGCACATCAGTGCTGCAGCTAGTCGATCGGTTGGTCCACCTGGAAGGTAAAAAAAAACAAAAGAAAAAAGAAAAAAACAGGCCGCAACGCAGTAAATGTATTAACTTTATAATAACATTTGAACGGAACATATAAACTTTATTTAACTTTTTGAATAGAACGTTAACTTGTTTGCTTACCAGTGATATATATATATTTTTTTTACCTTTATAGGACAAACCTCTCCTTCCCCATAGGACAATGTGCAAAGCACAAATCGCCCAGTGATGTGGCGAAGTACATTATGCACTTTGTCCCAGGTGAAAGGAGAGGTTCGCAGCAGCTCTGTGTGAATGGGCCCTAATAGCCCTGTGTGCCTGTCCTTGTGCTACAGACACAACATCTTTTTCGGGGTGACGGTTGGGTTAAGGTACCAACAAAGACATTGGGGAAATGTCGCTCGTGTAGACCGCTCACTACACTGGTGGTTGGGGCCACGGAACCTCCTGGATGCAGGAGGTTCTCGATGATCTCTTCCTGAAATTTGAGGAAGGATCCTGTTCTCCCAGCCTTACTGTAGAGAACAAAACTATTATATGCAGCCAATTGAAATAAATATACAGACACCTTCTTATACCAGCGTCTGGTGCGTCGGGAAACTAAATAAGGAGCCAACATCTGGTCATTGAAGTCCACCCCTCCCATGAGCGAATTATAGTCGTGGACACAGAGGGGCTTTTCAATGACACTGGTTGCTTGTTTAATTTGTATTGTCGTGTCTGCGTGGATGGAGGAGAGCATGTAAACGTCACGCTTGTCTCTCCATTTCACCGCGGGCAGTTCTTCATTACACAAGGCAGCCCTCTCCCCCTTGCAAGACGGGTGGTAACGAGCCGTTGGGGGAATCCCCGGTGACTAGGTCTCGCGGTGCCACAGCAGCCAATCTGTTCTAGGAACAAATGCCAGAAGAGGGGCACACTTGTGTAGAAATTGCCCACATAAAGATGGTACCCCTTGCCAAATAAGGGTGACACCAAATAAGGGTCCCAGACTGTATTCCCACTGCTCCCAAGGTAGTCAGGGCAACCGACCGGCTCCAGGGTCTGATCTTTACCCTCATAGATCCGAAATTTGTGGGTATAGCCTGTGGCCCTTTCACAGAGCTTATACAATTTGACCCCATACCGGGCGTGGTTGCTTGGGATGTATTGTTTGAAGCCAAGGCGCCCGGTAAAATGTATAAGGGACTCGTCTACGCAGATGTTTTGCTCAGGCGTATACAAATCTGCAAATTTGTTGTTGAAGTGGTCTATGAGGGGCCAAATTTAGTGGAGTCGGTCAAAAGCTGGGTGGCCTCTGGGACGGGAGGTGGTGTTGTCGCTAAAGTGCAGGAAACGCAGGATGGCCTCAAATCGTGCCCTGGACATGGCAGCAGAGAACATGGGCATGTGATGAATTGGGTTCGTGGACTAATATGACTGCAATTCATGCTTTTTGGTTAGACCCATGTTGAGGAGAAGGCCCAGAATTTTTTTTAATTCGGAAACTTGGACGGGTTTCCACCGGAAAGGCTGGGCATAATAGCTTCCCGGGTTGGCGGCTATAAATTGAGTGGCATACCGATTTTTTTCTGCCACGACTAAGTCCAAGAGCTCCGCAGTCAAGATCAGCTCAAAAAATCCCAGTGTCGAACCAATCTGAGCTGTCTCAACCCGAACTCCAGACTTGGCGGTGAAAGGGGGAACTAATGGTGCGGCTGAAGTTGGGGACTGCCAATCAGGGTTTGCCAGCACCTCAGGGACTCTAGGGGCTCTACAGGCCTGTCTGTGCGGTGGCTGCGACGGGATAACTATTGCACGTGCCACTGTACCAGCTTCAACTGCCCTTCTGGTGCTCGCCACTTCACCATGTTGTACAGCAGTGCTGGTACTAGGTCCAGGGTGGGCTGTGCTGCTGGTGTATGCCTCACCACGAAATCCGACAGCGCCAGCCCCACTCAGCTGCCCTTGAAGCGGATCCTGCGCAACCTGTGGTGTAGCAACACGGGGCCGGGTAAGCCTGGTGGTATCAGGGACCTCAACCTCCTCGTTCGAACTTTGGGTCAGACTGCCACTGCTTTCTACAGATTCATATTCTGACCCGCTGGATTAGTCAGATGAGGGTTCCCATTCCTCATCCGACTGGGTCAGAAGCCTGTAGGCCTCTTCAGAAGAATACCCCTTGTTTGACATTTGGACTACTAAATTTAGGGGGTATTCCCTGAGGCTACCCAAGAAAAAAAGCAAGCCTGTCTTACAAATGGGAGGCTAGCGAAGTACCGGAGGCCGCTGCGATTGATAAAAATATCAAAACTGATTTTTTTTTTTATCGCCGCAGCGCTTGGAAAGTGATTGTGCAGTGATAAAAAAAAATAAAAATTTTTTGTCACTGCGGCTGGGCGGGCGTGGGTGAACGCACGTGTGGGTGACCGATCAGGCCTGATCGGGCAAACACTGCGTTTTGGGAGGAGGGCGAACTAAGGTGACACTAATACTATTATAGATCTGACTGTGATCAGTTTTGATCACTTACAGATACTATAAAAGTACAAATGCTGATTAGCGATATGCTAATCAGCGAATCAGTGACTGCGGTGCGGTGGGCTGGGCGCTAAACAATCGCTAACTACCTAACCAAGGGGCCTAAACTATCCTAAAACCTAACAGTCAATACCAGTGGAAAAAAAAAGGGACAGTTTACACTAATCACTTTTTTTCCTTTCACTAGGTGATTGACAGGGGCGATCAAAGGGTTAATTGGGGTGATGGGGGGTGATCTGGGGGCTAAGTGTGCTGTTTGGTGTACTCGCTGTGATGTCTGCTCCTCTGCTGGAACCAACCGACCAAAAGGACCAGCAGAGGAGCAGAGAAGCCATTTAACACCTTATATTTGCAAATATAAGGTGTTATATGGCTTGTGATTTGTTCTTTTGAAAATCATCAGCCTGCCAGCAATGATCATTGACTGGCAGGCTGATGATGTAATACTCCTCTAACTTTTGCGATGCGCATGCGCGGGCCGGCTTTTAGCGTCATCTCGCGTCTCGCGATATGACACATAGATGCATGACTCTGCCTGAGACAGCCGCCTCCGGACCGTAATCCTGCGTTAGGCGGTCCAGAGGGGGTTAAATACTGCAATTATATTCTGTGTTTAAAAAAAACACCCTTTTTTTTTTTTTGCAAGACCCTACATCTGGGGTTTTTGCTGCATTTGTCACTGTGAAATACAAGCTTTAAATACTGCAATTATATACTGGTTTAAAAAAACACCCATTTTTTTGCAAGATAATACATTTTGGGTGATTTGCTGAATTTATGGCAAAACCCTACATTTGGGGCCTTTGCTGCATCTCTGTGAGTGAAATACAAGCTTCAAATACTGCAATTATTTACTGGCTTTAAAAAAAACACCAATTTTGGGCAAGATAATACATTTGCGGCCTTTGCTGCATTTCTGGCAGTCCAATACAAGTGATAGATACTGCTGTCATATTATGGTAGTAAAAGATCACACATTTTGGGCAAGATAATACATTTGCGGCCTTTGCTGCATTTCTGACAGTCCAATACAAGCGTTAGATACTGCTGTTATATTCTGGTTTTAAAAAAAACACCCATTAAAAAACACCCATTTTGGGCAAGATAATACATTTGCAGCCTTTGGTGCATTTGTGACAGTCAAAAACTTTAAATACTGCTATTATATTCTGGGTTTATATAAACACCACTTTTTTTAAAGACCCTACATCTGGGGCCTTTTTTGCATATGTCACTGTCAAATACTAGCGTTAGATACTGCTGTTATATTCTGGTTTAAAAAAAACACCCATTTTGGGCAAGATAATACATTTGCGGCCTTCGCTGCATTTCTGACAGTCCAATACAAGCGTTAGATACTGCTGTTTATTCTGGTTTAAAAAAAAACACCCATTTTGGGCAAGATAATACATTTGTAGCCTTTGGTGCATTTGTGACGGTCAAATGCAACCAGTCAATACTGCAGTTACATTGTTGGTTGACAAAATAAAAAATTTTGGGACCGTGAAGTAATTGTATAAAATTCGCCTGTCACACTGTTGTGCAGAATGACAAGGAGGGCAGAGGTGAAGACTGGGTGGAAGATGATGTGGAGGATGAGGTCCTCGACCCCACATGGAATCAAGGTCATGTGAGTGACCGATGTAGTTCGGAGGAAGAGGCGGATGTCGCACAGAGCCACGGGCACAGCAGAAAAGGGAGCAGGGTGCAAAAGCGGAGCTGCTGTCCCCTAGACAGTACGCCTGCTACTGCCTACCGCAGCAAGGGACCGAGCACACCAAAGCCACCTCCAAGGAGTTCCCTGGTGTGTCAGTTCTTCAGACAATGTGCTGACCACAAGACACAAGTGGTTTGCACGCTGTGCAATCTGAGCCTGAAGCGAGGCATAAACGTTCTCAACCTGAGCACAACCTGCATGATCAGGCATCTAAGTGCTCAGCATGAACTGCAGTGGAGTAGACACCTCAAAAACAAAGAAAGTTCTCTGGCTCCTCTAGCTTCCTCGTCTGCTGCAGTCTCGGACTCTTCACCCACCTCTGGAGTGACAATGGCACATGCCACCACACAAACAGAGGATCTGCCAGCAACGCCACCACCTGGGTCACCAAGCATCTCCACAATGTCCCATGGAAGCGTTCAGCTCACTATCTCCCACTGGAGCAAAAGAGGAAGTATTCCTCTACCCACCCGCGATCCCTGGCCCTGAATGCCAGCATTTCAAAATTACTGGCCTTTGAAATTCTGTCATTCCGTCTGGTGGAAACAGAGAGTTTTAAAAGCATTATGGCGGTGGCTGTCCCACAGTACATTGTCCCCAGCCACCACTAATTTTCCAGTCGAGCCATCCCTTTCCTGCACAACCAAGTGGGGGACAAAATCAGGTGTGCACTGCGCAACGCCATCTGAGGCAAGATCCACCTAACTATGGATACGTGGACCAGTAAGCATGGTCAGAGACGTTATATCTTCCTAACAGCACACTGGGTAAATGCAGTGGCGGCTGGGCCTGAAGCGGATAGCAGTTCGGCGCATGTTCTTCCACCACCGAGGATTGCAGGACGCTTTTCTTTTCCTCCTGTTGCTTCCTCCTCCTACTTCGCTTCCTTATCCTCTACCACCTCCTCATCCAGTCAGCGTAACACCTTGACCACCAACTTCAGCACAGCCAGGGGTAAACGACAGCAGGCAGTTTTAAAACTTATCTGTTTGGGGGACAAACCCCACACCGTGCAGGAGCTGCGGACGGACATAGAATAACAGACTGATGAGTGGTTGGTGCCAGTAACCTCAAGCCCGGCCTGGTGGTGTGCGATAATGGGCGAAATCTCGTAGCAGCTATGGGACTAGCCGGTTTGACACACATTCCTTGCCTGGCACATGTGCTGAATTTGGTGGTGCAGAGATTCCTTAGAAATTACCCCGATATGTCAGAGCTGCTGCAGGAAGTACAGGCCGTCTGTGCACGCTTTCAGCGTTCTCACCCTGCTGCTGCTCGCCTGTCAGCGCTACAGCGTAACTTTGACCTTCCCGCTCACCGCCTCATATGCGACGTGTCCACAAGGTGGAACTCCACCTTGCACATGCTGGCCAGACTGTGCGAGCAGAAGCAGGTGATAGTGGAGTTTCAGCTGCAGCACGCACGGGTGAGTAACTCTGCGGAACAGCACTACTTCACCACCAATGAGTGGGCCTCCATACGAGACCTGTTTGCCTTGTTGCACTGTTTAGAGTACTCCACCAACATGGCCAGTGCTGATAACGCCGTTCTCAGTGTTACTATCCCACTTCTATGCCTCCTTGAAAAAACGCTTCTAACGATGATGGAAGATGATGTGGTATAGGAGGATTTCAGGCCAGTCATTCACAAGTGGCACTGAGGGTGGATTTCTTCACCCACAAACACCCTGTACACAATTGTCCAGCCAAGGGCACAGTTCTGGAGGATGACAAGGTGGAGTATGAGGAGGAGAAGATGGAGGAGGAGGGACCGTGTTCACAGCAGGGTGGCACCCAAACCAGCTCATGGCCATCACTGATGCGTGGCTGGGGGGATACAGAGGACACGGATGATACACCTCCCACAGAGGACAGCTTGTCTTTGCCTCTGGGCAGCCTGGCACACATGAGCGATTACATGCTGCAGTGTCTCTGCAACGACTGCCGAGTTTCCCACATTCTAACTTGTTACAAGGAAAACATACCGTCCTTAATTCCATCACTGGAGCGGGATCGTAAGATGCGTGAGTACAAGCGCACGCTGATAGACGCGCTGCTGGTGGCATTTCCACCTGACAGCGGGAGCACAGTGGAAGCACAAGGCGAAGGCAGAAGAGGAGTAAGAGGTCGCCAACGCAGCTGGGGCACCACCAGCACCTCAGAAGGCAGGGTTAGCATGGCCGAAATGTGGAAAAGCTTTGTCAGCACGCCACAACAACCAGCACCACCAGCTGATATGGAACGTCTTAGCAGGAGGCAGCATTTCAGCAACATGGTGGAGCAGTATGTGTGCAGACGCCTACACGTACTGAATGATGGGTCTGCCCCCTTCAACTTCTAGGTCTCCAAATTGGACACATGGCCTGAGCTTGCCCTTTACACCTTGGAGGTGCTGGACTGCGTGTGTTTAGCACAGCAGGGGCCGTTATCACAGACAAGCGCAGCCGTCTGTCCACAGCCAACGTGGACAAGCTCACTGTCACGGGTAGTACGGGAAAGGAAAGAAAACCAAAGGGAACAACAACAAAACAACTACAGACTAGGCCCCAAGCCTAGGGAATAAAGAGGTCACCTCCTAGCAAACCCTGACTCTCTCCCTAAGCTGCTAACCACATGTGCAAGTCTCAAAGGTAGAAATACACATGCACGGGAACCTAAGACTGCTGACACACTGCACCAAACCCTCAGCTTAGGGAACAGGGAAAGAGGCAACCAGCTGCTTCCAACCTGAAGGAGCCAGTGTTTCCCTAAGGCCTAGTTAGGACAGACAGAACATGAAAAGGACAAGGACTTAGCTTAAGAAGCAACTGGAACTGGAGAATCACCACACAAGCAGAACACTCCTCAGAAGAACTATTAGCCGCAGGGAAACCAGTGAAAGGTGGAACATATAATGGGTCCACCTGACTGATAATGAGCAACACCTGTGAGAGGGTGGAAACCTGTCAGCAACAATGAAAACAATAGAGATCTGTCAGATCGACTCCTGAGTCTTCTGTCTATCTGAACTTCTAAGATCTCTCCCAGACCCGGCAGTGACACTCACGTTCATTAAAATGAATGGATCCCACAGGACTTGTCCATACCTTGTGCAGAATAGACATGTATACCGGCCTTACGCAGCCATTGTTATACTACGCCAGCGCAATTACTCATTGTTGTATTTTGTATATTTCCCACTCTTTTGGGGTGTACCCTTATTTAAACAAAAACAAAAGTGTTGGCTACCTCGTCCTCCTCCACCACCGCTTCCACCTACACCGCTACATCCACCGCCTCCTCAACCTCCTACTCCATATGGACCTCCAACTCATAGATCAAGATTATTATTTTTAATTTTTACGTATTTTATTTTAAGTAATTTCTCTAATTTATACATTGTTGGGTTACATATCCCAATTTTTTTGGCTGTGATATGCCACTGATCTACTTAGTAGACAGGGAAATACATTTCACTAATTTGTCTGTTACATTGTCTGGTGAAATTCACCAGTTTCTAGCTGTGATATACCCCTGCTCTACCTAGTAGACAGGTAAACAAATTTCAATAATTTGTCTGTAACATTGTTTGGTGTAATTTGACTGTTACATTGTTGTGTGACATTCACCAATTTTTGGCTGTGATATACCCCTGCTCTACCAAGTGGACAAGGAAACACATTTCAATAATTTGTCTGTAACATTGTTGGGTGAAAATGCTCATCTTTTGCGCTAGAAAGTACATTTGCAGACTACACTGCATTTAGGACAGTGCGAATCAGGTGAGGCCAGACTATAGTAGATTGGGGGACTGACAGTGCCTACAGTTCCTTCGCATTGTCTCCCACCCAGTCCCCTGCTAAAAGATCAGAGTTGGCACCTACAGCCCATGGCCATCTGTCTTTCATCTCACCCCCTTGCAAATCATGCAAGCAGTCTGAGCCCCAAGTCATTCAGCAGTCTCTTATGCTTTTTGATGACTCTGTTGGCAGGGTTTCCATAGCCCTGCACCAGAAGTGGAAGAGATTGAGTGCACTGATGCCCAACCACTTATGTTTCAGGATGAGGACATTGGAAGACCACCGCAGCACATCTCTAATGATGACAAAACACAGGTGCCAATTGCTGCAGCTTTCTGCAGTCTGCAGACCGACAAGGAGGGCAGGTTAAAGAGTGGGTGGAAGATGATGTGGAGGATGATGAGATACTAGACCCCACATGGAATCAAGGTTATGCGAGTGACCTGTCTAGTTTGGAGGAAGAGGCAGTGGTCGCACAGAGGCACCAGCAGAGCAAAAGAGGGAGCAGGGTGCAAAAGCATCTGTTACATTCTTGGGTGACATTTTACCTTTTTTGCCATGAATAAACCCCTGCTCTTCATAGGTGACAGGGACCTAAATTTGAAAAAACCGTTTGTTACATTGTCAGGTGACATTTTACCAATTTTGCCGTATACAAACCCCTGCTCTGCATAGGTGACAGGGACCTAGTTTTTGTGAAATCATCTGTTCAATTGGTGGGTGACATGAACACAGTTTTGCAGATGAAAAACCCCTTCTCTGCATAGGTGACAGGGACTTAAATTTTTAAAATTTGTCTTTAATTGACGCGCAGCCCCTCCTTTCATTCGATCCTTCCGCTTTAACAACTTGTCCCACATTTCCACTCTATCAAATTTCAGCCATTGACCTCCCTTGGATGTGTTATCCCTTTCTCACGCTCCCTCTCCGGCGAGGAACCCGAATTCGCCGCTAAACATGATCAAGATGGTAGGCGCAGAAAAGAACATCGAAAGTTGATAGAGAAGATATCCAATTGGATCGTGTACGTCATGGGGATGTGCGATCAGGCAGAGGTTATCTAGAGTCAACAAAGAGGCAGCAGGGCCTCTCCTGTTTCCAAATCAAAAATACCCCAGTGACATTCCCTATAATTTTGTATTAATCATTCCAATAACAGGGCATCTTAAGAGTCCTGTATTGTTATTTATCTTCACTACTTCCCCAAGTCGGGAGTGGGTAATTGCCGCGCGCCCCCTCCTTTACTTGGAAGCTTCTACTTCAATAATTTGTCCCACATTTCCGCTCAATCACATTTAATTTCGTACATTGAGCTCTCTTGGATGTGGTATCCCTTTTTCACACTCCCTCTCTGGCGTGGAACCCTGATTCGCTAACTGTGATCAACATGGTAGGCGCAGAAAAGAACCTCGAAAGTTGATAGAGAAGATATCCAATTGGATCGTGGACATCACGGGGACGTCTGACATGGAGGAGCAGTATGTGTGCACATGCCCCCTTCAACTTCTTGGTCTCCAAATTGGGCACATGCCCTGAACTTGCCCTTTACACCTTGGAGGTGCTGGTGTCTGAACATTTGTTTAGCACGACTGGAGGGGGTTATCACAGGTCATGTTTCCCAATGTTTTGGGGTGTCATTTAAAGAAAATATAAATAATTTAAACCAAAAACCAGTGTTGGCTACATCATCCTCCTCCTCCACTGCCGCTTCCACCTACACCGCCACATTCACTACCTCCTCAACCTCCTACTCCATATGGACCTCCTCCTCCTAGATCAAGATTATTATTTTTTATTTTTATGTCATTATCCTATCCACATTTGTTTGCAGAACACTTATGCTCTTAACCACATTTTGCTGCCATTTTCAGCCCTCGAGCCCTTTCCATGAATTTTTTAGAGCCCTTTTACTGCTCAAAAGTTTGGGTCCCCATTGACTTCAATGGGGTTCGGGGTCAAGTTCGGGTCCAGAACTCAAACTTTTTGTAAAGTTCGGCCGAACCTGTCGAATCCGAACATCCATAACTGCACCACTAAACAGCTAATAACACTTATTTTTTCCACTAATACATCCCAAAAAATGCTGCAATTTTGTCACTTCACTGCACAATGGCTAGCAAGCCTTTTTTTCACTAATACACCACAAAAAAGGCTTTAGAACATATAAATGCACTGCTGAATGGCTACTAGGCACTTTTTGCGACTAATACACCCAAAATAGGCTTTAGAGCATATAACTGCACCGCACAAAGGCTAATAAGTCAAACTAATATTTCATAGTAATACACCCTGTTAATGGCTGTAACACTTGCACCCCAATAACAAGCAAGGTTTGCTGTAATTACAGAGGTATCATTTATTTCAAACCTAAAAGCAGCAGAATAATTCCTCCCTATACTTTCCCTCCACTTTCACTAATCTTTCCCTCAACTTGTAAATCTTTTTTTCAGCACAATGAAGTCTTTCCTAGCACTATCCCTAACGGCTGCTGACGTCTCTCCCTGCACTAAGCACCCTGGAAAATGGCAGAATCCAAGATGGCTGAGGATATTTATAGTGCTGTGACATCACAGTGGCTTGCTTGCTGCTGATTGGCTGCAAGCATGGCATTGTGGATGATCCCTCATTCCCAGAGTTCCATGTCCAAACATGTGCAGCAGCCATTTTAGGAAAAAATGCTATTCGTTACCACAAAGCCTGAGTAAATTCAAATTCGGTGCAAATATAATTTTTCCTGAAATTTGGACCGAATTCAACTTCGTTAACTTCGATTTGCTGATCCCTAGTCCCAGGTTATAAGTGGTGTAAGTTTAGTGTTGGGTCCCCTATTATTTAATATATTTATTAAATTGATGATGGGTTTAATGGCATTGTTTTTAATTTTGCAAATGATACCAAGTTATGTAGTCCACGGAAGATGTATATAAACTACAAGTTGATTTGGACACTCAAGTGTTTGGGCATTGTCTTGGCAAATAATGTGGATAAATGTAAAGTTATGCATCTGGGTATTAACCCTTTCATGACCAAGGGTCATTGATGCCCCAGTGTCCAGGTTGAGGGGGGGGGGGAGAGGGGAGGCAGCGCCAAATGTGTTGCACACTATAAAATAATTAAAATGATTCCAAAGTAATGCGTTTACCAGAGTGTGTTGTGAGGAGTCACAACACCTTTGACGAGCCTTGCTAGTAAATGGACCCGACCAGCAACCGGGTAGTGACTTGCTGCAGCCTTCCAGGTTCCAGGACGCATTTAGGAATTAAATGCGGAAGCGAAGTAAGGTAAACCAAAGGAGAAAAAACTGGAACTGCTTAAAGCTTTTGTTTTGGGCGCTGCTCAGCTAGATATATCACGCAGATGGTAAAATAAAAAGTTGTATTTATTTGTCTACGCGTTTCGAGGGAATTGGACCCTCTTCTTCAGGACAATCAATGATACAGTACAAGACAGTTTGAATTTATTTATACACTTATTTTTGGCGCCTTACCTCGATTGTAGGGGGCGTGGCTATGGGCAGAGTTAATATAAATAAACAGGGGTTAGAATAATCAATACTCTGTCAATCTTGGTGAAGTTACTGTAAAAAACAGGGTTAGACACACTTCACCCAGACGTCCGATAACCACTGGGGAGGAAAATGTACACCGGTAATTAACCATGTATATGGACAATGAGCGCTGGAGAACGTTCAGCTTTCGGGACGGGTAGCTATGCCCCGCCTAACTTTGTGATGTAACACTAAAGGGGTGGCTAGGTTTTGCTTGATAGATGGAGCTCTGGGAAGCGCTAAGCTGTACGGAGTGGTGGGACACCCCCCCCCCTCCCTGATAAGTAAGCTAATGGGGCGGGCCCAAGGGGATGCCGTTGGGTTCTATCTGACAATTGGAGTGCTGGGAAGCGCTGAGCTGTCCGGAGTGGTGGGAAACGCCTCACCTCCTGACATGTAAGCTAATGAGGGGGGCCTAAAGGATGCCGATGAGTCCTATATGACAATGAGGGAATGACAGGGAAGGTTAAAGGGAACTGGGGAAAAAGGGGGGGGGAGTGAGGGAAATGATGCTGCGCTCCCAAACGCTTTTACGTATCAATGCGTTTAGAGTGAGCGTATATATGTGACATTAAATGAGAGCCTGTATGGCAGAAATAATAATGTGCATAAAGCACACGATTTTTGATAAAAAAAAGGAGCCAGAAGGATATCTTGGCAATTGGACGTTATGTAGAAAAAATAATAATATAAAATACACAAAATAAGAAGAAAATAACAGGGAAATAAAATGTAGATAAAGGGACTGGCATAAAAGGTATATATAATATATAAAATATAAGGCATAGATAGTGGCATATGCTATTGGATTAGAGTATTGTTTCACTAAGTTCATTGAGACCATGGGGTGTTAGCGTATCTAGTTGGTATATCCAGAAAATCTCCCGTTTCTGTAAGATGTCAAACCGATTAAATGGGTTTTCAGGTATATGTTCTATGGGGTGATTTTTATTGGGTGTTTTTGTTTTTCTGTGGTTGTCGCACAGTGTCTTGACAAACTGTGTTTCTGATATAAACGCTGTATATTATGTCTATGTTGATTTAATCGACAGTGTAGCTCCTGTGTCGTGCGCCCCACATACTGCAGGCCGCAACTACACTCAATTAAGTATATAACATAGGAAGACTGGCACGTCATATATTGTTTTATGGGGAAGGATGTTTTGTTATGGTTTGACATGAATGTGGCTTGATTATGGGCAATTTTTTTACAACATAGGCATCGCTTGGACCGGCATTTGTAGCTGCCCGCATTCTGTGCCGCAATTTTACTGGATTTGTTTTGTGGTTCATTATGTTGTCTAGGTTTGCTAGGGGCCAAGATGCTTTTTATCGTAGGGGCTCGTCTATAAGTAATAATTGGTTTGGGGGCTAGGTGTTTTGAGAGGTATGGATCTTGGAGTAATATATGCCTGTGTTTGGCTAGAATATTCTTAATATGCCCATTTAACGTGCTGTACTGATAAAATTAAGACGGTCTTGTTTTTCTTGTTTTTTGGAGGTTTTGCGCTGGTTAGGATTATATACCAGCAAGGCCTCCCACAGCGGTTGTGACTTTTCACAACTATTTCTGGTAAGCACATCCCTTACCTTGTTTTACCCACTATCACTGTCAATACTACACATGAGGCATTGCCTCTGTTCTGTTTTGTTTTTTCTCTATATATATATGTATATATATATATATAAATATATATATATATATCTGATCCAATATTATTGGATCAACGAAACCTACCTACCTAAGATAAAGCTTCCAAGGGAATTAAATACCTGAAAGATGGAAGAATCTGAGACTATGCTTAAACTCTTCAACTCGTTGGAGAAAGACCTAAAGAACGAACTGTTCCACCATCTTGATATAATGTTCCTCAAAATCTATCAGAAAGAGAACTTAGCGCCAAGGGGACTGAGGCTCCCTATAGCGCCCACTTTTCCCGATGACCAAGCATTCGTTTTTGAATGGAATGTCTATTTGGACCAATGCTCGGCAGGTCTTATTAGAATTGCGATCAATAAAAGACAAACCCTTATTGAATCATATACAAACGCCATAGAGAAAGACATAGAAACCCTCAGTTCCTTTTCCTCACATAGGGACTTTACAAACATTAATCACAATCTCACCAATAGAATTTATCAAAATGAACAAGACCTTATAGCCAAAAAATCACAAAAATTACAACGGGACAGAAGAGATAGAGAAAAGGGCCCCTATCGTATATCTATAAAACACCATCAACCGTCGCTTGAGATGGAACCAGCCCATCCTGTACCCAACTATAGTTACTCCGCCCAAACTATAGGAAATACCAAATCTAGTAATAGGTTCCCCACAAAACAAAAACACTCCACATATGTAGTCCGAAATAGAAATCGTTCCTCAACCAACCATTTACCAAAGGATCCCAATCAAACTAATAATCATCCTCCCACACTTAAACTTAAAAATGGTGCCCCTGAAAAAGTCCTATCATCCCTACCCCCCAGTAACACTAATACTGTTACCCAAGACCCCAGTTATCCAATTGCCAACACCACATACAATCACTCACAAACCGCAATAAGGCAACAGGACACTGATACTCATCATTTAAATGCCAATCAACCTAACACAAATAGGACACAGAAGTCAGGTACATATCCTCTCACAACAAACATCCCACAGCCCACCCCCAAGAAACAAAAATTTTCTACTGATGAATTCCTGGATAACTTTCGGACACTCCGTTCAAAATACTATGATTATAAGGCCCGACGGGAAGCCATACACACAAACAGGGATAATCAGACTAATCTAATTGACCTCAATACGGATCAGGATCCGCCGATTAGTTCATCACAGGCCGATCTTAATTTTTCCCTGCATTTATCACTGACCCTACCACTGAGACCCCCACAAGTCATGTAATAATTGACAATACAGATCCCAATAAAGGGGGCCTTGTACCTTTTTTAAATCCTGCCACATTACCGATAAAAGCAGGTGAACCAAACCCCCCATTTTCCCACTCTCCTTTTTTAGTTGTAGCAAGGAGCACAGGTGCCATTCCAAAAAACCACCAACAAATAACCAAATACTTCAGACCAACACCAACAAAAAGAAAATTAGACAGAGAGGAAAGAGTGGAGGAGTCCAAAAAAGGAAAATTAAAGTAACTAAAAAGAAGAAGACAATACCGCTTTTAAATACAACCATTAAAATATTCAATCTATCCACATACCAACTTAATAAGCAGGAGATCGGCCTACTGCAAAAAGGACTTTCCTTTTGCCCACACAATAAAGTCAACCCCTTTGAGCTTTTCATCGATATTCAGAAGTTCAGAAGGAATCTAACAATAAAAAGACACTTCTCAAGAGAAAACCCCATACCACAGAAGCATGACATCAATCCAACAGATCAGGAGTACAGACATATCGATGTACGCCCGAAATCCAATTTTTCCCCGTCATATAGTCAAGGGCACTGCATACCCACTTTTTTCGACTTAATTTCGGCTGATCTGAAGATGATAACCAATGAATCAGTGAGTTATAATTATAATGGCAATCTGACAAAATCTGAACAAATAGCATTGAACACGCTTAAAAACAACCGAGATATAGTTATCCGCCCTGCTGACAAGGGGGGGCAATAGTTATCCAGAATTACACCGAGTACGAAAACGAGGCCCAAAGGATTCTAAGCGATACCGAATATTACTCAAAAATATACCATAATCCCTTTACAAATGTAAATACTAGTCTAACCAACCTAGTGAAAGAGGCTCATAGTAAGGGTTACATAAATAAAAAAGAAAATAACTTCCTTTTACCCAAAATTCCGTGCAACCCCTATTTTTATCACCTCCCAAAAATTCATAAGAATAAAGATAACCCCCCAGGCAGGCCCATTGTCTCCAATACCAAATGTGCGACAAGCAATCTATCCCAATATATGGATCTTCATTTACAGCCATTTGTCAAAAATCTGCCCACTTACCTACATGACTCCAGTCAGCTCATCTGTGAATTAAAAACTATAAACTGGGAAGAAACATATGCTTTTCTTACTTTGGATGTCACGTCACTATATACAAACATTAGGCACAAGCTAGGCCTCCGGTGCATCCAATCAGTGCTAGAAAGGGTTATCAGCCTAAAATCATCCCAAGTTTCTTTTTTGCTACAAAGCTTATAGTTCATACTAGAGAACAACTATTTCATATATAATGGAGACATCTACCACCAGTGTAAGGGGACCGCTATGGGGACACGAGTAGCGCCGTCTTTTGCCAATTTATTTATGGGGGAGTTCGAAGAGCTACACATAACCAAGCACTCAACCTATAAAAACTAAATAATTTTTTTCAGGAGATATATCGATGATATATTCATTATATGGGATGGGGACGAACTCTCTGCCAAAACCTTCTGCCAATCCCATAACGAAACAGATTGGGGCATTACTTTCACTCTCAACTTCAATAGAACGGAAATCGAATTCCTAGATATCATCATCCAGAGTCACAATAACACCATATCCACCAAAACATACTTTAAACCGGTAGATAGCAACAGTTATATCCACTATTCTAGTTTTCACCATAAAAAATGGCTACAGAATATACCATACAGCCAGTTTAAACGAATAAGACGTAATTGCACATACAAAGAAGACTTCATACAACAAACAGACACCATCCGTAAACGATTTTCGGCAAAAAAATATCCAGCTAAACTGATAAAAAACACTTTGAAAAAAAGCTCCATTGTGTCTCAGGAGGAATATCTAACCAAAACCTCCAAAAAACAAGAAAAACAAGACCGTATTAATTTTATCACCCAGTACAGCACGTTAAATGGGCATATTAAGAATATTCTAGCTAAACACTGGCATATATTACTCCAAGATCCATAGCTCTCAAAACACCTATCCCCCAAACCAATTATTACTTATAGACGAGCCCCTACGATAAAAAGCATCTTGGCCCCTAGCAAACCTAGACAACATAATGAACCACAAAACAAATCCAGTAAAATTGCGGCACAGAATTCGGGCAGCTACAAATGCCAGTCCAAGCGATGCCTATGTTGTAAAACAATTACCCATAATCAAGCCACAGTCATGTCAAACCGTAACAAAACATCCTTCCCCATAAAACAATATATGACGTGCCAGTCTTCCTATGTTATATACTTAATTGAGTGTAGTTGCGGCCTGCAGTATGTGGGGCGCACGACACAGGAGCTACACTGTCGATTAAATCAACATAGACATAATATACAACATTTATATCAGAAACACAGTTTGTCAAGACACTGTGCGACAACCACAGAAAAACAAAAACACCCAATAAAAATCACCCCCATAGAACATATACCTGAAAACCCATTTAATCGGTTTGACATCTTACAGAAACTGGAGTTTTTTTGGATATACCAACTAGATACGCTAACACTAGGGATGAGCGAATCCGAACTGTATAGTTCGGGTTTGTACCGAATTTTGGGGTGTCCGTGACACGGACCCGAACATTTTCATAAAAGTCCGGGTTCGGGTTCGGTGTTCGTCGCTTTCTTGGCGCTTTTTGAAAGGATGCAAAGCAGCCAATCAACAAGCGTCATACTACTTGCCCCAAGAGGCCATCACAGCCATGCCTACTATTGGCATGGCTGTGATTGGCCAGTGCAGCATGTGACCCAGCCTCTATTTAAGCTGGAGTCACGTAGCGCCGCACGTCACTCTGCTCTGATCAGCGTAGGGAGAGGTTGCAGCTGCGACGTTAGGGCGAGATTAGGCAGTGATTAACTCCTCCAAAAGACTTCATTCAGAGATCGATCTGCAGCTGTGGATGATTTAACTGCTGCTATTGAATTGCTCACTGTTTTAAGGCTGCCCAGAGTGTTTTTCAGTCACTTTTTTCTGGGGTGATCGGCGGCCATTTTGTGTATTGTGGTGTGCCAGCACAAGCTGCCACCAAGTGCATTTAACCCTCAATAGTGTGGTTGTTTTTTGGCTATATCCTACATCAGGGTGAAGCTGTCACACCAAATGCATTTAACCATCAATAGTGTGGTTATTTTTTGGCCATATACTACATCAGGGGCAAGCTGTCACCAAGTGCATTTAACCCTCAATAGTGTGGTTGTTTTTTGGCTATATCCTAAATCAGGGTCAAGCTGTCACACCAAGTTCATTTAACCATCAATAGTGTGGTTATTTTTTGGCCATATACTACATCAGGGGCAAGCTGTCACCAAGTGCATTTAACCCTCAATAGTGTGTTGTTTTTTGGCTATATCCTACATCAGGGACAAGCTGTCACACCAAGTGCATTTAACCATCAATAGTGTGGTTATATTTTGGCCATATCCCTGTCTAATTCTGTCTGTAAACGTATACCTGTCACCCAGCACCTAAATAATAGGCCTCAAATTTATATTCATCCAAATCTGTCATTATTGCTGTAGCTGGTTAAGTTATTTAGTGTCCGTCAAAGCACAGTTTTTGTTCTGGGTTGAAATACAATTCCCAATTTAGCAATTTCCTAATTTAGTGGTTTCTGCTGTATCAGACCTACATTAAATCTATCCCTAAAAGGGTATATAAGATTCAAGGTGCACATAGGGCCATTCTCAATAACTTCACACACACGCTACTGTGCATATCCCAATCTAATTCTGTCTGTAAACGTATACCTGTCACCCAGCGCCTAAATAATAGGCCTCAAATTTATAGTCAGCTAAATCTGTGGTTATTGCTGTAGATGGTCAAGTTATTTAGTGTCCGTCAAAGCACAGTTTTTGTTGTGGGTTGAAATACAATTCCCAATTTAGCAATTCTCTAAATTAGTGGTTTCTGCTGTATCAGGCCTACTTTAAATATATCCCTAAAAGGGTATATTAGATTCAAGGTGCACATAGGGTCATTCTCAATAACTTCACACACACGCTACTGTGCATATCCCAGTCTAATTCTGTCTGTAAACGTATACCTGTCACCCAGCGCCTAAATAATAGGCCTCAAATTTATAGTCATCCAAATCTGTGTTTATTGCTGTAGCTGGTCAAGTTATTTAGTGTCCGTCAAAGCACAGTTTTTGTTCTGGGTTGAAATACAATTCCCAATTTAGCAATTCTCTAAATTAGTGGTTTCTGCTGTATCAGGCCTACTTTAATTTATCCCTAAAAGGGTATACTAGATTCAAGGTGCAGATAGGGTAATTCTCAATAACTTCACACACGCTACTGTGCATATCCCAGTCTAATTCTGTCTGTAAACGTATACCTGTCACCCAGCGCCTAAATAATAGGCCTCAAATTTATAGTCATCCAAATCTGTGTTTATTGCTGTAGATGGTCAAGTTATTTAGTGTCCGTCAAAGCACAGTTTTTGTTCTGGGTTGAAATACAATTCCCAATTTAGCAATTCTCTAAATTAGTGGTTTCTGCTGTATCAGGCCTACTTTAAATATATCCCTAAAAGGGTATATTAGATTCAAGGTGCACATAGGGTCATTCTCAATAACTTCACACACACGCTACTGTGCATATCCCAGTCTAATTCTGTCTGTAAACGTATACCTGTCACCCAGCGCCTAAATAATAGGCCTCAAATTTATAGTCATCCAAATCTGTGTTTATTGCTGTAGCTGGTCAAGTTATTTAGTGTCCGTCAAAGCACAGTTTTTGTTCTGGGTTGAAATACAATTCCCAATTTAGCAATTCTCTAAATTAGTGGTTTCTGCTGTATCAGGCCTACTTTAATTTATCCCTAAAAGGGTATACTAGATTCAAGGTGCAGATAGGGTAATTCTCAATAACTTCACACACGCTACTGTGCATATCCCAGTCTAATTCTGTCTGTAAACTTATACCTGTCACCCAGTGCCTAAATAATAGGCCTCAAATTTATAGTCAGCTAAATCTGTGGTTATTGCTGTAGCTGGTCAAGTTATTTAGTGTCTGTCAAAGCACAGTTTTTGTTCTGGGTTGAAATACAATTCCCAATTTAGCAATTCTCTAAATTAGTGGTTTCTGCTGTATCAGGCCTACTTTAAATTTATCCCTAAAAGGGTACATTAGATTCAAGGTGCAGATAGGGTCATTCTCAATAACTTCACACACACGCTACTGTGCATATCCCAGTCTAATTCTGTCTGTAAACATATACCTGTCACCCAGTGCCTAAATAATAGGCCTCAAATTTATAGTCAGCTAAATCTGTGGTTACTGCTGTGCCTGTATTAGTGTAATACGGTACCTAAATAGATAGCCAGATAGTGTTAGGTGTCTTTAAAAAATGCCCTGAATTTGAATTCAATACATTGGGCCAAATAATATTTTTGTTGTTGTGGTGAACGATAACAATGAGGAAAACATCTAGTAAAAGACGCAGACGCGGACATGGTCGTGGTGGTGTTAGTGGACCCTCTGGTGCTGGAAGAGGACATGGCCGTTCTGCCACAGCCACACGTCCTAGTGTACCAACTACCTCAGGTCCCAGTAGCCGCCATAATTTACAGCGATATTTGGTGGGGCCCAATGTCGTTCTAAGGATGGTAAGGCCTGAGCAGGTACAGGCATTAGTCAATTGGGTGGCCGACAGTGGATCCAGCACGATCACATTATCTCCCACCCAGTCTTCTGCAGAAAGCGCACAGATGGCGCCTGAAAACAAAGCCCATCAGTCTGTCACATCACCCCCGTGCATACCAGGGAAACTGTCTGAGCCTCAAATTATGCAGCAGTCTCTTATGCTGTTTGAAGACTCTGCTGGCAGGGTTTCCCAAGGGCATCCACCTAGCCCTTCCCCAGCGGTGGAAGACATAGAATGCACTGACACACAACCACTTATGTTTCCTTATGATGAGGACATAAGAATACCACCTCAGCACGTCTCTGATGATGACGAAACACAGGTGCCAACTGCTGTGTCTTTCTGCAGTGTGCAGACTGAAACGGAGGTCAGGGTGGAAGACTGGGTGGAAGACGATGCAGGGGACGATGAGGTTCTAGACCTTACATGGAATGAAGGTCGTGCCACTGACTTTCACACTTCGGAGGAAGAGGCAGTGGGCAAAAGCAGAACACCCGCCGCCAAGAGACTCCGCCTGCTACTGACCGCCGCCATCTGGGACCGAGCACCCCAAAGGCAGCTTCAAGGAGTTCCCTGGCATGGCACTTCTTCAAACAATGTGCTGACGACAAGACCCGAGTGGTTTGCACGCTGTGCCATCAGAGCCTGAAGCGAGGCATTAACGTTCTGAACCTTAGCACAACCTGCATGACCAAGGACCTGCATGCAAAGCATGAACTGCAGTGGAGTAAACACCTTAAAAACAAGGAAGTCACTCAGGCTCCCCCTGCTACCTCTTCTGCTGCTGCCGCCTCGGCCTCTTCTGCTGCTGCCGCCTCGGCCTCTTCCTCCGCCTCTGGAGGAACGTTGGCACCTGCCGCCCAGCAAACAGGGGATGTACCACCAACACCACCACCACCTCCGTCACCAAGCATCTCAACCATGTCACACGGCAGCGTTCAGCTCTCCATCTCACAAACATTTGAGAGAAAGCGTAAATTCCCACCTAGCCACCCTCAATCCCTGGCCCTGAATGCCAGCATTTCTAAACTACTGGCCTATGAAATGCTGTCATTTAGGCTGGTGGACACAGACAGCTTCAAACAGCTCATGTCGCTTGCTGTCCCACAGTATGTTGTTCCCAGCCGCCACTACTTCTCCAAGAGAGCCGTGCCTTCCCTGTACAACCAAGTCTCCGATAAAATCAAGTGTGCACTGCGCAACGCCATCTGTGGCAAGGTCCACCTAACCACAGATACGTGGACCAGTAAGCACGGCCAGGGACGCTATATCTCCCTAACTGCACACTGGGTAAATGTAGTGGCGGCTGGGCCCCAGGCGGAGAGCTATTTGGCACACGTACTTCCGCCACCAAGGATTGCAGGGCAACATTCTTTGCCTCCTGTTGCCACCTCCTCCTACTCAGCTTCCTCCTCCTCTTCTTCCACCTGCTCATTCAGTCAGCCACACACCTTCACCACCAACTTCAGCACAGCCCGGGGTAAACGTCAGCAGGCCATTCTGAAACTCATATGTTTGGGGGACAGGCCCCACACCGCACAGGAGTTGTGGCGGGGTATAGAACAACAGCCCGACGAGTGGTTGCTGCCGGTGAGCCTCAAGGCCGGGCTGGTGGTGTGCGATAATGGGCGAAATCTCGTTGCAGCTCTGGGAATAGCCGGTTTGATGCACATCCCTTGCCTGGCGCATGTGCTGAATTTGGTGGTGCAAAAGTTCATTCACAACTACCCCGACATGTCAGAGCTGCTGCATAAAGTGCGGGCCGTCTGTTCGCGCTTCCGGCGTTCACATCCTGCCGCTGCTCGCCTGTCTGCGCTACAGCGTAACTTCAGCCTTCCCGCTCACCGCCTCATATGCGACGTGCCCACCAGGTGGAACTCCACCTTGCACATGCTGGACAGACTGTGCGAGCAGCAGCAGGCCATAGTGGAGTTTTAGCTGCAGCACGCACGGGTCAGTCGCACTGCGGAACAGCACCACTTCACCACCAATGACTGGGCTTTCATGCAAGACCTGTGTGCCCTGTTGCGCTGTTTCGAGTACTCCACCAACAGGGCCAGTGGCGATGACGCCGTTGTCAGCGTTACAATACCACTTCTATGTCTCCTTGAGAAAGCACTTAGGGCGATGATGGAAGAGGAGGTGGCCCAGGAGGAGGAGGAGGAGGAGGAGGAAGAGGGGTCATTTTTAGCACTTTCAGGCCAGTCTCTTAGAAGTGACTCAGAGGGAGGTTTTTTGCAACAGCAGAGGCCAGGTACAAATGTGGCCAGCCCGGGCCCACTACTGGAGGACGAGGAGGACAAGGATGAGGAGGAGGTGGAGGAGGATGAGGATGAAGCATGGTCACAGCGGGGTGGCACACAACGCAGCTCGGGCCCATCACTGGTGCGTGGCTGGGGGGAAACGCAGGACGATGACGATACGCCTCCCACAGAGGACAGCTTGTCCCTACCTCTGGGCAGCCTGGCACACATTAGCGACTACATGCTGCAGTGCCTGCGCAACGACAACAGAGTTGCCCACATTTTAACATGTGCGGACTACTGGGTTGCCACCCTGCTGGATCCACGGTACAAAGACAATGTGCCCACCTTACTTCCTGCACTGGAGCGTGATAGGAAGATGCGCGAGTACAAGCGCACGTTGGTAGACGCGCTACTGAGAGCATTCCCAAATGTCACAGGGGAACAAGTGGAAGGCCAAGGCAGAGGAGAAGCAAGAGGTCACAAAGGCAGCTGTGTCACGGCCAGCTCCTCTGAGGGCAGGGTTAGCATGGCAGAGATGTGGAAAACTTTTGTCAACACGCCACAGCTAACTGCACCACCACCTGATACGCAACGTGCTAGCAGGAGGCAACATTTCACTAACATGGTGGAACAGTACGTGTGCACGCCTCTCCACGTACTGACTGATGGTTCGGCCCCATTCAACTTCTGGGTCTCTAAATTGTCCACGTGGCCAGAGCTAGCCTTTTATGCCTTGGAGGTGCTGGCCTGCCCGGCGGCCAGCGTTTTGTCTGTATTCAGCACGGCAGGGGGCGTCATTACAGACAAACGCAGCCGCCTGTCTACAGCCAATGTGGACAAGCTGACGTTCATAAAAATGAACCAGGCATGGATCCCACAGGACCTGTCCATCCCTTGTGCAGATTATACATTAACTACCTCCCCTTAACCATATATTATTGTACTCCAGGGCACTTCCTCATTCAATCCTATTTTTATTTTCATTTTACCATTATATTGCGAGGCAACCCAAAGTTGAATGAACCTCTCCTCTGTCTGGGTGCCGGGGCCTAAATATATGACAATGGACTTTTCCAATGTTGGGTGACGTGAAGCATGATTCTCTGCTATGACATGCAGACTGATTCTCTGCTGACATGAAGCCAGATTCTCTGTTACGGGACCTCTCTCCTCTGCCTGGGTGCCGGGGCCTAAATTTATGACAATGAACTGTTACAGTGGTGGGTGACGAGAAGCCTGATTCTCTGCTATGATATGAAGACTGATTTTCTGCTGACATGAAGCCAGATTCTGTGTTATGGGACCTCTCTCCTCTGCCTGGGTGCCAGGGCCTAAATTTATGACAATGGACTGTTACAGTGGTGGGTGACGTGAAGCCTGATTCTCTGCTATGACATGAAGACTGATTCTCTGGTGACATGAAACCAGATTGTCTGTTACGGGACCTCTCTCCTCTGCCTGGGTGCCGGGGCCTAAATATCTGAGAATGGACTGTTCCAGTGGTGGGTGACGTGAAGCCAGATTCTCTGCTATGGGACCTCTCTCCAATTGATATTGGTTAATTTTTATTTATTTTATTTTTATTTTTATTCATTTCCCTATCCACATTTGTTTGCATGGGATTTACCTACATGTTGCTGCCTTTTGCAGCCCTCTAGCCCTTTCCTGGGCTGTTTTACAGCCTTTTTAGTGCCGAAAAGTTCGGGTCCCCATTGACTTCAATGGGGTTCAGGACGAAGTTCAGATCGGGTTCGGATCCCGAACCCGAACATTTCCGGGAAGTTCGGCCGAACTTCTCGAACCCGAACATCCAGGTGTTCGCTCAACTCTACTTGCCAGCCCCTTACCATGTGATTACGGTCCCATGTTGTATGCACCAGTTTTATGCAATAGCTGCATAGTTATATAAGTTCATGTATTTTGCTGTCTTTTGCTACAATGTGGCCAATGGAGTCTGGCCTCTGTTCTTGGAAGATGAGTGGATCACTTCTCAATTTTCTCCAGGACAAAACACTGTGTAGAACCGGTGTTGGACAGAAAAGCCATGAGTACAGCCAGGACAAAGAGTCTGGTACTAACTTTTGAATTCCTGGACTAATTCATGCAATTTTGGGATGTGTTAAATGTCTATGTGTATTGTAAAGGGTGGGACATTGTATATTTGAATAAGTGATGTCTAATAAGTGATTGTCTCCACTTGTGTATTGTAGAATTACACCTCGGTTGTCTCCAGGACAGAGGACATTGTGTATTGTCCTGCCTGGGATAATTATGTTAACCATTGTACCATAGTTATATCACAGGCAGACGGGAGGATGTTATGTGGGTTGTAACCTTTGAGTTATTGGTTGATGTATGTTTGTTGTGGGTGTCTCCCTTGCATGGGAGCAGGGGATAAAAGAAATTGTATTTTTGAATGTAGTGTGCCTTCCAGTAAAGTATTTCTAGCATTCAGCTTGGGCTCATGTATAGACTTATTTGGTGATACCAGCAATACTAGCGATAATAGCGATTTATTGCTCTTTGGATTACTTGGCGGTGCTATTTCAAGGGAAGAAGGGAAAACTAGACGGTGACACGGATGATACCGTCATAACTGGTGGCAAGCAGCGGGATTTTCCCTTCTTTTTCCCTGCACAGAGGATTCAAGGAAGGCACTAGTGTATGGTGCATGGAGGGCAATGCTGGCACTCGTGCAGCGACCCTGGCTTTGAAGGAGCTCAAGGGACAGAGCTAGCTACCGGGCAGCATTCCTATCCACAGCAACATGGAAGAGGAGTTTCGCTGGAGGTTGCAGCAGTACTTGGCCCAAGAGGATGGGCCTATGTCAGAGCAGGGCATACTGGACTACAGAGATGCCACTCGAAAGGGGCTGTGGTAAGACGCCTTAGAAGAGGTACAGCGGCAGCGGAGAGAGAGCCTTCCCGATGAGGAACAGAGGTTCCAGGTACTCGTGGCCCTGCGGTCACCCTTCCTAGGAAAGCAACCCTTGGCTTAGTGGGTGACAGAACTGTGGACCCTGATTTGGAGGCATTTGTGGCTGGACAAAGCTTACCGGGCACTAAAGTGGTATGCCACCCAGCGCAACCCATGGATGACTAACCACTATCTGCCGGAGAGAGAGGATTATAATGGTCCGGGCTTACTGTGGGAAGCCTTTGATGAGGGCAATGACTTTGGATGCCCCACAGAATGTCAGTTCTGGGACATCCACGACATCAGAGAGACCGAGCTGGACCGTCCCCGAGCGGACGACCTTGGGCCAGACCTGATTCATCTAGTCACCTTGGAGTGGGAGCTGGAGCAGAGCTACCATCAACTGTTCAACCTAGCTCAACCACCATCCCTCAGCGCAGAGGATTGCCTGGAAATTATACCCTCTTTTGCCTAACCGACCTCAGACTTGTCCTGGGAGGACCCACAGATGGCAGGTGGAGATGGGACTGAGGTCTCTCTACCGGCCCTACAGGGATGCTGGGCCGCCTGCCCAGATCTCCAGCGGCAGTGCATATCACAGGGAGAGGAGACAACCGATCTGTCTCCCCAGCGGCAACCTGAGTTCCAGGGGAAGGAGATGCTGGGTCCCTCTGCCCTACAGAAACCAGAGTCCTGGGGAGGAGAGGCATCCGACCTCACCTTCCAACAGCAGCCGGAGATACCGGGAAAAGGGGAACACAAACCCCTCTACGTGGGCGCAGATGAGACCGCGGACTCTGTGCCAGTCCTACAGGGATGTTGGATGGTCGGTCCAGATCCTCAGCCATCTCCGCAGGGACTACAAGGAGGAGGAGGTAAGCGAGCCCTCCCCTTCCCAGCTACATCCCAACCGAGTTCTAGGGGCAGGGGATGAGCCTGCGATACCCACTGATCCCTTCCCAGCGGAAGAGCTGGCATCCGGGCAGAGCGCCGTTAGCCTCTCCTCCACTGACCCCCTTGTTACAGGACTGGCTTGCACCCCCCTCAACCCAGCAGAAGACCTGGCATCCGAGCAGAGCGCCGCTAGCCTCTTCTCCACCGACCCCCTTGTTACAAGTCTGGATTGCACCCCCCTCACCCCAGCAGAAGAGCTGGCATCAGGGCAGAGCGCCACTAGCCTCTGCTCCACCGACCCCCTTGTTACAGGACTGGCTTGTACCCCCCTCGCCCCAGCAGAAGTGCTGGCATCAGTGCAGAACACCGCTGGCCGCTGTTCCCCAAGTAGCCCCAGCGGTTTACCTAGCTGCACCAGGGAGACTGAGGATACGGAACTGTTTCTCCACAACCTGGGACCTACAGACCAGCACTGTCCCTGGTGGGTGAGCTACCTTGTTAACTATTTACCGTGGGTGGGCAACTCTGCTAATGTTTCTTTGTGGGTGGGCTTTTCAACTAATCTAGGTACTGACCGACAGGAGGTCAGATACCTGTTTAGTCTTAACCCCAAAGGGAAGATAGACAAACTCCCCTCTTTTGAGGTTGCCACGAGTGCTTGAAGAGGACTACTACAAAGAGACTTGTACTAACTTTTGAATTCCTGGTCTAATTCGTGCCATTTTGGGATGTGTTAAATGTCTATGTGTATTGTAAAGGGTGGGACATTGTATATTTGAGTAAGTGATGTTTGTCCTATTGTCTCCCCGTGTGTATTGGCAATTTCCCTTTGTCCTGAGAGATAATAGAATTGCACCTCGGTTGTCTCCAGGACAGAGGACATTGTGTATTGTCCTGCCTGGGATAATTATGTTAACCATTGTACCATAATTATATCATAGGCAAACGGGAGGATGTTATGTGGGTTGTAACCTTTGTGTTATTGGTTAATGTATGTTTGTTGTGGGTGTCTCCCTTGCATGGGAGCAGGGGATAAAAGAAATAGTATTTTTGAATGCAGTGTGCCTTCCAGTAAAGCATTTCTAGCATTCAGCTTGGGCTCATGTATAGACTTATTTGGCGATTCCAGCGATACTAGCGATAATTGCGATTTATTGCTCTGTGGATTACTTGGCGGTGCTATTTCAAGGGAAGAAGAGAATACTAGATGGTGACACGGATGATACCGTCACAGATCTGCTCCCAGGGTGTCCAGCAAGGTCAGTATCATGATGTTCCTTAAACACCTTGTGACGAAGCTCAGAAGGAACATACAACTTCCCTGGTGGAACGGAATCAGGTGCCTCTCCCTCAACTTCTAACACCTCCGCCTCCAGTTCAGGATAGAGGGCGGATACAACCACCCTATCAGTCAGACCAGGATCCTCAGTATCACCCCCCGCAGGGAAGCTACGAGACAAGGCATCCATCTTGACATTCTTGACCCCAGGGCGAAAAGTGACAATGAAATTAAATCTGGTAAAAAACAAAGACCCTCTGGCCTGTCTTGGTTTTAAACGTTTAGCCGACTCCAGTAGGCCAGATTTTTATGATCGGTAAATACAGTAATGGGATAAATTGCTCCTTCTAACCAATGATGATATTCCTCAAAGGCCAACTTAATGGCCAGCAGCTCTCTATTGCCAACATCATAATTTCTCTCGGCAGAAGAGAGTTTTTTCTATAAAAAGCACAAGGGCACCATTTGCCAGGAGAAGGACCAGGCAACAGAACTGCACCAACTCCCACTTCTGATGCGTCCACCTCAACAATAAATGGCTGAGACACATCAGGCTGCACCAAAATGGGAGCAGAAGAAAAACATTTCTTTATAGTGGAAAAAGCATGTAATGCCTCTTATGACCAGACAGAGAAATCCACCCCTTTCTTAGTCATGTCAGTCAGACGTTTGACAACAGTGGAATAATTCCATATACATTTTCTGTAGTAATTGGTAAACCCCAAAAACCTCATAAGCGCTTTCTGATTCTCGGGGAGATCCCATTCCAAGACCGCACTGACTTTTTCGGAATCCATGCGAAAGCCCGAAGCGGAAAGCAGGTAATCCAGAAAAGGAATCTCTTGAACAGCAAACACACATTTCTCAATCTTAGCATATAACTTATTCTCCCAGAGGATCAGCAAGACTAGTCTCAAATGATCCTGATGACTCTCCATGTTGGGCGAATAAATCAATATGTCATCCAGGTATACGACAACAAACCTTCCCACCAAATGATGAAAAATGTAATTGATGAAATGTTGAAATACTGCTGGGTCATTGGTCAAACCAAAAGGCATGACCAAGTTCTCAAAATGAACCTCTGGGGTATTAAACACAGTCTTCCATTCATCCCCTTCCTTGATCCTGACCAGATTATATGCCTCTCTTAGGTCTATTTTAGAAAACACCTTAGCTCCAACCATCTAGTTGAACAAATCTGGGATCAGGGGAAGGGGACAAGTATGAAGGATAGACACAGTCTCAATGTCCCATCTTTTTTCTTTACAAAAAAGAACCCTGCCGCCATAGGTGACTTAGATGGTCTGATGTGTCCCTTTGCCAAACTCTCAGTAATATACTTTCGCATAGCAACTCTTTCGGTTTCAGACAGGTTATACAACTGAGACTTTGGCAACTTCGCTCCGGGAATCAGATTGACAGGGCAATCATATTTTCTATGAGGGGGTAACTCCTGATCCATACCCTCAGCGAACACATCAGAGAGAAACGGGTGCATCTTAGTGGATATCCCAGCAAGAGATGTGACAAGACAGTTGTCCATACAGTAATCACTCCAGCCCTTGATCTGTCTGGCTTGCCAATCAATGACAGGATTATGTTTAGACAACCATTCCAACTCTAGAAACAGAGGGGCCAGCAGACCCTTCATTATAAAACAAGAAATACCCTCAACATGAGAATCCCCCACCTTTAAATGGATATCCTGCACCATTTGAGTCAAAGATTTTTGAGAAAGGGGGGCAGAATCAATAGCAAACACTGAGATCTCTTTGTCCAGTGCATTGAATTTAAAACCATGCATCAGGACAAACTGGTCATCCACAAGGTTAACCCCTGCCCGGCTGTCCAAAAATACCTCCACATCAATATTCTTGGAATCTAGCACCACCCTGGCAGGCAGGAGAAAACAGGTACTACCAGTAAAAGACAAGAGCATGTTCTCAGATTCCCCAACTACTCTGCTAAGAGTTAGAGAACAAAACTTATTGGTAACTCCTTTTTCTAAATTCTCGCCTTGATATTTTACATAGGGACAAACATTAACAAAATGACCCTCTTTAGCACAAAAAAATACAGAGTCTCTTTCTAGCCCTGAAGTTTTTATCACCAGGGTCTGGAGAGACCTGTCCCAATTGTATGGGTTCATCTCCAAACATGGGCTCAGGTGTCTCAGTACCCCGAGTGTCAGAGGGGACCGACCTTCCTTCAGGTAATACGTCCTGAGAGAACGGAGTCTTGCACCTTTCCCTCAGACGTCTATCAATTTGCACCGCAAGAGACATGGCAGCTTCTAATGAAACAGGATTTTCATGGAGTGCTAGGGCATCTTTTAGTCTCTCAGAAATCCCCTGTCAGAGACAGAACTGACTCCGGAGGGCAGGGTCATTCCACTCAGAATCAGTTGCCCACCTCCTATATTCAGAACAGTAGGACTCAGCAGACCGATTTCCCTGATGCAAGCCGCGCAACATAGATTCAGCTAGAGAAACTTGATCTGGGTCGTCATAAATAAGTCGAAAGGCTCTGAAAAATCTATCCAACAATGAAAACAATAGAGATCTTGTCAGATCGACTCCTGAGTCTTCCGTCTATCTGAACTTCTAAGATCTCTCCCAGAGGCAGCGGTGACACCATTTTGATGTCTGCCCTATAAACTTTCAGTGTTCTTTTCTGTGCCTACCATGGTGATCACGGGTAACGGGGAATCAGGGTTCGATGCGGGAGAGGTAGCTTGAGAAAGGCATACCACATCCAAGGGAGGTCAATTGCTGAAATCTGATTGGATGGAGAGGGTGGGTCAAGTTATTAAAGCAGAAACATCCAAGGAAGGCAGCAGGCGCGCGGCAATTACCCACTCCCAACTCGGGGATGTAGTGACGATAAATAACAATACAGGACTCTTAAGATGCCCTGTTATTGGAATGAGTAATAAAAAAAATTACAGGGAATGTCACTGCAGTATTTTGGATGAGGAAACGTTATACAGGAGAGACCCTGCTGCCACTTTGTTGACTCTAGATAACTTCTGCCTGATCGCACGTCCCCGTGACGTCCACGATCCATTTGGATATCTTCCCTTTCGATGTTCTTTTATGAGCCTACCATGGTGATCACTGATAACAGGGAATCATAGTTCAATTTTGGACAGGGAGCCTGATAAACAGCCATGGCTATGGCTAATACTTCAAAGCAAAGCAGCATGAGTTGTGGACCTGCATGTGAGCTAACCCTGTAAAAGATTTAAGTGTCAGGCCTGCATGTGAGCTGAACCAGTAAAAGATTTTAGGTGCAGGCCTGCTGATGAGCTGAGGTGGAACCGACAAACCCAACTTGAATTTGATAGCTGCATTAATCTGCAGGTGACGGTGATGCAGCTCCACGGATTGTTTCCATCTGCATCTTTCTAATCAATCTGTGGCCTTAGTCTTTTATCCAGACTCAGTCATTGTGCCACTATGTGGCATCCTCATGCTGCCATCTCCATACCATGTCACCTTGCCACTCATTTTTATCACCATGTTGCTGCTGCTGATGCTGCTTAAAAGGCATTAAACTGATCACCAGGCCCACAATTTAACCCTTTCATGACCAAGGGTCATTGATGCCCTAGTGTCCAGGTCAAAATTTACAAATCTGACATGCGTCACTTTATGTGGTAATAGCGTTGGAACACTTTTACTTATCCAAGCCATTCTGAGATTGTTTTCTCGTGACACATTGTACTTCATGATAGTCATATATTTGAGTCAATATATTTCACCTTTATTTATGAAAAAATCCCAAATTTACCCCAAATTTTGACAAATTCACAATTTTCCAAATTGCAATTTTTCTGCTTTTGTGATACCCCCTTCCCTAATAACAACATATGTGATTTTTCCCAATTTATTTTTAATCCCGAAAAAAGAAACCAAACTTGTCTATTATATCTATCACTCTATTAAACTCCTCGCCAGTATTATATAAAAATAATAAAATATCGTCCGCATACATTATTAATTTCTCATTCCCATCCCTGTATTGGAAACCCTTACATTCCGCATTATTTCTTATCATACATGCCAAAGGTTCTATTGCAATAGCAAATAATAATGGGGAGAGAGGGCATCCCTGCCTTGTGCCCCTGTGCAGGGCAAAAGGCAGGGACAAGCTCCTATCCACCATCAACCGGGACCTTGGGTTGGAATATATAAGTCGAATCCAACTTATAAATCCCTCCCCTATACCAACCCTTTTTAAGACCGCCCACTCAATAGAATCAAATGCCTTTTGCGCATCCAATGAAAGTATGGCTTTTTCACTGACTTCTGTTTTATTAGCTTCAATGTTAAGGTAGAGCCTTCTAAAATTTGAATATATTGTTCTTCCGGGTATAAAACCTGTCTGATCTTCTTGAATTATACCTTTAATTACTTTAGCGAGCCTACCTGCCAAGACCTTTGCCAAAATCTTGACATCCGTATTCAAACTGGTTTCACCTGACCCAGAACCTCTTCTATTTCCGAGATAGATATTTCTTTATCCAAATATTCCTTTTGTACTTTAGATATCTTGGGAATAGTAATCTGGTCTAAATACTGATCCAGGTCTTTTTTTGTATATTGTACCCTGGATTTATAGAGTTCCTCAAAATAGTAAAAAAAAAACTTTTTAATTCCTTCCGGTGAGCTAACTATTTAGTCTCTATTATCCCTAATTGCCCCAATCCATGACTTCCCTCTCTGTTTTTTCACTATACCCGCTAAGATTTTTCCAGCCTTTTCTCCCTCTGAAGCTAAGCAAAACCCTTGGAAGAACCTTTCCTTGCTTGCTTTTTCCATATAATATGTTCTTAATTTTTCCTGTTCTTCCTCCCATTTCTTCCTATTATTTGTGGTCGGGTTCATTATACTTACTGCTTCTAAGTTATTTTCAAGTTCTTTCCCCTTTTCTTTAACAGTTTTTTTTATAGTAATTCACCTTTTTAAACAAACACCCTCTTAAATACGCCTTAGCGGTATCCCACACTATAAGTCTGTTGGCAGTACCAATATTTTCCCTAAAAAAGTTTTTGAGCTCCAGTCCTATACTCTCCTTATCTGATATAAACTATAGCCAGTGGGGGTTGAACCTAAACAATGGAAAATTTTGCTTCCCATTCAGGTCCAACTCCATTACAACGGCGCTGTGGTCAGATAAAGCCATAGGCAAATACTTTATCTTAATCCTGTCTTGGGTCATTAAGTTTTTATTTCCCAAAACCATATCTATTCTTGACCATGTTTGATGAGTTTTAGAGTAACACGAATACATTATTTATTTCTTCTGGATTTAAATAACGCCAAACATCTATCCAGTTAAACTCCAGGGCCAGTTTAAATAGTTCAACCTTTTGTATTCTTCCCCCTCCGCCAGACATTCTGTCTCTGAGTGGATCCATAACAGCATTGTAATCTCCTATCGCAATCATTATACATTCCTGTCTGTTCAGCATAAATCTATGCAACTCATATAACACATCTGGCTTATATGGTGGTGGAATAGATATATTTGCAATTACCATTTTAACCCCTTCTACATTGCAATGTAAAAAGAGGTATCTGCCACAGTTGTCCGCCTCACATGCAACACACTCAAATTTGATATTTTTATGTACCAAAATTGAAACCCCTCTAGAGTACGTAGTATATACCGAATGGTATCCCGCAGCTATCCATCCCTTCTCTATCCACCTGAGGGAGTCTTTATCTAGGTGTGTCTCCTGGAGGCAAACGATGGCTGGCAAGAACCTCCTAATCCACTCAAAGACAGCGTATCTCTTTATCCTTTCTTGCAAACCTCTTACATTTAATGAGACAAACCTAACCATCTAGCAGAGGGGAGAGAAGGAAAGAAAAAAAAAAAAAAAAACACCCCTCTCTCTCTCCACTCCAACATACCACCCTTCTCCCACCCCCTTCTGAGTAGCTCCCCCTCCACTGGTCAGCAGACAAGGCAGCTCCATTGCTCTGCATGATGACTCCCCCCCTCCCTCCCCCATACCACCGCCCCCTCAATTATCCATCCTATCCAACCATTTATTTACCTCTATTGGTGACTAAAATTTTCAACCTTTCCTTTATATTCCACCCTTAACTTTGCAGGAAAGAGTAAACTGCACTTCAACCCTAAGTCCCTTAATCTCTTTTTTGCACTAATAAACTCCTTCCTGCGTACGTTAGTCTCTGAATAATCTTATCTTTACCCCGTGTATCTGATATTTATCAGAAACTCTGGCATCTGATAGTATTGCATCACGGTCTTTACTCAATAAACATTTCACCAACATATGTCTAGGGTAATCCCCTGGAACCTTCTTTTTACCGGGAACCCTGTGTGCTCTCACAATAGAGAACATGGGCGAAAGAATGCCCGCCCTACAATTCTCCTTTAACCATCGTTCCATAAAATCTATGGAGTTATTCCTCTCTTCCCGTTCTAGGATCCCTACACATCGAATATTTGCTCTCCTTGATCTGTCTTCTTGATTTATTATTTTTTGTTCCATCTTACTGTTTGTCTCTTTCAAACTTACAACCTCTTTCTCTAGCTTCCCTACTAAACACTCCATTTTCCAAATTGCAATTTCTCTGCTTCTAAAACAGAAAGTGATACCTAATAAAATATTTATTACTTAACATTCCCCATATGTCTACTTTATGTTGGCATAATTTTGGAAATGTAATTTTATTTTTTTAGGACGTTAGAAGGCTTAGAAGTTTAGAAGCAATTCTTAAAGTTTTTAAGAAAATTTCCAAAACCCACTTTTTAAGGACCAGTTCAGGTCTGAAGTCACTTTGTGGGGCCTACATAGTGGATACCCCCATAAATGACTCCATTGTAGAAACTACACCCCTCAAGTTACTCAGAACTGATTTTACAAACTTTGTTAACCCTTTAGGCGTTCCACAAGAATTGAAGGAAAATGGAGATGAAATTTCTAAATTTCACTTTTTTGGCAGATTTTCCATTTTATAATTTTTTTTTCTTTAACACATTGAGGGTTAACAGCCAAACAAAACTCAATATTTATTACCCTGATTCCGCGGTTTACAGAAACACCCCACATGTGGTCGTAAACTGCTGTATGGGCACACGGCAGGGCGCAGAAGGAAAGGAATGCCGGTTTTTGGAAGTCAGATTTTGCTGGATTGGTTTTCTGAACGCCATATGTTTTTTATTTTTCTGCCGATCGTCTTGTGCAGGGGCTCGTTTTTTGCAGAAAGTGCTGAGGTTTTTATTGGTATCATTTTTGGGTACATAGGATTTTTTGATCATTCATTATTACACTTTATGGGGCAAGGTGACCCAAAAATTGGCTGTTTTCGAACAGTTTTCATTTATTTATTTTTACAGCGTTCATCTGAGAAGTTAGGTCATGTGACAGTTTTATAGAGCAGATTGTTACGAACGTGGCAATACCTAATATGTATACTTTTTCTTATTTATTAAAGTTTTACACAATAATAGCATTTCTGAAACCCAAAAAATGATGTTTTAGTGTCTCTATAATCTGAGAACCATAGCTTTTTTATTTTTTGGGCTCCTGAGCTGACCCTCTAAAACATTAGGGGCGAGGGCCTGCTGCTGAGCAGATGCTCTAAAATATTATATGCGATGGCCTGCTGCTGAGCTGACCCTCTAAAACATTAGGGGCGAGGGGCTGCTGCTGAACTTACCCTCCAAAACATTAGGGGTGAGGGCCTGCTGCTGAAATTACCCGCTAAAACATTATGGGCAAGGGCCTGCTGGTGAGCTGACCCATTAAAACATTAGGGATGAGGGCCTGCTGGTGAGCTGACCCTATAAAATATATAGCCACCAAGTTACGGCCATCGTCAGACACAACCATGCCTGGTTGTAGATTGAGTGGGTAGCACCTGTTCCATCCCAGAATATGACTCACTCCCGGCCTCCACAACATACACCCAGTGTGCGGTCAGGGAAATGTTGCGTCTCTGGCCACCGGCACATGTCCATGTGCCCGTGGTTAAGTGGACCTTCCCAGTAACTGTGTTGGTCAGGGCACAGGTGATGTTCTGGGACACATGCTGGTGTAAGGCGGGCACGGCACACCGTAAAAAATAGTAGCGGCTGGGGACTGTGTACCGAGGGACGGCCACCGACATCAGGCTGCGGAAGGCCTCAGTTTCCACAAGCCTAAATGGCAACATTTCAAGGGCCAGTAATTTTGAAAGTTGAGCATTTAGTGCTACAGTATGTCCTGTGGGTGGCTATGTGGGTGGGTATTTGCACTTGCGTTCAAATGACTGTGTTATGGACATTCGGACTCTGCACTGGGACAGGAAAGTGGATGTTGTTGCTGATGGTTCATGCAACGGTCCAGGTGCAGGGCGAGGGGCATCCGGGCCTGCCCCTTCGACAGGGGATTGGCCAGCAGTGTGTAACACAGGGGAAGAGGAGGCAGTGGTGTGACCCGCAGACCCAGATTGTAGACCCAGGCGTTCGACCCACTTGTTAGGGTGCTTGGATGCCATGTGGCAGATCATGCTGGTGGTGGTGAGGTTGCTAGTATTCAAGCCCCGGCTCATTTTGGTATGGCACAGGTGGCAAACTACCACTCTTTTGTCATCTGCACTTTCCTAAAAAAAGCGCTATACTGCGGAACACCTACCCCTTGGCAAGGTAGATTTACGCATCGGGGTGCTCTGATGTAACGGTTGTGGGCCTTTTTGGTGTGGGCCGACTTCTCCCTTTTGCAACCCAACTTCCAGCCTGTTGCGGTGCTGCGGATCCCTCCCCCTCTGTACTGCTGTCCTTGCTCGGCTTTTCACCTTCCCATGTTGGGTCAGTGACCTCATCGTCAACCACCTCCTCTTCCACCTTGTGACTCTGCTCATCCTCCTGACTTGATCTAACCACAACCTCATTGATTGGTAACTGTGTCTCATCATCATCCACCTCGTGAACGAATGATTGCCGTTAACTACAATCATCTTCTTGAGACTGTGAAGGCTCAAGAGGTTGGAAATCAGAGCACAATATCTCAGGTAACTCTTCAAGCGTGCTGGGCGCTAGGGCCAAATGTAATAGTGGCGCTGGATAGAGCTCCTCGGAAAATCAGAGTGTGGGATCACTTGTTTGGCATGCCTCTCCATAGTGGGAGAAAGGATGATCAGAGAGAGGATTTGGTAGACCAGACTCTTGGCTACAGAGACTGGACTTGGTGGAAGAGAGAGTGGTGCTCACTGCTTAACTGACTGGAAGCATTATCTTCAGCAATCCAACCGACCAACTGGTCCGACTTGAACAGTGTTGTCCTGCGCCGCCCAGATAAGTTGGATATGAAGTTGGGTATGGTGGATGTTTTTTGTTTTTTTTTCTGGTGCACTGGCAGCAGGCACAGTTGCATTGCTCCCAGGGCCATGGCCTCTGCATGCACCATCAACTTCATGCCCACTTCCCTGTACCTTAGTACTTGCCTTCTTCATTTTAATGGTTTTGTCACTAGATGTGTCGCAGATTGTTTTACAGTCCGCTAAAGACACAGTTTTCACATGCAGGACAGTATACAGTCATGGCCGTAAATGTTGGCACCCCGTGATGCTCCTTTAAACTCACCTGGGGCAAGTAACAGGTGTGGGCAATATAAAAATCACACATGAAAGCAGATAAAAAGGAGAGAAGTTCACCCCTATAGAAATGCCTATTCTTGTCCGCAGCTCCACACACAGAATATGGACACTAGATTAGGCCCAGATTTTTGGAATTTGCCCTAAAGACACAGTTTTCTGATGCAGGACTATATATGTCACAGAAACACACCGAATATGGGCATTAGATTAGGCCCAGATTTTTGTTATTTGCCCTAATTAAACAGTTTTCTGATGAAGGACAGTATAAGTCACAGAAACACACAAGAATATGGACACTAGATTAGGCCCGTTTTTTTTTTAAAGGGTTTCTATCACCAGAAATACTGTTATGTAGCTGACTGACATTAGCGATGCGCCCATGTTAGCACTACATAACAGTATGTTTCTAACGTTAGTCCCTGCAGCCGTTTTTGTTCAAAAAGCACTTTTATTATATGCTAATGAGCCTCTAGGTGCTATGTGGGCGTAAAATCAGCACCTAGAGGCTCCGTCTACTCACCCTGTATTCCGCCCAGGTCCAGTGTTGCGCCTGCCCCGCTCCTCTTGATTGATGCCACTGTTCCCTGCATCATTGGCGAAATCCCGCGCATGCGCCATTCACTTCGGTGTCTTCGGCGCAAGCGCAGTGAGTTAAGGCCGCTCTTCTGATGCCAGCTTCACTGTGACATAGTCGGCACAGGAGCAGTGAGGAAGCCGGCACCAGGATCGCATCATTCACTCACTGCGTCTGCGCCGTAGACAGAAGTGAACAGCGCAGGCGCAGGATTTTGCCAACGATGCAGGGAACAGTGGCATCAATCAAGAGGAGCTGGGGTGGCACAACACTGGACCTGGGCGGAATACAGGGTGAGTGGACAGAGCATCTAGGTGCTGATTTTACGCCCACATAGCACCTAGAGGCTCATTAGCATATAATAAAAGTGCTTTTTGAACAAAAACGGCTGCAGTGACTAACCTTAGAAACATACTGTTATGTAGTGCTGACATGGGTGCATCGCTAAGGTCAGTCAGCTACATAACAGTATTTCTGGTGATAGAAACCCTTTAATTTGCTCTAAAGAAACAGTTTTCTGATGCAGAACAGTATATGTCACAGAAACACACAGAATATGGACACTATATTAGGCCCAGATTATTGAAATCTGCGATACAGACAATTTACGGATTACACCGTTGACAGCAAAAATGTGGATAGATTATGGGTGAAAAATAGTTTTATGTATTCTAATGTTTTTCCCTATATCTAGGCCTGACAACCACACAATGTATTGAAGCGCAGATCACACAATTCACGGATCGCACCGTTGACAGTAAAAATGTGGATAGATTATGGGAAAAAAATCGTGTTTTCTGTATTCAAATTTTTTCCCTATATCTGGCCCTGACAACTCACAATGTATTGAAGCGCAGATCACACAATTCACGGATTGCACTGCTGACAGCAAAAATGTTGAAAAAATATGGAAAAAAAAATTGTGTTTTCTATATTCTCATTTTTTCCCTATATCTAGGCCTGACAACCACACAATGTATTGAAGCGCAGATCACACAATTCACGGATTGCACTGTTAACAGCAAAAATGTGGATAGATTATTGGAAGAAAATTGTGTTTTCTGTATTCTTATTTTTTACCTATATCTGGCCCTGACAACCACACAATGTATTGAAGCATCGATCACACAATTCACGGATTGACCCGTTGACAGCAAAAATGTGTCTAGATTATGGGCAAAATATTTTTTTTCTGTATTAAAGCGCAGACTTTTCTGTCTAATGTCAAGAACATCTTCCTGCACAAGTAGGCCTGAGAGGAAATGAATGCACAAACACACACTCACATACTGTATATTCGTGAAGAGTGAAGTTTTCACAGGCACACTGTCAGTGTGAAAATGTACTACATTGAAACAAGGATTGTACCATGACATGTTGAAGTCCCAGTTCTGTGACAAAAAAAGGGAAAAAACTGTAAAAAAAAAAAAAAGGGTTTCATAAAAAAAATTCAAGGAGTTCTCCAACCCCTATAATGCCCCCCAAAATGACTGTACACTGCATACCAGCACCCGTGTTGCTTCTGATGCCCCCGCTGCATCTCACTGTTGCGTGGATCAAAACATCCGGAGATGATGGGGGGGCAGCCAATAGCAGCCCGCAACGGGGACGAGCCTCCCTAGCGTCATCCGCGATGACCTGGAGATGCAGCGACGACCGTGCGGGCATCAGAAGCGACGCGTGTGCCGGAGAGCTGGGTAAGTATAATCAGTATGAGGGGCCCGGACATGTTGGGGGGAATTATAGGGGTACCTTCATTCAGTGATTTTTTATTAAAAAAATAATAATTAAGAAAAATAGACATATTAGGCATTGCCATGTCCATAACTAGCGGTTCTATAAAAATATCACATGATCTACCCCCTCAGGGGAACCTTGCCTGAAAAAATGCAATATTGAATGATCACAAAATCTTATGTACCCCAAAATGGTACGAATAAAAATGTCAACATAAAATGAGCCCTATACTAGACAATCGGACAAAACATAAAAAAAAATATAGCTTTCAGAAAATGGAGACATAAAAATCAGATTTTTTTTCAAAAAGGCTTTTATTGTTTTAAGCAGAAATAAAAAATAAAAAAATAGACATATTAGATATTGCCATGTCCATAACAAGCGGCTTTATAAAAAAATTTAAACCGTGTCAAAACCTTGCCCCAAAAAAGTGTAATATTGAACGATCAAAAAGTCTTATGTACCCCAAAACGGTACCAATAAAAATATAAAACAAAAAACAAGCCCCTACACAAGACGATCGGTAGAAAACACAAAAATAAGATTTTTTTTTCTAAAATGCTTTATTATGTAAAACTAAAACAATTTTTTTTTAAAAATAGACATATTTGGTATTGTTGTATCCGTTACAATTTTCTCTTTAAAAATAATATATGATAACGCCTAGTATAGGTGTATTTCAGCTTCATAAATTACCCCCCTTGTTTTTAGCCTCCAAGGCCCCTTTCTCAAGTTACAATAGGGTAAGTATATAAATAAAAGGTAAGCATGTGTGTTTAAATGCAGAAAAGGACATCAAAAGGGTGGACATAAGTTCCACCTCCACATGTTAATCCATAATGAATCCCACAGGGGCGGACACAGACATCAGAGGGCCCCCATGCAAATAATGTGCCTGCCCCCTTCCCAAGCCAAATTCTCAACCTAATCTATTCCCTCCGAACATTAAATACAGAAATGCAAAGAATATAGGGTAAGGCTACTTTCATACCTGCGGCACTGCGATCTGGCCACCTGATCAAGCAGAGAATGCAAGGAATTGCTTCTACCTCACAGTTTGTTTGTTTTTTGCCTTCCTCTGGATCAACTTGCAGGATAACAGGCCAAACTGGATGGACAGATGTATGTTACTATGTTAATGGAATTATTAAAATATTGAAACTGAAAATTAATATTATTAATAAATAGAGGGTGGCTACTAGCTCAGCCTCCTTCCTTAACGCTCTGTTCCCTTGCGTATCCTGATGTACTGTACGCATGTACTTCTAGGACTAGGACTACGCCTACAACTGCAACTAAGACTCTATACACTGTGATATAATAAAATATGATTTCATTCAGCACTACAAAGGATTACAGTCATATATATATATATATATATATATATATATATATATTATATATATATATATATATATATATATATTTGTGGTCATGGCTACGGCCAAGAGGTATCCGAAGAACCCTAGGGAGAAAACAACAGGAACAACCTAACCCAGCTAGGCGTGTCTTAGCTGACCTGACTAAATGGCTTGTTGTGTGCCCTAAGCCATGATCGTGGGTAGGCCTATAAGTGGGCTTACCCTGTGGAAATGAGAAGATAAGGGAGGGAGGGTGGGGCACCTGAAAACACACACCTGTGAGTGAGGGTGTGGCTCGTATATAAAGTGCCTCCGCCCCTCCCACAAATGCAGGCTGACTAATCAGCCTTACCAACTTGTGGTCATGGCTACGGCCAAGAGGTATCCAAAGAACTCTAGGGAGAAAACAACAGGAACAACCTAACCCAGCTAGGCGTGTCTTAGCTGACCTGACTAAATGGCTTGTTGTGTGCCCTAAGCCATGATCGTGGGTAGGCCTATAAGTGGGCAAAAACCAAGCCAAGTAGGGTAGAAAAGGAATTTGAATGGCATGTACAAACTAATCCCCAAGCCAACTGCAAGGCGTCCGGGATCTAGAGTGAAAATTCGGGGTACGTGAGGCAAGACCAGTAGGAAACCTAACAACCCATCTTGTGGATGACAAGGCCAGAGACATGATGCTCAATATTGCGGATACTGCCCCAAAGCGGAATGGAGGACTGGGAATACGTTGCGAAATGGATCATTAAAACCAACTGAAACTTGTAAAGTTTGGTTCTAGTGCGAGTACTGGGAATGCCCTAGCGTCAGGAGATCGTGGGACCAAAACCTAAATGCCTAGACTATACAGGATTGAGGGCCAAAAAGAACCATGTAGATAGGAAGAGAATCCTTGAATAGTTCACCAGACAACAGCTATCCGCGCGTTGTTCTACTGTGCGCCCCTGAGAATTGTTTTTACGCTTGAGACGTGAAGACCTACCTACTATCTGAATCTTCTACCATGAGGAAATGCTGGACCTTGTCCAAAATCCGATTCAACGTGGTTGTAGGGAGTCGGAGGTTAGTGCGGCAAGAAGCTATGAAGCCATAATATACAAGATTCTGTCTATGCCCTCTCATGAGTGAGGGAATGCAATGCAATGAAGCTACTGGTGAAAATGGATTCCTGGTCGTGGTAAAAAGGCAAAGACTTTGCGCGGGGACCTGGTTGACAAGATATGATCTACGATCAGACTGAAATGCTAGAGCGAATTGCCCTACTTGTTCTTCCTCTGGCAGGACCTGAACGAAAGCATGAACAATGATGCTGTAGGGCGAACCGGACCAGTTTGCGGTCAAAACAAAGTGAGCGATCAACATGGATTATTAGGAAATTAGGGAAGCAGGTATGTATGCGATACATAGGGGCCAAATCAGCCTAGATGCACAGATGGACAACCAACCAGGCAATCAGCCCAGCAGGACTGAAAATAGTTGTCGGGCCCCCGAAGCCATGGGGCCGAAGCAGTCGTCGGGCCCCCGAAGCCATGGGGCCGAAGCAGTCGTCGGGCCCCCGAAGCCATGGGGCCGAAGCAGTCGTCGGGCCCCCGAAGCCATGGGGCCAAAGCAGTCGTCGGGCCCCCGAAGCCATGGGGCCGAGTTTTTTGTTTTTTTTTAAGAATTATAACTATGAAAAGTGACATGAATAAGGTGCAGGTGAAATTAAACCATGAGCCTGACCGATGTGGCAGGCGATACCCAAGATAAACTACGTGGCCTGAATAACATGCATGGCAAAATATTGTTAGGAACGAGACCTGACCGACGTGGAAGGTGACCCCAATAGTTCAACTGCATGACCTGAAAAGACGAGGGAAACGTGACAGAAAATGGAGATAATAACAGACATTAACTAAAATTAATAACATAAGCTGGCAAGCAGGTAAAGATATGAGTCATTCAAAAGCATAGCTGCACAGGTGGACAGACAACCATTGGTCAGACCCCTGAAGCCATGGGGCTGAAGCAACCACCAGGGGCCCATGGGGCCGGGCAGCCGCCGGGATGCGAACCTTAGAATTAAGGACGGCTGTTGAAAATATTGGGGCTTAACCCAACGGGTTTAGTAAGCAACCGGGACTCGATAACCTAGAAAGACAAAGACATGGACTCGCATAACTATGACCCCCTCCAACAGAAACCTGGGACACTAACCAGTCTACAACCATGTCGTACCCTTAACAAACAAGACATGAAAAAACGGTCATGGGGCCCCCGGAGCCATGAGGCCGGATCAGTCATAGGGCCCCCGAAGCCAGAGGGATGACGTTGCGGTGACGATAAGTAATTAAAACGTAAGCCGGACCTGATGGCATATGAAGCGACTTGAATGATTGGATTGGCTAGAAGGTGGCCTAAGGAACATGATTGCCAACAGGAGTTAAAAATATAGACATTAGTAATCCGAAGTGCGTGCGAACATAAAACACTAACCACCGCGGTGAACCATAAACGTAAACATGAAATGCCTGGGACATTGCAAGTTCGCTACAAATGAACAGCTTGTGAAAACATAGCAGGAAACTTACTCCTATTGGCCACTGACCACCGCTGAGGAGCTGTTTGGTGAACTGGGGCAGGAGACCAATCTGAGTGAATACGAACCAGAAGTAACAGGAGACCAGTCTGAGTGATCATGAACCAGGATTAAAGAGAAAGTAGGCCTATGGAATGTAACAGACCACCAAGGAAGGGAACGCAAGCCTGAAAAGAACGCTTTGAGTGGGAGCAGAGTACAACACATGATGTAACAACAAATAGGTGAATGCAGCTTTGGATGTGAGTGGTACCTAAAAACATGGTATAGGCGCAGCTCTGAGTATGGGTAGCGCATGAAAAGCATGGTATAAAGCAGACGTATAAATGCAATCTTTAAGTGAGCAGAGTATTGACGTGATGCGAAAGCAGACACGTGGACGCAGCTCTAGTAGTGAAAGGACTATAGGACAAGATGTGAAAAGCAGACATTCGGACGCAGCTTTGGATGTGAACGGAATATTAACTTGATGTGACCGCAGACATGGAAAGCGGCTTTGGTGAGTGGGGTATACAACCTGGTGTAGCAATAGAAGTGTGAACAAACTCTGGGTATAAGCAGAGCATGAAAATTGGTATAAACGCAGCTCTGGTTGTAAGTGGAGCAAGGTGGGAACACCAGGGTGGTGCGTCCAGAGCATGAAAACGGAGTAACAGTAGCGGCTATGGCTGTAAGCCGAGTATACAACATGTAAAAACAGGCATGTAATACAGATCCGGCTGTCGGCTGGGGTTCGGAATGAGATGTAACAGCCAACAGGTGAGCGCAGCTGGAATGTGAGACCAATCTGAGTCAATACGAACCAAGAGTAGAAAAGTGCAGTACAGTAAAGACGTGCGGATGCAGCATAAGACATGAAATAAAAACTGAAAGTGTAAAAGCTACTCAGGATAACAGCGGAGCATGAAAGTATGAGATTGTGGAGAAGCTCTGCCTGTATATTTATGTTTGAATTGTATTGGAGCTGTCATTTGGCATTCCGGGCACTAGAGGCCGCTGTTTTGCAGCACAGTCAGCATGCTTCTGGGTGAACCAGGAAGTGATGATCTGACATGGTGGGAGGATTGTGCTGTGAGGGACTGAATCCGATTCCATCCTGGCTTGTGGATGTCTGGCAGTGAATGGACACTCAAAGGAAGGAGAGTATCTGCTGTCCCCTGTCTGGATCCAGCACTTTGAAAGAGAGGGTGTCCCAGGAAGACAAGTTCCAGTGTATGGACAGAAAACCTTAGCATCAAGCAAGGCTGCACGGTTGCTGAGAGCTTGGTGGCCATCCCGGGTAAGCGGCATCCTTGGGCCCAGAGCGGACGCAGGTCAGTACACCTGATTACCAATTGTACTTTACTGTTTGGCGCCTAAAGTAACAGAGACTAGCCTAGGCCTTGTATTAGCTAGTTAGATAGGGTTATAGCTTTGTTAGGCGTTATTGTACTGGACTGCAGCGCAGTAATTGACTTGCAGGCTCTGCTGCGTCTGCCACCGGTTAGGTGTGTCTTCTATAGCGGCACAGTACGACTTGTAGGCTCTGCTGTGTACGCCAACGGGCTAGGCCTGTCCCTCGGACAGGGACGATGACTGTGGGCCTGGGGTATTACTTATACTGTTTCCAAAGTAAAGTTTATATTCTTGCATATAAAGCTGGTGTCAGTGTTGCTTCCAAGTCTTTGACTTTGCTGTATCCTGGGGAGCCCACCCCGGTACACGGCTTACGAAAGTGAAATACATTAAGTTTAAAGATGGTGGTAGCGGGGGAAGGCGGGGGGAGACACATGGCAAGGAACAGCTACAGCAAAAGGCCTTAACCATAAACACTGCGTCCGATCTCCAAACATGACATCACGTGCAGCCCGGGTAACTCTTACTTCAGCCGGTTTGCTGTAAAGAAACTTTTCATACGAGATGAACGAAGCAAAGTGAAACTTGTAAGATTTATAGGAACTAACTCCTATTACAAACAAACAAAATTGAAAAGCAAATGGAAATATTTAGGCCCAACCAGCAAACCTGAGGTAGCAGATTCTTAGGCGAAGCCTCCCGTTCGCTAGCAAAGTCGGATCTGACCGGCCTGGAGAGACGGCCCCGGCCCAACCTACTTATGTAGTATAGCGCGTGCATGCTACGGTAGCAGAGAGCAAAATAACCAGCTCCATGCTGCAAAGAAAGACTCCTACCACCAAAGAAGCTAGTCTGCTAATGACACCCAGCAGCAGCGGTGCACCTGAAAACACGCACCTGTGAGTGAGGGTGTGGCTCGTATAGGAAGAGCCTCCGCCCCTCCCACAAGTGCAGGCTGACTAATCAGCCTTACCTATATATATATATATATATATATATATTTTATTTTAATTTTTTTCAAAAAACAAGGCAGCACCAGATTCCAGATTTCGGTGAAAGGGTGAAAACCCCAAACTTTATTCCCCAGCAACGTTTCGGCCTGCTCAATGAGGCTTTTGTAAAGCTATACAACAGTGCAAAACACTGGGTATTTTTACCCACAAGCCAGTGCAATCACATAGTACAATTAGTGGATACACATGTTAACAATCACATAGCATTAATCACATGATAACCATCAAGGCCCAGTCACGTGACACTCTCTATGAATATTGTAAATCAATCCATATCAATACAAAAGTATAAAAGTTCCCGTGGTAACACAAAGATTAGTACAAAGTGCATAGTGTAGATCTTATACATATGTCTATACCCCTTCTCATCCAATATATCGGAGCCAAGCGCCTGTATAGATTGTGATACAAAAGTGCTAAGTGTCAAAACAGTTAAAAACATGTCTTAGCAAAAAAGGGATACATCTGCATCCTATAAAGTATTAAAATAGTAGCGATATAAGGGAAGGCTGAGGAGGTGCACTATACTGTCAGTGAGGACCATGATAGTCTCACTGCTCAGCACTTGAATCCCACGGCTGTCCCTTGGTTTCCCAGCTGACAACCCGAGGGCCCGTAGTGCCACCCTCTGCCACACACCCCCACTCACTCTCACTAGTAAGTAGCTACAATGGGTTTTAACCCTTACCGATCACATACAGTGTATCATGGTGTAAATTGTTCATGCTGACTGGCACCATAATATCGCGACCAGTTTCTCTGCACTACCATCACCACCACTGTAAAAATCATAATTATTTTTACTTCCAGATTGACAACATGCGAATAACACCACACTCAGGGTTGCACCGACTGATGTCCAGCTCTTCTTCATACGATTAAAGCAGCCACACTCGTGAACACCCGGAATTCATTAACGGCATTGCCCACTAAAAGTAGACAAAGGGCCATTAAGCCTATCCAGAGGTTCTATAAAAAATAGAAAATAGAAGAATTGCAAATCAGATTAATCAGAATTAGCACTGTTGTATATTCCCCATACCAGACCAGGCAGATTAGACCCCCCATGTCAAATGAACAGACTGCACATCCTATCCACACAAATCCCATCTGCATTCTGTATTCAGGCCATCAGGCTTGAGTGTACGTAACCGGTGGATACACATTATTTCTCGCTGTTTCAATATTCACTCTCTGTTACTTCCTCTTTTCAGAGGGGGGATATGATCAATAACCCTAAACTTGAGATCCCTCTCTCTGTGTCCAACATCTGAAAAGTGTTTGTGCACAGGGAGATCCCTCCGTTTTTGACGAATCGAATACCTGTGGTAATTCAACTTCGTTTTGACATCACAAGTGGTCTCTCCAACGTAGAGGAGGTCACGCGGGTAAGACAGTAGATAAATACCAAATGAGCTATTACATGTCAGGGAGTGCCGTATCTCAAACTGAGTTTTAAGTACTGGGTGCATAAATTTCTCCCCTTTTATCATGTAGCTGCAGTTCACGCAGCTCAGACACGGATAACATCCATATCTTTTGTGACCAATATAAGTTTGAACCGATGTCTTCTCGCCGACTACCTCCGCTGTAACCAATTTGTCACGTAGATTACTAGATCTTCTATAAGACATGAGAGGGGGCACAGCAAATTCTTTTACACTGCCAAAATTGCTTTTCAGTATAGACAAGATGGTAGTGATAACTACCTTCTGTATATGTGAAGATAAATGGTACCCTATTTGCGACCTGCTTAGTGACTGCCTCAGGGCGACCGGATACCAATGTGTCCAGATGTTTCTGTACCAATTTTTTGGGGGTAACCTCTGTAGGTAAATTTGTCAGACATCTCTGCCAGTCTCCTTTCACATAGTAGTGGGTCCTTCACAATTCGCTGGACATGGAGAAACTGACTCCGTGGCAGTGATTTCACCATAGAACGTGGGTGGCAGCTTTCAAATTTCAGCAATTTATTGCAGTCTGTCGGTTTAATGAACAAATCTGTCATCAATGCCGTCCCTTGTATCTTTACCATAGTGTCTAAAAATTGAACCTGCTCGGTGGAGTGAGTGAGGGTAAACTGGATCTCAGGATCCATTCTGTTCAGAAAATTGTGGAACTCAGCCAATTCACTCTCAGTGCCTTCCCAGACAACAAACACATCGTCTATGTATCTCCACCACCCCAGCACATGGCTGAAGTGGTGGGACACAGACGTGCTCTGCCTTGAGGCCTGACATGAAAATGTTGGCATAAGTCAGCGCCATATTTGAACCCATTGCGGTTCCATGCAATTGGAGAAAGTAGCCATCTTGGAAAGCAAAATAGTTATATCTCAACACTACACCGAGCAGGTCAATAATGAACTCTTTACATTCATCAGTGTATTGTGTGTTCAACAAACACTTTCTGACTGCCTCTACCCCTCTATCATGATTGATAGAGGTGTAGAGGCTGACCACATCAAATGATGCCAAAATGGTGTTCAGATTCACCACCACCCGCGAAATATTGTCCAAAAAATCGCCTGTGTCTCGTATGTACGATTTAGCTGCAATAGCAAACTGGCGGAGGATCTTATCTAGAAAAATGGCTATGCTGGAAAACACTGACTCCCTCCCGGACACTATGGGCCTCCCTGTATGGGTTACTGAGGTACTTGTGAATCTTAGGTAACACGTATATTAATGGTGTCTTGGGATGTGACACTAATAGGTGTACAGGGATCCATCAATCAGGCCTCCCATCTTGGCTCTATCAAGCACCCTAGTGATGGTTCTGACCACATCAAACTTGGGGTCATGATTGAGACGCCTGTACATACCGACATCCCCAAGCTGCCTCTGAATCTCAGAGATGTACCATTGTGTATCCATGACAACAACGGCTCCCCCCTTGTCAGCGGGTTTGACTGTGAGGGAACCATTGTTGCACAGCTCATCGAGAGCCTGTATCTCTGCTGTTGTCATGTTAAGATGTCTTAAACCACTCTCCTGCATAGGACCCTTTAAGTTATTAATATCTGCCCTAACTGCGTTAATATACATGTCAATAGCTGGACAATTTAATTGTGGAGTGAAGTCGCTCTTCGTGTGTAAACCAACACCGCGAATGGAGAGTTCACAATTATTAACACTTCCACTACAAGACACATTCTTGCTTACATCTGAGAACCATGCTTTAAGCTTAATATTCCTGAAAAACCGCTGTAAGTCAACTTCAAGTTGAAACCAGTCTACACCCACAGAGGGGCAATAAGACAAGCCCTTTGATAACAGCTCAGTCTGTGCATCAGTCAGTACATGGGAAGATATATTTACCACTACTGATTTATTTTCCTCACAGGCCGGCTTCTCGCTGTGTGTTGTTCCTTTTCTCCATCTATGCTGTCTTTGTCCACCACGTCTGGTCCTTTTGGATCTAGGACCGCGCCTAAAAAACAATCATCCTGCTGCTCAGCTTGTGTGGATCCCATTGCTGTATAGGGTGCCTTTTTATTCCTGGAGTTGCCAACATATTTCCTTGTGTTATTATTACCACCATAGTTTTTTTTTTTTTTTTTTTATTTCCAAAAAATTTATTGGGAAAACTGCAGAACATTTACAGTAAAACAAAGTCTTTACAATCTCTCAATTCTTAGTGACCCAACTAATTATATATAAATATATTCAGCTCGTCTTTTCATAACATTTAGAAAACCCTCCCCTCCCTCCCCCCCGATTTGTGGTGCGTCAAAGTAGGACCCCTATATATAAAACAACTATATTACCACCATAGTTAGGTTGGCCCCTCTGGCCCCTCTGCTCATGTCAGGTATAAACGTTTCCATGTCTGTAATTCTCCTCATCTTGTAGCCATTTACGCCTTTTAATCACTTCTTGCTTCTTTCTGAACTTATCCAGGTATGCAGAACAGCTCATCAGGTATGCCTCATCATCCTGTACTGGGAGGACATCCTTCAACTTGTTATCAGCCTTTCCAAGCTGATCCTGTGTAACTCCCAATTCATATTGGAGGAATTCCAAATGTAATAGTATAACGTCCAAAGTATATTTATTGGAAATCTGCGGGACTTTCTGTGCAAACTTAGTGTCAGCTGGGAACAAATTGGGCTTCAGCTGGGAGCGCATCCCCCTTGGGATTCTATGCGACTTATAGTACTCAGCCAAAGTTGCCAAGTGCAGCTCCATAGAGGCTAAACGTTTGCCATCAGCCTCATAGCCTTTCTTCAATTCTGTAACAGATGGAGTAGATAGAAATGTGCAGTCGCTCATCAAACCATGGAGAATCCTCTCCTCGTCCAGCCTGGTATAGGAGAATACATGGGGGGGGGGGGGGTCTGTTTCAGGTAGATGCGGCATCTTCAGTATACTCAGTGCTAAGCAGCGAAGTCCTAAAATATATATTAGCAAATACCGCAGCAGCACAGTCAGACAGTGTTTACTGGGTGCAATTCCTCCTGGAGGCCGGCTTCTCCTCCACGATATATAGGTTCCAAAAAACGAGGCAGCACTTCCCGATTTCGGTGAAAGGGTGAAGACCCCAAACTTTATTCCCCAGCAATGTTTTGGCCGGCTCAATGAGGCCTTTGTCAAGCTATACAACAGTGCAAAACACTGGGTATGTATACCCACAAGCCAGTGCAATCACATAGTACAATTAGTGGAAACACATGTTAACAATCACATAGCATTAATCACATGATAACCATCAGTGCCCAGTCACGTGACACTCTCTATGAATATTGTAAATCAATCCATATCAATACAAAAGTATAAAAGTTCCAGTGGTAACACAAAGATTAGTACAAAGTGCATAGTGTAGATCTTATACATATGTCTATACGCCTTCTCATCCAATATATCGGAGCCAAGGGCCTGTATAGATTGTGATACATCTGCATCCTATAAAGTATTAAAATAGTAGCACCTAACATCAATGATTCAACGTGGCCGCGAGTGTTGGCATCCTCATCCTTGCTATGCGCATGCGCCGGGTCAGACAGTCCCCACCCCCCTCCCGGCCCGCGCCACACACCCACGCTCTCATGCTCCCTGGAACGCAGCGTCATATCGTGGAGCGCAGCGTACGTGCCGCCAAACAAGGTGGAGAGGGGAGACCATGTGACCCGGCCACACCCACTCAGCTTCAATGGGGCGTGCCTATAGTCATATTAACCTGGAATGTTTACATCCAGGCTAAAACATCAGTGGGGGAAACGAGGTGATCGCTTTAGCGAAACAGCACCAAATCATCACAAATACCTCCGTGGATGTAAGGGAGGGCTGAGGGGGTGCACTATGCTGTCAGTGACGACCGTGATAGTCTCACTGCTCAGCACTTGCATCCCACGGCTGTCCCCTGGTTTCCCATCTGACAACCCGAGGGCCCTCTCACTCTCACTAGTAAGTAGCTACAATGAGTTTTAACCCTTACCGATCACATACAGTGTATCATGGTGTAAATTGTTCATGCTAACTGGCACCATACTATCGCGACCAGTTTCTCTGCACTACCATCACGTAAAAATCATAATTACAAATCAGAGTCATCAGAATTAGCACTGTTGTATATTCCCCATACCAGACCAGGCAGATTAGACCCCCCATGTCAAATGAACAGACTGCACATCCTATCCACACAAATCCCATCTGCATTCTGTATTCAGGCCATCAGGCTTGAGTGTACGTAACCGGTGGATACACATTATTTCTCGCTGTTTCAATATTCGCTCTCTGTTACCTCCTTTTTTCAGAGGGGGAATATGATAAATAACCCTAAACTTGAGATCCCTCTCTCTGTGTCCAACATCTGAAAAGTGTTTGTGCACAGGGAGATCCCTCCGTTTTTGACGAATCGAATACCTGTGGTAATTCAACTTCGTTTTGACATCACAAGTGGTCTCTCCAATGTAGAGGAGGTCACACGGGCAAGACAGTAGATAAATACCAAATGAGCTATTACATGTCAGGGAGTGCCGTATCTCAAACTGAGTTTTAAGTACTGGGTGCATAAATTTCTCCCCTTTTATCATGTAGCTGCAGTTCACGCAGCTCAGACACGGATAACATCCATATCTTTTGTGACCTATATAAGTTTGAACCGATTTCTTCTCTCCGACTACCTCCGCTCTAACCAATTATATATACAGTACAGACCAAAAGTTTGGACACACCTTCTCATTCAAAGAGTTTTCTTTATTTTCATGACTATGAAAATTGTAGATTCACACTGAAGGCATCAAAACTATGAATTAACACATGTGGAATTATATACATAACATAAAAGTGTGAAACAACTGAAAATATGTCATATTCTAGGTTCTTCAAAGTAGCCACCTTTTGCTTTGATTACTGCTTTGCACACTCTTGGCATTCTCTTGATGAGCTTCAAGAGGTAGTCACCTGAAATGGTTTTCACTTCACATGTGTGCCCTGTCAGGTTTAATAAGTGGGATTTCTTGCCTTATAAATGGGGTTGGGACCATCAGTTGCGTTGTGGAGAAGTCAGGTGGATACACAGCTGATAGTCCTACTGAATAGACTGTTAGAATTTGTATTATGGCAAGAAAAAAGCAGCTAAGTAAAGGAAAACGAGTGGCCTTCATTACTTTAAGAAATGAAGGTCAGTCAGTCCGAAAAATTGGGAAAACTTTGAAAGTGTCCCCAAGTGCAGTCACAAAAAGCATCAAGCGCTACAAAGAAACTGGCTCACACGCGGATCGCCCCAGGAAAGGAAGACCAAGAGTCACCTCTGCTGCGGAGGATAAGTTCATCCGAGTCACCAGCCTCAGAAATTGCAGGTTAACAGCAGCTCAGATTAAAGACCAGGTCAATGCCACACAGAGTTCTAGCAGCAGACACATCTGTAGAACAACTGTTAAGAGGAGACTGTGTGAATTAGGTCTTCATGGTAGAATATCTGCTAGGAAACCACTGCTAAGGACAGGCAACAAGCAGAAGAGACTTGTTTGGGCTAAAGAACACAAGGAATGGACAGTAGACCAGTGGAAATCTGTGCTTTGGTCTGATGAGTCCAAATTTGAGATCTTTGGTTCCAACCACCGTGTCTTTGTGCGACGCAGAAAAGGTGAACGGATGGACTCTACATGCCTGGTTCCCACCGTGAAGCATGGATGAGGAGGTGTGATGGTGTGGGGGTGCTTTGCTGGTGACACTGTTGGGGATTTATTCAAAATTGAAGGCATACTGAACCAGCATGGCTACCACAGCATCTTGCAGCTGCATGCTATTCCATCCGGTTTGCGTTTAGTTGTACCAGCATTTATTTTTCAACAGGACAATGACCCCAAACACACCTCCAGGCTGTGTAAGTGCTATTTGGGTATAAGAGAGAGAGAGAGAGAAAGTATGAGGGTCAAACGGATCTCTTGGAATGGGTTTCCACTAGATCTGAAAGACTTGAGGCGCCTCGGGTGGATAGGAGCTGGGTGGAGAGAAAGTTGGATAATAGGTGCTAGAGGCAGCTCCGGGTTTAGTCAGGTCGACAAGGAAGTCTGCCTGTATAGGATGAGGTAGTAAGCCAAAAAAAGGTGGACTGGCGGGTAGGGGTACCCTCCAAATCTCGCCTCTTTTTAAATGATAAACCCTTGTGGGCGCCAATAGTGGTGGATGTTGGGAATGGTGGATTTAAGTTGGGCTGCTTAAGTGTGTAATAGCTTTTCGTTTGTTTTGTTTGTAGAAGTGGGGACGGTATAGTTGTGTATAGTGATGTCAAGTGTATGAGAAAAAATGTATATACACGTATGTGAATAAAATAAATACAAGTGATAGTACACACATATAAAATCTGCTGAGAGAATAAAAGGATAAAAAGGTTGTACATAAAAGTGGGATCACTGCATAAAGTCTCTATTGCCTAAGAGGCCCTATTCTGCAGCGTCATACACAGTATGATGTGGTACAGTAGGATAGAATGATGGGTAAAAGTTTTTTTTGTGCTTAAAAAATATATAAACATGTATATACCGACATATATATTAAAATATTGTGGTATCATGGGTAAGTTTTACTCACTTCACGAGGGGGGCGGTTTACCAGGATAAGCATAATACACCTGTAAACCGAGTACCCCCCAGCCTGGATCACTTCTAGAGTTTTAATGGATGAAGGCAGCCAAACACACGGGTGCTTCTCTTCAAACGTCTTTATTGCATGTATATAAAAATTCCGGCTCAACGCATTTCGGGACAGGCACATCCCTTCATCAGGAGCAATAGTGCTATTTGACCATGAAGGAGAGTGATGGGGTGCTGTGCCAGATGACCTGGCCTCCACAGTCACCGGACCTGAACCCAATCGAGATGGTTTGGGGTGAGCTGGACCGCAGAGTGAAGGCAAAAGGGCCAACAAGTGCTAAGCATCTCTGGGAACTCCTTAAAGACTGTTGGAAGACCATTTCAGGTGACTACCTCTTGAAGCTCATCAAGAGAATGCCAAGAGTGTGCAAAGCAGTAATCAAAGCAAAAGGTGGCTACTTTGAAGAACCTAGAATATGACATATTTTCAGTTGTTTCACACTTTTTTGTTATGTATATAATTCCACATTTGTTAATTCATAGTTTTGATTCCTTCAGTGTGAATCTACAATTTTCATAGTCATGATAATAAAGAAAACTCTTTGAATGAGAGGGTGTGTCCAAACTTTTGGTCTGTACTGTATATGGTAAAAATATGGCAGCACCATATATATATATATATATATATATATATATATAAAAAGCGAAAAAGTAGGACTGCACTCCTGAGTTGTAGTGAAATCAATAAAAACTTTTATTCACCCATAATATGGCAAACTTGCGACGTTTCGGCTCACAAGAGCCTTCCTCACGCATAGAAACTGTGAAAATGAGAGCATATAAAGACATATCATAAGTGGAACCACATTGTGATTGGTTGGTCAATCATTGTTAGATTAAATATATCTGATACATGAGCAAAAAGTAAACAAAGTGCATGTGCATAAAGTGACATGTGCCATAAGATCAACAATACATGAACTATATCCTTGTATGTAGATCAAGTAACCATATAGTGTACAATACATCAGGTACATATAAATAACTTCTTTTGTAAGACTATAGTAGATAAAGTGACTTAATGTGACAGATGAGGATCATAAAAATCATACCTCTATAAGTCATGGCGCCCGCAGAGACCATCGCGCTCCATTGAGCATCTCCGATAACTCGTTGCGCATGTCCAGACAAGCGTCATCATGTGTGACATAGCACTTCAATGTGACGCATGCTTGAAGGCAAACTGCCCTACGGTTCCATTAGTGTTTGTTATGAATATATTTATTGTGCAGGCTGCCTCCTCGACAATTTATCCAGCCGCCGTAGGTAACTCCTACGTTGTCTAGCATGTGGGGAGAGCTCCAAATCTGCCGAGATGGACCCCAACCCAACAGGTCGACTATGTCAGAAGAGGACACCTCAATGTAGCCCGCTGGCACTGTCAACCTAACTGCCGGTAATAGCGCAGCCATAGGGGGTATTCTCCCTCAGATTTTTAAGGAGAGCACTACACATAAATTAAATATCTGGAGTTGCACAACAATTGAAAAAACAGGTACTATTGCTGGGCGTCATCACTTTCAAAGAAGTTTAGTCCAAGGATCTTCATCCGGTCATGTGAAAGTTAAAATTTCTAAAAGGCAAGGAAAAATTTACAAATTAGTTTCAAATAAGATAATATATTTGATGTGAATTACAAATTGTACTTTCACCATTCCTTGGCACTATCATACACAATTGAAACAGGAGAACCGCAGACACAAGGAAAATTAGAATCAACCCCAAATCAATGGTCCTTTACCTAAATTCCGCATTAAGACCTCTAGGGTGTAAACTATCCAGAGTATATATCCATTGTAGTTCTCTTTTTTTTTAAATTGCTAAACGGTCACCGCCTCTTCTGGGTAATACAATATGATCTATGATCCAGCATCTTAGATCCCGTTCTGTGTGATGAAGGGATCCAAAATGTCTGGAAACAGGTAGATCAATGCGCTTTTTCCTTATGGAATTTCTGTGATTATTTAACCTTAATTTCAATTCCGATGATGTTTCACCAACATATATTAAGTTGCAGGGACATGATAACACATAAATCACATATGTTGAAGAACATGTGAGATGGAATCTGATAGGATACTCTTTCCCTGTATATGGATGTACAAAAGATCTAGATTTACAAATTTAGCGACAATTGACGCAGTTGAGGCACGGGAAACATCCCAGGCCCGACTGCGTCAGTGTTTCGCTGTATAATACTTTTTTTAGGACCTATGTCTGCTCTGACCAATTGGTCTCTAATATTCCTGTTCTTTCGGTATGATAAAAGAGGAGGAATTTTAAACTTGGGGACATCTTTGATACATCTACTGAGAATACTCCAATTATTTTTCAGAATCTGTCCTATCTCCAAACTACAGTCAGAGTATGTCGACATGAACGGTATCCTTTGAATTTTTTTAGGAATAGGTTGTACGCTTTCCGTGTTTATATGAAGGACTTTACTTTTTTGTTCATTTAACAATTTACGGGGGTAACCACGTTCTTTGAATTTACCTTCCATCATATCCAATGTGGTGGTCAATTCCGCCCGATTGGATACAATGCGCTTTTCCCTCAAAAATTGCGAATAAGGGAGATGTTTAATCAAGCTGCGAGGATGGTTGCTTTCGAACCGTAAAATCGTATTTCTGTCTGTCGGCTTAAAGGGGTTGTCCAAGTTATATTTATTGATGACCTATCCTCAGGATAGGTCATCAATATCAGATCGGCGGGGTCCGACACCCGGCACCCCCTCCGATCAGCTGTTTGAAGAGGAGACTCGCACGGTATCAGCGCTGCCTCCTCTTCACTGTTTGCCTTCTAACCGTTGCATCTGCAGTGGTGAGCAGGTGTAATTACACCCAAGCCGTCCCATTCATTTCAATAGGAAAGCTTGGGTGTAATTACACCTGCTCACCACTGCAGATGCAACGGCTAGAAGGTAAACAGTGAAGAGGAGGCAGCGCTGACACCGCGCATGCCTTCTCTTCAAACAGCTGATAGGAGGGGGTGCTGGGTGTCGGACCCCCACCGATCTGATATTGATGACCTATCCTGAGGATAGGTCATCAATAAATATAACTTGGACAACCCCTTTAACGAACAGACCCGTGCAGATTGAACCATCAACCGGTTTAACATTAGTATCCAGAAATGACAGACAGATTCTTCTTAATTATGTTCATGATATAAAATTTCGGGTCACCCTGAAGAATACCATAGACATTTGTGTCTTCCAATTGACGTTGATTCTCCTTGATATAGTTAGACGCGGGTTTGATCGTCAGGTGGGAGTTGTTTTTGAGCTGTGATAAAGCCTCTATTTCTGCGGAAGTCAAATTTGGACTTAATATATCTGATTCTCCTATGGAGGATTTTAAATTCCTTATATCTCTTTTAACCGCAGAAATATAGGCGTCTACCGCAGGCTCATCAATGATAGGAGTAAAAACACTTTTATTAGTCAATCCTAATTTTTTAAGCAATAATTCACTAGAACATGTTTGCATATTAGCAGTTGTGCCCCTAAAAAACGTTTTTAACTTAATGGAACGAAAAAAGTCATTTAAATCCATTTCCAAATCAAACCAATTTACCTTGGAGCTCAGACAGAATGTAAGTCCCTTGGACAAAACGCTATATTGGGCTTCAGTCAATTCCACTGAGGACAAATTAAAGACTATTGTCTTTTTTTTGTGTGGATCCCTTCATCGACTGTAATCTGGTTCTGTTGTATCGCTGCGCAACAAGTTATCGGAGACGCTCAATGGAGCGTGATGGTCTCTGTGGGCGCCATGACTTATAGAGGTATGATCTTTATGAACCTCATCCGTCATATTAAGTCACTTTATCTACTATAGTCTTACAAAATAAGTTATTTATATGTACCTGATGTATTGTACACTATATGGTTACTTGATCTACATACAAGGATATAGTTCATGTATTGTTGATCTTATGGCACATGTCACTTTATGCACATGCACTTTGTTTACTTTTTGGAACCACATTGTGATTGGTTGGTCACTTATGATATGTCTTTATATGCTCTCATTTTCACTGTTTCTATGCTTGAGGAAGGCTCTTGTGAGCCGAAACGTCGCAAGTTTGCCATATTATGGGTGAATAAAAGTTTTTATTGATTTCACTACAACTCAGGAGGGCAGTCCTACTTTTTCGCTTTTTATACTATTGGGTATTGCCGTAACCCTTTGCTGGACATTGCACCTGTTTCCTGGATGGTGCTCCCGCTGGATTTTTTCTTCTTCATTCTAATTAATATATATATATATATATATAGAGAGAGAGAGAGAGAGAGAGAGAGATTAACTATATATACACATATATACATACACAGAATCACAGAAACATTACTAATACAATAATATCCACTATACAAAAACCCACATTCCTTCTAAAGATTACTATTCCCATCCATAATAACTAACATACGCATACTTTGGATGTGGTTTCACTGTATCCATCCATTCCTCATGCTATTGCCTTTCTGGCATTAGAATACCATCTACACAAGTATAGTAAACATTAGGATATGTTTATAGATTTTATTTTGGAGATAACATCACACTTGACACACAATTATTTTTCATTTGATGGGGTGTTCATTGCTCAAATTGCAGAAGTAGCAATGGGGTCTAATTTCTCCCCTTCTTCAGCCAATCTTACTATGGCTTACTGGGAGGAAAGGTACATATTTTCGGTAGACAATCCCTTCTCTGGGTTTCTGGTCTGGTATGGCAGATAAATCGACGACCTGCTCCTCATCTCGGCTGTCGATGTGTCTGCCATACCAGACTTTATAACATATGTCAATGACAATACATACAACCTGAAATTTGTCCATATATATGACACTAAGATTGTCATCTTTTGGGATTTAAAATTGATAGGGGTTCCAGACCAAATAATAAATACAGAAACAAACTGTAAAGGAATATCAGGGAACACGATTCCAGAGGCCTTAATATTTCCAGAAATAAATTAAGATCAGATCTCCTGAACAAAACATCAAGCTGCAACACAAATAGTAACAACTATAGAAATAAAAAAAATGAAACAAAAAATAAAAATCCAAACAATAAAATAAACGTGAATAAAAAATGCAATACACTTACCATCAAACAAGACAGGGATTCTAAACCCACCCTCATGCTGACATATAGCCGCCAATTTTCTGTAATAAAAAAAGTAATTGAGAAGTGTCTCCCCATTTTATATGAGGATGACATACTTCGTGAAGTATTAAAGGATGGATGTTGGATCGCGTCCAGAAGACCTAATACCCTAGGCACGATCTTATCACCATCCATGTATATATAGCCAAAAAACATATATACAGGATTTTCAAAATGCGGGGGCCATCCTTGTAAAACATGTAAAGTAGCGTGCATAACAAAAGAATTCCATCAACACACACTGAAATTTTCCCTATCAAATGTTATAATAACTGCAACACCATAGGGGTGATTTATATAATCTCATGCACATTGTGCGATCTTTTGTACTTGGGCAGTACTAGTAGAAAATACAAGGAGAGATTACAGGAACATTTAAATTACCTCTCTAACCCCACAACCACTGGAGTATCTAATGCAGCAAACCATTTCATTAACATACATACTGTAATCGTAGTCTTAACAAATTTAGCACTTTTACAATTGAAAGAGTTACAGTCCTGGTCAGAGGAGGTGACATTAAACAAAAGATCCTTTTGCATGAAGCCTTCTGGATTTTGAGACTCAACACTCGATATCCACATGGTCTAAACACGAAAAAGGAATTGATGTACCTATATTGAGCTTATATATGTATAATAGCGAAGCCATTTGTTTTTACACTTATTTTTATATTTGTTTTTATTATTCTTTTCATTACTCTACATATTCAGGTTTTTTATGCACTGAAATATGTGCGGAGGGGAACCTGGCCTGTGAATTGATGTTTATTTCTCAGACCATGTTCTCACCTTGCGTTTTTTGTGAATTACATGCAGATGGTCTGCACAGGTGATGACTGACACATCGGGATTCAATTTCATTTGCGGAGGAGCCCATGTGCAGATACATATTATATATATATTACATATACTACATGTAACCAATGTCCATCAGTGCTGATACCCGTCTATGTATGGTTTTATAGGTTATTGAATTTTATATATCACGGGTGTATATGTCTGAACAGGTGTTTGCTACGCCAATGATTTGGTTCGGCCCCCTCCTCCCTCCAGGTTGGATGGGGGTTGAGCCTATTTAAGTCTGTGGCGGAACAAACACATTTGATTATTATGAAGAACAGAAGTGTTTGAAACGTGTAAATCGGGTGTGAATGGGAGAAGGTGTCACTGAATTTGTACATGTCATTTTGGTGAAATAAAGACCAGACCGAAAACTTTAACAATTGGTGCTGGATCCTTTCTTTCTGTTTACATGAACATACACATACACACACACACACACACACAATACAATATCAGCACCCTCCCCACCTAACACTAAACTGTCCCTAAGCAAGGGGAACACCAGACAGGGAATGCAGGGTAGGATATATATATTACAATGAAGGGGGTAAGAGGCTGCAGAAAGGATTAAGTTACTGAATGCTCCTTGTCTAGGAGTTAATGGTGCACTTAAAGGATAACTGTCATTTTATTTTATTTTTTTGAGTATTGGATTGTGGTGATTAATATCTCCTTGGTGGCCCTATTAATTCCACAGTTTTGCTCCCTGTACTGCCTACTTTTACATGTGCTTAAAATAGGGTTGCTAGGCATGGTCTGTCTATGTGTTGAAGGACGGAGGACGCAGAAGCACGCTGCGTGCAAGGTCAGATTACTGACAGCCAGGGACTGTAAGTAAATGATTAAAGCCAGGTCCTCCCCAGCAGCTGATTACAGTGCCTGGGCTGTGTGCACTTCTCCCTGTGCTTGACAGACGCTCCCTCACTCAGCAGACTGGGACAATGCAGAGTCGAAGCAGCACAGAGCAGGGAAGGGAGATCTTCCTCCACCTGCTCAGTGTATACATGAAAGCAACATGTGGTAAGAGGACCCCTTTGTGCTGCAGGAGATTAACCCTTTAGGGGGGAGGGCTCTGGTTACTGACCCTTTTGGGGGGCTATTGTTACTGGCTAGTGAGGGCAGGTGGGATTAGTGACGGCCATCTTAACTGAATAGTGAAATTGCTGTTTTATGCAGACTGGTTGCTAAGGGCTGAATCTTATTAAATATGGGGTAAGTCAGTCTAATAGTAACTGATTCTGGAATATCATGTTATTAGTAACTACATATATGAAAATTGAAATTAGGGTCTAAGTGTGACAGTTATCCTTTACCCAAGTCTGCTCGTCTCTAGGAGGGTAATGCTCGTTCCAGGGGAGGATTCTCGCTTGATACTGCTCAGCTGATCTGGCCTCCTCACTGGGCCAGTCAGCTGATCTTCTCCTTGCAGGGACGCATTGGCTGAACTTGATGGCGAGCTCCCCTGCTTGCTCTTGTCTCTGTCCCTGTGAGCGCTCCTCCCTGCCTCCTCTGGTGTGGCGCTGCTTCCCTGCAGGAATGCTCTTCTGCAGGGATGTTCTTCAGGCAGGGACGCTCTGCTGGCCTTCTTTGAGCGTTCCATGGCTGGGTTATTAACTGGAAGTGGGCTGGCGCAGTGATATGACATCACAGAGGCAGCCCGCATACCCACCCTGGGTGGAGGATCTCTTTGAACCTCCTGCCATTTGATTCAGCTGCACATTTCCAGTTTGCATTATTTGGGAGGTGTCTGGCAGTTGCCATTAGGCAGAGGATGTCTTTGGTCCACTGCCTTTGATGTGCCCTCAAATGGACAAATTTGGCCAGTTGTCCATGCGGCATGTCCCTCCTGCTGGCACGCTAACATGCACCTGTAGGTGCATTCTTTGAAAAAGTTAGGGATATTTGGCTTTTGGGTGAAATTTCAGGATGAACCTAAAATGCACTCTAACCTTTTTACAGATGAACTTAATGTGACCTTATCTAAACTTTTGAGTGCACATGTTCAACTGTTCAATGTTTCAGTACTTTTTGCACAACCTGCTGTTCTCTAACAAGGAGCTTAATGGCAAAATTCACAACAGATGTTTGATCCATGAATCGCCCAATAAATTTCCTGGTTCAATTAGAATTGGTATTTGGTTCTCTAGGGGGGAACATTATAACAGGGGTCATTATAAAGAAGTATATATGTAAAGATATACATATATCTATTTATATATTTTTTTGCACTTTCATACATATTGTAAGATAATAGAGATGAACAAATCACTTGAAATGGAGTTCAGATTAGTTTGGGCCATTCGATTTGAGTCTGAATAATTTTGACGAAAATTGAAAGTACTCCAATTGCCCAGAAAAGTTGTGGGTGACATTCTGGGGTCTCCTAGGAGGATATGCAACTCATTTCAAGCTATTTAAGGGGTCACTCAATTTTCATAAAACATTTAATCTCTCATATAGACACATCAGAGGTTTTGATAATTGAAGTCTGAGCTTTGAGCCCCTTACTAGAATGAGGAGAGTGAAGTGTTCACATATTACACCCTCTCCTTGCTGCAGTGGATGCAATCAAGAGGGACCCATATACTTTCTATTTCGCTTGTCTCCTGCAGCAAGGAAAGATAGCTTGTTCAAGTTATTGGTAGAGGTCGCAGTGCTTAGACTACCAATAATCAAAATCTTTGATATTTCTCAATGACATATCAAAAGTATTATAATAACTCGATGACCATTTAACACTAACCAGCATAAGTAATTTTAATGTGACATATATGACTATCAGTAAATGCATGGCTGCTGGTAGTAACAAAGAGCCTCTTTAAAAACAAGCTGCACTGTAGGATTTTTTATGTTTTTTTTTTAAAGAAGGTCCAAAATGTTTTTGCTTTTTGGCAGCAAATGCCTGGGTTAATGAAATCTTTACTAATGCCATTTTGAGACATTCATCTGAATCAAGTCACCAAGAATTAGAATTTCACACCGAAATTTTGGAAAATTCTGCTTGATTCCCTTGATTTTCTCATCTCTAGTAACAGATAAAAGAACGACCCACCTGGTCAATATATTTTTTTTATTGCTAATGGGAAAAGTAAAATTGGTTATTGATAATAAAATTGGTCTATCCTGTTGTTGATAAAAAAAAAAAAATTGAGGGAAAGGTCCAGTCGTTCACTTTTGGTATTTGAACAATTCAAATTATGGATAGAGCATTTGATTACAAAAGGCACAGGGTTGCATAAGCATTGAGCAGTAATATTTCCCTCTTTCAAAAGTTTATACTTATATTCACTGCTGTTAAATGCTTATGTTACTGTCTATGTGACCTATGTGGCTGATCTGTTGATCTCATATTATATGTTTGTAAATTTTAACTTATATTTAATAAAATATAGAAAAATTTCCATATTAATCTGTGTATGCAGTGTGCTTGATATTTATTTTTCAGTGTTTACAGAAAATTATAGTATATATGTTGGGCCACTGGAGACCACACCCCATCCTGCTAAGCAAAGAGGGAAAAAAAAGGTACAATATAGGCCTCTTGCACATGGCCGCTGCCCCACCGTGGCCGTATTGCGGGCCGCATTACGGCAGTTCTGCAATACATGGGGGACCGGCCAAGTGCATTCCGCATCAAGGATGTGTATCCATTCACTTGAATGGGTCCGCAAATCCGGAGATCCGATGCGGAACCCCCCGGAAGCACTACGGAGTGCTTCCATGAGGTTCCATTCCATGCTTCCGTTGCCCAAAAAGAATAGAACTTGTTCTATTTTCTAGCGGAACAGACAGGTCGCAGAACCCATTCAAGTGAATCCCCGATCCACATGCGGCTGCCCCACAGTCGGTGTCCGTGCATTGTGGTTCGCACTACGGGCAAAGCCAGCACACGGTCGTGTGCAAGAGGCTTTAGGCTTGAGCCATAATGTGTGACTTCTTTTTATACCACAGTAAAAAAAAATATATGGGAAAGGTCCAGTCTTTTGGTATTTGAACAATTCAAATTATGGATAGAGCATTTGATTACAAAAGGCACAGGGTTGCATAAGCATTGAGCAGTAATATTTCCCTCTTTCAAAAGTTTATACTTATATTCACTGCTGTTACATGCTTATGTTACTGTCTATGTGACCTATGTTGTGTCTCCTCCATGTGGCTGATCTGTCGATCTCATATTATATGTTTGTAAATTTTAACATATTTAATAAAATATTGAATAATTTTCATATAAATCTGTGCATGCAGTGTGCTTGATATTTATTTTTTGGTGTTTATAGAAAATTATAGTATATATGTTGGGCCACTGGAGACCACACCCCATCCTGCTAAGCAAAGAGGAAAAAAAAGGTACAATTTAGGCCCCTTGCACATAGCCGCTGCCCCGCCATGGCCATATTGTGGGCCGCATACGGCGGTTCTGCAATGCACGGGGCACCGGCCAAGTGCATTCCGCATCAAGGATGTGGACCCATTCACTTGAATGGGTCCGAAAATCCGGAGATGCGGTGCGGAACACCACAGAAGCACTACGGAGTGCTTCCATGGGGTTCCATTCCATGCTTCCGTTGCGCAAAAAGAATAGAACTGAACGAACAGATCGCAGAACCCATTCAAGTGAATCCCTGATCCACATGCGGCTGCCCCACAGTCTGTGCCCGTGCATTGTGGTTCGCAGCACGGGCACAGCCAGCACACGGTCGTGTGCAAGAGGCCATAGGCTTGCGCCATAATGTGTAACCTTTTTTATACCACAGTAAAATAAACATTGAAGACAACTATTGAATTGGTTAGGGTCCAGCTACTGGGACAACCACTAGTCATAAGAACTAGGGTCTTGTGTCCCCATTTCAGTAGAGGGATTATCAAGCATGTGTACCACAGATCCATACAAAATCTATGGGACTACTGGAAAGAGCTGAGCACTGTAGTGTGGGCTTGGGACATATTGGATGTGTCCCAATATTACAAATGACTGGACTGAGTTAACCCTAATTATGTAACAGATCTTCGAGGTGCTTTACACATGATATTGTGTATATTGGGATATTCTAATCTTTTGAAAAAATTTAATGTTGCTTGTACAGCTGTGGTAGACCCTCATTTGTTACTAAAATAAACAGATTTTGTAAAATGGTTGTCAATAAATATAGGGGAGATTTATCAGTCCCTTTAAGACTGAAAACAGGTGTTAAAAAGTTGCAGGTGCGACTTTTGAAAAAGTTGTTGCATCTCCCCTTTCTCACTGTCCTCGCCACTTTTCTAAAAGGATGTGTGGCAAGGCCTTTTAAAGGTTCGTGACCAGATGCAGCAACAAATTTATCTTCATTTAATATCAGTTTTCTGTTGTAAATGAAGACAGAAATCTATGGCAGCTCTGAGCTCCTATTTCTAGTTAGAGACACAGACTGCAAGAGAATGCGCCTAATTTATGACGAGGTATGTGCAGAAAGCGCCAGTCTTGACAAATCTCTCCCATAGTGTCCAAAAATCTTTCATTGTTTGACCAGTTGCAAAATTAGGCATATGAGCTCTTTGTTTTGTTAATTTATTTTGGCTTCAGGAGGGATGAATGAGAGGCAGAAAGTTGGGACTTATTTTTTAGGGGGTGTTTGGCAAAGGACTTTTATCTGTAATTGTAAAGATAATGGACTATGAAGATTTAAGAACACTTTTCTAAAGAGAAAAGATACATACTGCCGTTATTCCTCAGATGAGTGTACCATGTTGAGGAATATGGCCAATGGTACTTAAAGGGCTTCTGTCACCCCACTAAACCGTTTTTTTTTTGTTTACTTTTAATCCCTATAGTGCGATTTCTGCATACATAAGCTAAATAATAATTTCGGTCCAGTAGAATTTGTTAAAAAGCGTAATTTTAAAATATGCAAATTACCTTGCTACCAGCAAGTAGGGCGGCTACTTGCTGGTAGCAGCCGCATCCTCCGATCCTAAAAACGCCCCCTCCGCATGTTGATTGACAGGGCCAGGGAATGGGATCGTCCTCTGCTGGCCCTGTTTGAATTCAAAATATCGTCTTCAATCGGCGCAGGCGCACTGAGAGGCGGCCACTAGCTCGGTCGCTCCATCCTCAATGCGCCTGCGCCGGGTGTAGATGTTGCGCCATCGGCGCAGGCACATTGAGGATGGAGCGGCCGAATCGAGCAGTCCGCCTCTCAGTGCGCCTGCGCCAATTGAAGACAGGTACGGCGCAGGCACAATATTTTGAATTCAAACAGGGCCAGCAGAGGACGATCCCGTTCCCTGGCCCTGTCAATCAACATGCAGAGGATCGGAGGATGCGGCTACTACCAGCGAGTAGCCGCCCTACTTGCTGGTAGCAAGGTAATTTGCATATTTTAAAATTAAGTTTTTAACAAATTCTACTGGACCGAAATGATTATTTAGCTTATGTATGCAGAAATCGCACTATAGGGATTATAAGTAAAGTAAAAAAAAAGAAAAAAACGGTTTAGTGGGGTGACAGAAGCCCTGTAAGTTCACAAGCCATAGAGATTAGTGAATTTCCCAAAAAATTTTGGGATGTTATTCTATCGATTCAGTCATCAGATTTGATTTGGGGACTCTATTTTGATCAATTTATGCAGGATAAATCCCTAAAACTTTAGAATTGTTGGAAACCCAAGTTTTTGGGAAAATTTTAACTAATTTGATTAAGGCCTCTTTCACACTACCGTTTTTTGTTTCCGTTTTGCGGGCCGTTTTTTGCGTTCCGTATACGGTACCATTCATTTTAATGGGTCTGCAAAAAAAAAAACAGAATGCACTCCGTATGCATTTTGTTTCTGTATTTCCGTTTTTCCATTCCGTTGAAAGATAGAACATGTCCTATATTTGGCCGCAAATCATATGGAAAAACTGAACCAAAACGGAAACACAACGGAAACAAAAAAGCGGAAGAACAGATCCGTGAAAAAACGGACCGCAAAACACTGAAATAGTTATACGGTAGTGTGAAAGAGGCCTAATTTACAGTCAATTCTGTCATCTCTAATCAGTCATGCTGCTCAGTGGTGTACGAGTCCTCTTAAGGCCGCTTTTAGACGAGCGTATTTGGAGTGATAACAGTTGCAAGAAAAAAATATGTGAACCGTTTGGAGTGAAATGGATTTCGGCACAAATTGGTCATAAAATGTGATCTGATCTTCATCTAAGTCACAACAATAGACAATTGCAGTCTGCTTAAACTAATAACACGCAAATAATTAAATGTTACCATGTTTTTATTGAACACACCATGTAAACATTCACAGTGCAGGTGGAAAAAGTATGTGAACCATTGGATTTAAAAACTGGTTGAACCCCCTTTGGCAGCAATAACTTCAACCAAACGTTTCCTGTAGTTGCAGATCAGACGTGCACAACAGGCAGGAGTAATTCTTGACCATTCCTCTTTACAGAACTGTTTCAGTTCAGCAATATTCTTGTGATGTCCGGTGTGAATTGCTTTCTTGAGGTTATGCCACAGCATTGTAAACAGATTGAGGTCAGGACTCTGACTGGGCCACTCCAGAAGGCATATTTTCTTCTGTTTAAGCCATTCTGTTGTTGATTTACTTCTATGCTTTGGCTCGTTGTCCTGTTGCAACACCCATATTCTGTTGAGCTTCAGCTGGTGGACAGATTAAGTTCTCCTGCAAAATGTCTTGATAAACTTGGAAGTTAATTTTTTCTTCGATGATAGCAATCCGTCCAGGCCCTGATGCAGCAAAGCAGCCCCAAACCATGATGCCCCTACCACCATACTTCACAGTTGGAATGAGGTTTTGATGTTGGTGTGCTCTGCCTCTTTTTCTTTACGCATAGTGTTGTGTGTTTCTTCCAAACAACTCAACACTTTGGTTTCATCTGTCTACATAATATTTTGCCAGTACTGCTGTGGAACATCCAGGTGCTCTTGTGCAAACTGTAAACGTGCTGCAATGTTTTTTTTGGACAGCAGTGGCTTCCTCTGTGGTATCCTCCCATGAAATCCATTCTTGTTTAGTGTTTCACGTATCGTAGATTCGCTAACAGGGATGTTAGCATATGCCAGAGACTTTTGTAAGTCTTTAGCTGACACTCTAGGATTCTTCTTCACCTCATTGAGCAGTCTGCGCTGTGCCCTTGCAGTCATCTTTACAGGACGGCCACTCCTAGGGAGAGTAGCAGCAGTGCTGAACTTTCTCCATTTATAGACAATTTGTCTTACCGTGGACTGATAAACAGCAAGGCTTTTGGAGATACTTTTATAACCCTTTCCAGCTTTATGCAAGTCAACAATTCTTAATCGTAGGTCCTCTTTTGTGCGAGGCATCATTCACATCAGGCAATGCTTCTTGTGAAAAGCAAACCCAGAACTAGTGTGTGGTTTTTATAGGGCAGGGCAGCTGTAACCAACACCTCCAATCTCATCTCATTGAGTGGACTCCAGTTGGCTGACACCTCACTCCAATTAGCTCTTGGAGATGTCATTAGTCTAGGGATTCACATACTTTTTCCACCTGCACTGTGAATGTTTACATGGTGTGTTCAATAAAAACATGGTAACATTTAATTATTTGTGTGTTATTAGTTTAAGCAGACTGTGATTGTCTATTGTTGTGACTAAGATGAAGATCAGATCACATTTTATGACCAATTTGTGCAGAAATCCATATAATTCCAAAGGGTTCACATACTTTTTCTTGCAACTGTATATAGTCTGGATTTTATAATGTTAATGAATAGAGCTATTCGCATGGGCGTATAATTTCCGTCAGTATTTGAAATCCAAAGCATGTCCAAGTTTTGTTCGGATTTGTATCCAAATACGCACATTACAGACTGAGTAGTGCATAAATAATGAAGGGAGGAAGAAATACGCATGGAAATCCTGATGAAATCCTTAAGCAATACTGATTACAACACTGATGGTACAGTGGTGTAGCGTGGGTTGCCAGCATCTGGGGCACGTGAAGTATTGCACCCCCCAACCTGTGAACACCCCTTTTTACAAATAATGCAGTAGATGTCACCTGCAGTTCTATGTAACACCACAGATAACACAGTGATAACTCTCTGAGTACAGATAATGTAGTAGATGGGTGTGAGGCCCCAAAATTCAGAACACACACAGTGGGACCTGAAATCTGGGGCCAGGCTTTGGCAGTCCGGGCCAAATTCTACATCATTCCCCCCCCCCCCAAAAAAAACAAACAAAAAAAAACAACAACGATATTTGGATTGACATAACATACATTGCTATGAAATATACAGGAGAATACAGCACCATACCTGTTACATCCAGTGACATCTCCTGTTATGTAGACTTTCCTCTGCGTCTTCATTCGGAGATAGGACAGTCATTATACTTTCTTTCAGCCTCGTCTCATCTCTGCAGAATTTCACAGAAAATGTTTTAGATTCCTCACTTTACCATCATCCTCAGATAACAGACTTCCCCTCCCCCCATGGTGCCGATAAATATAATGCCCTCTGTACAATTATAATATATAATGGCCCCTTTGTATTATCACTATTATTGCCCCATCTGTATTATTAATATTATAATGTAGTATTATTGTAATAGTTATGGCCCCCTCTGTATTACAGTAAAAATTCTGGCCCCCTTCAGCCCCTCCAGCATTTAGTCCCATGTAAAATACATCACTCCCCCTGCCTTCAGCCTCTCCAGCATACAGTCCCATGTAAGATACAACTTTCTCCCTGCCTTCAGCCCCTCCAGCATACAGTACCATGTAAGATAAATCACTCCCCTGCCTTCAGCCCCTCCAGCATACAATCCCATGTAAAATACATTACTCCCCCTGCCTTCAGCTCCTCCAGCATACAGTCCCATGTAAGATACATCACTCTCCTGCCTTCAGCCCGTCCAGCATATAGTCCCATGTAAGATACAACTTCCCCGCCTTCAGCGCCTCCAGCATTCAGTCCCATATAATATACATCACTCCCCTCCTTCAGCCCCTCCAACATACAGTTCCATGTAAAATGCAAAACTTCCCTACCTTCAGCCCCTCTAGCATGCAGTCCCATGTAAGATACATCACTCCCCCTGCCTTCAGCACTTATTGCAAACAGTCCCATGTAAAATCCATCACTCTTCCTGCCTCCAGTATACAGTCCTATGTAAATAATATCACCCCCCCCCCTTCAGACCCCTCTAACATACAGTCTCCAGTACAAGGATTATTCCTCCTCCTTTCAGCCCCTGCAAAAAGCCCCCCAAGTAAAAATAACAGTCAATATTCTCCTCCACACACCAACCTGCAGCCTCTGCTCCTATCTTCAACAACGTGCTTTGTAGAATCTCCTGCAAATCTTGAGGCCTGCCCCCGAATGATGAGACTCTGCCTCTTCCCCTGACATCACACCTGCCAGGAGAAACTCCATTCTAGTCATTACCGTCGCTCTACTGCCTCAAAGTCTTCAGGCAACTAGCCTTAAGCCTATGAGGAAGAACGGAGAGGACAGGAGCAATAGGCTCCGCTGGCCCTCATTGAAGTGTTTGCTGCATGGCGCCCCCTGCAATTTTGCACCCGGGGCAATGGCCGCCATGCCCCCCCATGCTACGCCACTGTAATGGTATATCATCAGGAATCCTGAGTCAGAATACTGACAGATCTCAATATGCTTGTCTCAAAGCGGCCTGAGACTCCACCATAGTGTTTACTTGCTCTATTTGTAGCCCATGCAAATAGATACTTTTTTAAAAACTATTCCACTGTTTTTTTGCAGACTACTTTTGGAATGTACCTTCAGAATTCAACATGTTCTTCATACCCATCTTTGCTCACAGTAGGCTCAGAAGTATATTTTACACCAAGGGATCCTATTGAAGATTGCTCTGAGAACTAAAGAAATATTGAGGCAACAGTGGCATGTAACCAAAGTTGCAAAAGGATACAGATGTGTTTAAGATATTTTGACTGAATAAAGAACATTTGGATTTCAGGTTTACTTTTTTGTCTTATTTGAGAAAATGTATGCAAAAACAAGAAATTATAAAGAGAAAGTCACTCACTGAATATATATCTAGATAGTTACAGCAGGTTAACATTAGGTTATGTTCTAAAGGCTGATACAACCACAGCCACACGTGGTTGTGGACAGGGTTTTCTTATTTTTTTATTGGTTCATAAAACAATGTTGTAGATACAGTTGTGTTCAAAATAATAGCAGTCAGACAGCACTAACGTGATCAATCACTGATTTTGGTAGAAATGATATTTCTACATGGCAAACAATTTACTAGTAGGTGTAGTAGAGCAATACAGTCAGGGGTGCTCTCTCCCTAAGCAGAGTTAGTTCCCCCCTGACCCGGACACAGGCTTCTCACCCAGTTAAGCCAGTACTCTCTGCTCTGATGAGGGGCAATCACCCTGAAACAGCTGTCTGCAGATGAGGTGCTGGCTTATTTAATACACAAGTACTGTCTCAAGGCTTATTTTAAGAGCTGAACATTGACTTATAGGCTAGCTGCCTTACATCTGGTGGCATTAGAGGCAGAGCTTGTTAAGAGCTCATTTGCATTCCTTCTTTCCCAGAACTCCAGAGGAGCATGTGTGGCCTATAAGTCTCCTCACACTTATTAAGGTGCTTTCTCCCTAAGGAGAGTTAGTTCCCCCCTGTCCCGGACACAGGCCTCTCACCCAGTTAAGCCAGTACTGCTGCTGCACTGCACTGATGAGGGGCAAACACCTCGAAACAGCTGTCTACAATGAGGTGCTGGCTTATTTAATATACAAGTCAGGTCTCAAGGCTTATTTTAAGAGCTGGACATTGACTTATAGGATAGCTGCCTTACATCTGGTGGCATTAGAGGCAGAGCTTGTTAAGAGCTCATTTACACCCTTTCCTTCCCAGAATTCCAGAGGAGCATGTATGGCCTATAAGTCTCCTCACACTTAATAAGGTGCTTTCTCCCTAAGGAGAGTTAGTTCCCCTTGGACACAGGCCTCTCACCCAGTTAAGCCAGAACTCTCTGCTTTGCGCAGATGAGGGGCAATCACCCTGAAACAGCTGTCTGCAGATGATGTGCTGGCTTATTTAATATCCAAGTCATGTCTGCAGGCTTATTTTAAGAGCTGAACATTGACTTATAGGCTAGCTGCCTTACATCTGGTGGCATTAGAGGCAGAGCTTGTTAAGAGCTCATTTGAATCCCTGCCCTCTTACTAGAGTAATAGAAACCCAACAGACCCAACAGTCATGAAATGCATGCTGCTAATTCTCTGTAATTCAATCACTTATTAAAAGGGGCATGTTCAAAATAATAGCAGTGTGGAGTTCAATGAGTAAGGCCTCATGCACACGACAGTTTATTTTCACGGTCCGCAAAAACGGGGTCCGTAGGTCCGTGATCCGTGACCGTTTTTTCATCCGTGGGTCTTCCTTGATTTTCGGAGGATCCACGGACATAAAAAAAAAAGTTGTTTTGGTGTCCGCCTGGCCGTGCGGAGCCAAACGGATCCGTCCTGAATTACAATGCAAGTCAATGGGGACGGATCCGTTTGACGTTGACACAATATGGTGCCATTTCAAACGGATCCGTCCCCTTTACCTTTCAATGTAAAGTCTGGAGTTCTTTTATACCATCGGATTGGAGTTTTCTCCAATCCGATGGTATATTTTAACTTGAAGCGTCCCCATCACCATGGGAACGCCTCTATGTTAGAATATACTGTCGGATATGAGCTACATCGTGAAACTCAGATCCGACAGTATATTCTAACACAGAGGCGTTCCCATGGTGATGGGGACGCTTCTAGTTAGAATACACTACAAACTTTGTACAAGACTGCCCCCTGCTGCCTGGCAGCACCCGATCTCTTACAGGGGGATATGATAGCACAATTAACCCCTTCAGGTGCGGCACCTGAAGGGGTTAATCGTACTATCATATCCCCCTGTAAGAGATCAGGGCTGCCAGGCAGCAGGGGGCAGACCCCCCCCCTCCCCAGTTTGAATATCATTGGTGGCACAGTGTGCGCCCCCCATCGGGCCCCTGTCCTCCCTCTAGTGTAATAAATCATTGGTGGTGCAGTGTACGCCCCCTATCGGGCCCCCCGTCCTCCCTCTAGTGTAATAAATCGTTGGTGGCACAGTGTGCGCCCCCCATCGGGCCCCCCTTCCTCTATAGCAGTAACAACATTGGTGGCCAGTGTGAGGCCTCCCATCCCCCCCCCCCCCGATCATTGGTGGCAGCGGAGTTCCGATCGGAGTCCCAGTTTAATCGCTGGGGCTCTGATCGGTAACCATGGCAACCAGGACGCTACTGCAGTCCTGGTTGCCATGGTTACTTAGCAATAGTACAATAGTAGAAGATTCATAGTTACCTGCTTGCTGCTGCGATGTCTGTGTCCGGCCGGGAGATCCACCTACTGGTAAGTGACAGGTCTGTGCGGCGCATTGCTAAAGAACTGTCACTTACCAGTAGGAGGAGCTCCCGGCCGGTCACAGACATCGCAGCAGCAAGCAGGTAAGTATGAATCTTCTACTGTTGTACTATTGCTAAGTAACCATGGCAACCAGGGCTGCAGTAGCTTCCTGGTTGCCATGGTTACCGATCGGAGCCCCAGCGATTAAACTGGGACTCCGATCGGAACTCCGCTGCCACCAATGATCGGGGGGGAGATGGAGGCCGCACACTGCCACCAATGTTGTTACTGCTATAGAGGGAGGGGGGCCGATGGGGGGTGCACACTGTGCCACCAACGATTTATAACAATAGAGGGAGGAAGGGGGGGCCCGATGGGGGGCGCACACTGTGCCACCAACGATTTATAACAATAGAGGGAGGAAGGGGGGGCCCGATGGGGGGCGCACACTGTGCCACCAACGATTTATTACACTACAGGGAGGAAGGGGGGTCCAATGGGGGGGCGCACACTGTGCCACCAACGATATTCAAACTGGGGAGGGGGGGTCTGCCCCCTGCTGCCTGGCAGCCCTGATCTCTTACAGGGGGATATGATAGTACAATTAACCCCTTCAGGTGCCGCACTTGAAGGGGTTAATTGTGCTATCATATCCCCCTGTAAGAGATCGGGTGCTGCCAGGCAGCAGGGGGCAGTCTTGTACAAAGTTTGTAGTGTATTCTAACTAGAAGCGTCCCCATCACCATGGGAACGCCTCTGTGTTAGAATATACTGTCGGATATGAGTTTTCACGAAGTGAAAACTTAGATCTGAAAAAGCTTTTATACAGACGGATCTTTGGATCCGTCTGTATGAAAGCAACCTACGGCCACGGATCACGGACACGGATGCCAATCTTGTGTGCATCCGTGTTCTTTCACGGACCCATTGACTTGAATGAGTCCGTGAACCGTTGTCCGTGAACAAAATAGGACAGGTCGGAAAACGGCACAACGGCCACGGATGCACACAACGGTCGTGTGCATGAGGCCTAAGGTCATTAATTCTTAAAACAAAAACAGGTGGCAGCTATTGCCCTTATTTAAGGAAGGAAGGCAGCAAATTTTGTATATGCTGGTTACAGTGCATTTCTCTATGAAATTCTGAGGAAAATGGGTTGTTCCAGACATTGTTCCGAAGAACATTGTACCTTGATTAAAAAGTTGAATGGAGAAGGGAAAACATATAAAGAAGTGCAGAAAATCACAGGCTGCTCAGCAAAAATTATCGCAAATGCTTTAAAATGGCAACCAAAACCTGAAAGACGTGGAAGAAAGCGAAAAACTACCATTTGAATGGATAGAGGAATAGCCAAAATGGCAAGGACTCAGCCAACAATCAGCTCCAGGAAGATCAAAAAAGGTCTAAAGCTACCTGTGAGTACTGTTACAATTAGAAGACACCGATGTGAAGCCAAGCTATCTGCAAGAAGCCACCACAAAGTCCCACTGTTGAAAAAAAGACATGTGCTGAAGAGGTTACAATTTGCCAAAGAGCACATTGACTGGCCTAAAGAGAAATGGAGCAACATTTTGTGGACTGATGAAAGTAAGATTCTTATTTTGGGGTCTAGTGGCCAGAGAGTGTGTGTCAGACAACCCCCAAACACTGAATTCAAGCCACAGTACACTGAAGACAGTGAAGCATTGTGGCGCAAGCATCATGATATGGGGATGTTTCTCATACAACAGTGTTGGGCCTATTTATCGCATAGCAGGGATCATGGATCAGTTTGAATACATCAGAATACTTGAAGAGGTCATGCTGCCTTATGCTGAAGAGGAAATGCCCTTGAAATGGGTGTTCCAACAAGACAACAAACCCAAACACACCAATAAACGTGCAACATCTTGGTTCCAGACCAACAAGATTGACGTTATGGAGTGGCCAGCCCAATCCCTGAATCTTAATCCAATAGAAAACTTGTGGGGTGACATAAAAAATGAAGTTTCTGAGGCTAAACCAAGAAGTAGAGAAGAACTGTGGAATGTAGTCCAATCATTCTGGGCTGGAATGTCCACAGGTGCCAGAAGTTGGTCGACTCCATGCAACACAGGTGTACAGCAGTTCTCAGAAACAGTGGTTGTACATCTAAATATTAGTTAAGTGATTCAAAGGAAAGCAAAATGTTCAAACATTTTTCAGTTTATATAGTGAATGTTTGAGTTTGTAAAGAAATATACAAACACTGCAATTTTTTTGAACAGTCTAATATTCACTTTTCTTAATTTTTTTTAGAGGAACAACGCAAATTTGATATATTTTTCCTTCATGTTTTGATTTAGAATAGAATTCGTAGTGTTCCCAATGCATTTGTGTGTATGGAAATAAAAGCTATTAGATGGATTTTGAGCTTATTCACTTTTTCAAACACACTGCTATTATTTTTAACACAACTGTATATACAATTGATCCAGAACAACCATTTAACACCTAACAAAGACCTTGCTCCACCCTACAACTACCCTAAAAGATTAACCCTATTAACTGATCATACTGCCTGGTAGGGTTAATTATGCTGATTAAAATATCCTTCTTTGTTTTTTAACTTCTACCGCTATGAAGATATCATTAATCACATTAAGTCACATTTTATGAACACTTCCTACTTTAGAAATCAGCAGCATGTAGCTCATGAAGGAAGTCCAGTGTTGTGAGATTGGTGGGTATATAATGTGTGAGGTAGGCTGTCTGCACACATATCCTGTCATATATCTTCTATATAAAAAGAATCTTCATTTAAAAGAGAGGATAAAAAAAATGTATATTAAAAAAATTGTATGATCCTTCAGGCAGACATAAATACGCCTCTAAGTTATTTTTATTGAGTATCTTAATTTGATTTTTGCAAGCAGTGAAACAAAGGGACAGTTGTATATGCAAAATATATATACTATTCATTATGAAACAAAGAATATAAAATCAATACAATTGCAAAACAAATGATGAAGTTACAAAATAATACCCAAAATGTACCACACAGTGGTGCTAACACACCCCTATCTCATCAGCACAGTGTGACTTAGTGATTTATGACAACCAGTGTCATACTTTTAACAAACAGACTCATATACCAAGAGAAACTTTGGATCTTCTGTTTATCAATCAGGCTATAACAATAAAACACGGATTATACAGGAAAATAACTGTTATCCCTTGACTCTGTATTCCTATGACCAATCAAAAATATATGATATTAATAGGATAAAATATTCAGCTCGGCAATCAGACTATGGAAAATAACTTTCCAAGGGTTTAGTCCTCTTTTCAAATAATGTCAGATCTTCTATGATTAACAAGAGAATAATCAGCATTATGGAGGCACCTGACACTATATATTCCCACAGTATTGGACCTTTTGGCTATATACCGAGAGAAATATCTTATTAATATCACGAGTAGTAAACACAATATACGTTACCGGGTCAAAGGTAGACAGAGTTCAGTTTTTTTTAAACTGGTGTAAGTATAGACCAGTTGACACCAAAACAACATATAGAAGCAGGGTATTATCTACTAATACACTACTGGATACATTTTGCCGCTTTAACTGCGTTATCTCTGTTAGATGACAGTGATAAAATGTAAAATGCAGATCGTAAAAATTGCTTAATACTTCTGGTATGTCAGTGTCCATGTTGTGGGACTATATGTGCGCATTTACTAAGTATTTTGTGGCTGCAAATATGACCTGGAGGTTTCTCATGTTCGCATGCCATTAAAATAAATTGAACCCGCTGCAAACCTGCGGTTCGGGAACATTTGAGCGAGTTCGAGCGATCGCGTTCGCGAACTGTCCCATTTGATGTTCGTCCATCACTATCCTTGACAATACGTGCGAACATCTTGCAAAATATGTGGCCAATAAGCGTAGTCCCGTAACAACTCGTACGTCAACTTCTCACCTTGGTGACCAGCTGTCGGGGCATCATGGGCGTGTTGTAGCATCAAACCTCGGTACTGCCCATTGTGTGATACCATTCTTCGAGGTCCTAATCAACAATCCATCCTGTAACGAAAATTGGGACTTACCCTTCATCAAAATACGTAACTCCTCTTTGCCATCGCAATCTTCCATATTTATGGGACAATTCTGTGGATCTTCTATGTGTTTATAAAAAGTACCAATAATTGGATCCCCTTTTGGCTCACAATGAGATTCTCACTAGGGGAATCTTGGCTCCATTGCAACACATTGGCTTCAGTTCCCTTTTGGGCCTGACTTCTTGTTGTTGCATCCACTTGGACAGTTCCCATGAGATCATCCACATCCAAAAGTTCTCCATTGATGGCTGCTTGCTTAGCGAGGGAGTCTGCTAGATAATTCCCTTCCTTATCCATTTATCCATACCTGGATACTTTGAATGACCATTTACCTTCTTCCAGTAAATAGTAAGACTATGTGTAATAACCATTTCATAGATTTTACAAAACATCTTACCATGCTTGACTGGCTTGTTATTGCTTCTCATCATGTTGAATCTTTTCCATCCGGGGAAATACTCCACAAAGCTATTACGAATATAATCAGAATCTATCATATTCGATAGCCATTTGAACGGCTTTGTACACAGCGGTGAGTTCTCCGACTTGGCTACTTTTGGGGCCAATTTTGTATCCAACGGATATGTCCGGGAATATATTATTCCATGCAATTCCAACACCTGCAACCAGTGTACGCTCATTTCCTACATCCTTATGGAAAGAACAGCCGTCTATATATACATATGGTAATGATTTGCAGTACTCCTCATCATAAGATTTATATGGGGATGATGATTGTTCCTCCAAGAAATCATTTTCTGGTGACTTACCTCCCTGTTTCGTATTAGGAAAATCATGCAGTTCAGCTAATCCTTGAGCAACTGGGTTCTTGTTATTTTGTTTATACCTGATCTCCAATGGCCATCCCATTAAGGACATCGTCCAGGCGGTTATACTGCTGTTTGACAGTTTTCATCCTTGATCCTGACACTTTGCAAATATTGCAGTGGTTGATGTGCAGTTTCCACAATGATCTTTTCACCTTGAATAAAGCTCCTGAAATATTGCAAAGCCCACACTGTTGACAGTAATGCTTTGTCACAACTGTTGATTTTTACCTAAACTGGTGATATGGATTTGCTGGCATAGGCGATGATCTTGTTCAGGTTATGCTTTTTCTGAAAAAAGGACTGCACTCACGCTTTTGCTGGTGAAACCTGTTTCCACGAAGAAAGGTTTTCCACCCTCTGGATATGCAAGGCATGGGGCCTGGACAAGCTTGGCCTTGAGTTCATTCACAGCTTGCTCATGACGCTCACTCCAGTCCCATTTCATTCCTTTCTTCAGCAACTGCAAAATGGTTTTGTAATTTCAGCATAATTATCTATAAATAGAGTTGAGTGAACACCTGGATGTTCTGGTTTGAAAAGTTTGGCCGAACTTCCTGGAAATGTTCGGGTTCGGGATCCGAACTCGACCCGAACCCGAACCCCATAGAAGTCAATGGGGACCTGAACTTTTCGGCACTAAAACTGCTGAAAATCAGCCAAGGAAAGGGCTAGAGGGCTGCAAAAGGCAGCAAAATGTAGGTAAATCCCCTGCAAACAAATGTGGATAGGGAAATGAATAAAAATAAAATAAATATAAATTTACCAATATCAATTGGAGAGAGGTCTCATAGCAGAGAATCAGGCTTCATGTCACCCACCACTGGAACAGGCCATTGTCAGATATTTTTAGGCCCTGGCACCCAGACAGAGGAGAGAGGTCCCATAGCAGAGAATCAGGCTTCATGTCATAGCAGAGAATCAGGCTTCATTTCACCCACCACTGGAACAGGCCATTGTCAGATATTTTTAGGCCCCGGCACCCAGACAGAGGAGAGAGGTCCCATATAGCAGAGATTCAGGCTTCATGTCATAGCAGAGAATCAGGCTTCATGTCACAAAACACTGGAACAGGCCACTGTCAGATATTTTTAGGTCCTGGCACCCAGACAGAGGAGTGAGGTCCCATAGCAGAGATTCAGGCTTCATGTCATATCAGAAAATCATGCTTCATGTCACCCAACATTGGAACAGACCACTGTCAGATATTTTTAGGCCCCGGCACCCAGACAGAGGAGAGGTTCATTCAACTTTGGGTTGCCCCGCAATATAATGGTAAAATCAAAATAAAAAGAGAATTGAATGAGGTGCCCTGGAGTACAAAAAAAAGATAAGGGGAGGTAGTTATAAATGTCTAATCTGCACAAGGGATGGACCGGTCCTGTGGGATCCATGCCTGGTTAATTTTTATGAACGTCAGCTTGTCCACATTGGCTGTGGACAGGAGGCTGCGTTTGTCTGTAATGACGCCCCCTGCTGTGCTGAATACACGTTTAGACAAAACGCTGGCCGCCGGGCAGGCCAGCACCTCCAAGGCATTAAAGGCTAGCTCTGGCAACGTGGACAATTTGGAGACCCAGAAGTTGAATGGGGCCGAACCATCAGTCAGTACGTGGAGGGGTGTGCCCACGTACTGTTCCACCATGTTAGTGAAATGTTGCCTCCTGCTAACACGTTCCGTATCAGGTGTTGGTGCAGTTAGCTGTGGAGTGCTGACAAAACTTTTCCACATCTCTGCCATGCTAACCCTGCCCTCAGAGGAGCTGACCGTGACACAGCTGCGTTGGCGACCTCTTGCTCCTCCTCTGCCTTCGCCTTGGGCTTACACTTGTTCCCCTGTGACATTTGGGAATGCTCTCAGTAGCGTGTCTACCAACGTGTGCTTGTACTCGTGCATCTTCCTATCATGCTCCAGTGCAGGAAGTAAGCTGGGCACATTGTCTTTGTACCGTGGATCCAGCAGGGTGGCAACCCAGTAGTCCGCACACGTTAAAATGTGGGCAACTCTGCTGTCGTTGCGCAGGCACTGCAGCATGTAGTCGCTCATGTGTGCCAGGCTGCCCAGAGGTAAAGACAAGCTGTCCTCTGTGGGAGTTGTATCATCATCGTCCTGCGTTTCCCCCTAGCCACGCACCAGTGATGGGCCCGAGCTGCGTTGGGTGCCACCCCACTGTGAAAATGCTTCATCCTCATCCTCCTCCACCTACTCCTCATCCTCGTCTTTCAGTAGTGGGCCCTGTCTGGCCACATTTGTAACTGGCCTCTGCTGTTGCAAAAAACCTCCCTCTGAGTCACTTCTAAGAGACTGGCCTGAAAGTGCTAAAAATAACCCCTCTTCCTCCTCCTCCTCGGCCACCTCCTCTTCCATCATCGCCCTAAGTGTTTTCTCAAGGAGACATAGAAGTGGTATTGTAACGCTGATAACGGCGTCATCGCCACTGGCCATGTTGGTGGAGTACTCGAAACAGCGCAACAGGGCACACAGGTCTCGCATGGGGGCCCAGTCATTGGTGGTGAAGTGGTGCTGTTCCGCAGTGCGACTGATCCGTGCGTGCTACAGCTGAAACTCCACTATGGCCTGCTGCTGCTCGCACAGTCTGTCCAGCATGTGCAAGGTGGAGTTCCACCTGGTGGTCATGTCGCATATGAGGCAGTGAGCGGGAATGCAGAAGTTATGCTGTAGCGCAGACCTGCACACTGGGTAAATGTAGTGGCGGCTGGACCCCAGGCGGAGAGCTGTTTGGCGCACGTCCTTCTGCCGCCAAGGATCGCAGGGCAACATTCTTTGCCTCCTGTAGCCTCCTCCTCTCACTCGGCTTCCTCCTCCTCTTCTTCCACCTGCTCATCCAGTCAGCCACACACCTTCACCACCAACTTCAGCACAGCCCGGTGTAAACGTCAGCAGGTCATTCTGAAGATATAGCATCCCTGGCCATGCTTACTGGTCCACGTATCTGTAGTACTGTGGGACAGCAAGCGACATGAGCTGTTTGAAGCTGTCTGTGTCCACCAGCCTAAATGACAGCATTTTATAGGCCAGTTGCTTAAAAATGCTGGCATTCAGGGCAAGGGATCAAGGGTGGCTAGGTGGGAATTTACGCTTTATCTCAAATGTTTGTGAGATGGAGAGCTGAACGCTGACGTGTGACATGGTTGAGATGCTTAGTGAAGGAGGTGGTGGTATTGGTGGTACATCCTCTGTTTGCTGGGCGGCAGGTGCCAACATTCCTCCAGAGGCGGAGGAAGAGGCCGAGGCGGCAGCAGCAGAAGAGGTAGCAGGGTAAGCCTGAGTGAGTTCCTTGTTTTTAAGGTGTTTACTCCACTGCAGTTTGCATGCAGGTCCTTGGTCATGCAGGTTGTGCTAAGGTTCAGAGCGTTAATGCCTCGCTTCAGGCTCTGATGGCACAGCGCGCAAACCACTCGGGTCTTGTCGTCAGCACATTGTTTGAAGAACTGCCACGCCAGGGAACTCCTTCAAGCTGCCTTTGGGGTGCTCGGTGGCCAGTAGCAGACAGACTCTCTTTTGGCGGCGGGTGTTCTGCTTTTGCCGACTGCTCCCTCTTTTGCTACGCTGTTGGCTCGGTCTCACCACTGCCTCTTCCTCCGAACTCTGAAAGTAAGTGGCACGACCTTCATTCCATGTGGGGTCTAGGACCTAATCGTCCCCTGCATCGTCTTCCACCCAGTCTTCCTCCCTGACCTCCTGTTCAGTCTGCACACTGCAGAAAGACGCAGCAGTTGGCACCTGTGTTCATCATCAGAGACGTGCTGAGGTGGTATTCCCATGTCCTCATCATCAGGAAACATAAGTGGTTGTGCGTCAGTGCATTCTATGTCTTCCACCGCTGCGGATGGGCTAGGGAAACCCTGCCAGCAGCCCTTGGGAAACCCTGCCAGCAGAGTCTTCAAACAGCATAAGAGACTGCTGCATAAGTTGAGGCTCAGACAGTTTTCCTGATATGCATGGGGTAATGTGACAGACTGATGGGCTTGGTTTTCAGGCACCATCTGTGCGCTTTTTGCATAAGACTGGGTGGGAGATAATGTGATCGTGCTGGATCCACTGTCGGCCACCCAATTGATTAATGCCCGTACCTGCTCAGGCCTTACCATCCTTAGAATGGCATTGGGCCCCACCAAATATCACTGTAAATTTTGGCGTCTACTGGGACCTGAGGTAGTTGGTACACTAGGTCATGTGGCTGTGTCAGAACGGCCACGTCCTCTCCCAGCACCAGAGGGTCCACTAACACCACCACGACCATGTCCGCGTCCCTTACTAGATGTTTCCCTTATTGTTACCATTCACCACAATAAGAAAAAAAATATTTGGCCCAATGTATTGAATTCAAATTCAGGCCGTTTTTTTTTTTTACAGGCACCTAACACTATCTGGCTATCTATTTAGGTACCATATTACACTAATACAGGCACAGCAGTAACCACAGATTTAGCTGAATATAAATTGTAGGCCTATTATTTAGGCGCTGGATGACAGGTATACGTTTACAGACAGAATTAGACTTGGAGATGTACCGTAACGTGTGAAGTTATTGAGAATGACCCTATCAGCACCTTCAATGTAATATACCCTTTTATGGATAGATTTAAACTTGGCCTGCTACAGCAGAAACCACTGATTTGGGGAATTGCTAATTTGGGAATTGTATTTCAACTCAGAAAAAAATATATTCTTTGCCAGACAGCAGACAGTATTACAATTGGCTAGCCACAGCTGAAACACCAGATTTAGGGTACTGCTATTTTGGCAATTGTATTTCACCCCTCAATAAAATAGCAAGCACAGCCAAGCCCCTGATGTAGGATATAGCAAAAAAACAAAAAACAAAAAAAACACTATTGATGGTTAAATGTACTCGGTGGCAGCTTGTTCTGGCGCACCAGAAAAATGCTCTGGGCAGCCTTAAAACAGTGAGCAATTAAATAGCAGAGGTTGAATGATACACAGCTGTACATCGATCACTTCAGTAATTGTTTTTGAAGACTAAATCACCAGCAGCCGCATCCTATCCCTACACTGATCATAGCAGAGTGATGTGCGGCGCTACATGACTCCAGCTTAAATAGAGGCTGGGTCACATGCTGCACTGGCCAATCACAGCCATGCCAATAGTAGGCATGGCTGTGATGGCCTCTTGGGGCAAGCAGTATGACGCTTGTTGATTGGCTGCTTTGCAGCCTTTCAAAAAGCACCAAGAAAGCGCCGAACACCGTACCCGGACTTTTACAAAAATGTTCGGGTCCGTGTCACGAAAACCCCAAAATTCGGCACAAACCCGAACTATACAGTTCGGGTTCGTCCATCCCTATCTATAAATTCACCAGATTAGTTCATCATGCCCAAGAGAGATCTCAACTGCTTGAGATTTGTAGATGACTTAGTCTTGATCACTGCTTCCACCTTCTTCTTCTGCGGGTTGATTCCATCAGCAGTGATTTTGTGACCTAAGAAGTTAACCTTGGCACGACACTATTGAGCCTTCAGCAAAGAAAGTTTCACACCCACTTTTCTCAGTTGGGTTAGTACATGCCTCAGTTCTACAAAGTGTTCCTCAAAAGTCATGCTTTTGATTAGAATGTCATCCACAAAGGATAAGGTTCCTTGTTCAGTGGCATCAGGCATTGCCTTATGCATGAACACAGAAAATTCATGGCCCGCATTTATGTACCCTAAGGGTAGTCGGGTCCATGCATATTGTGTCATTCCAAATGTAAACGCCAGTTTGTACTGATCCCTTTTGTCCACTTTAATCGTCCAATATCCTTGTGCACAGTCAAGGGCGGTGAAAATTTTGGATCCTTGAATTTGCACCAAACACTGGTCAATGTATGGCATGGGCCATCCAGACATGTAAACACTTTTGTTCAATTGTCTTAGGTCCGAGCAGAGACGAAATTGACTGTTGGGTTTAAAGGGACACTGACAGGCCCAATTAGCAGATTGAGTTATATATATCGCATGGGCAATCGAATCCTCCTGGCATCGCTGAGCCTCTGCCTCACGCGCATGCGCCTGAAGCGCTGCTGCTATGAACAGTGTCTGACGCATGCGCATGAGGCAGAGGCTCGGGGACGCAGGCAGGGTGTGTACGCAGGCGCGATCTAACCACGGCGGGGCGGGGCGCAGGCGCAGAAGATTACACACGAACGATGCCAGGAGGATTCGATTACCCATGCGCAGGATCGAGACCTGGAGAGTTGTAGCCGCCGCCCAGCCACGTGAATATTGATGAGCTGGGCGGGGCTTCAGAACGGCAGTTGGGAGCGGCTGGCTGGGCGCATTTTCAGATGAAAAGCCGCCCCTTGGGCAGATTGGAGAGGAGACAAGCAGGTTATAAAACTTTATATTTCCGTATTTATAAGGTAGGCAGGGGGGATACTTACATGATTCAAATACACTTTATATGACCTGCACTGTGATATATATAACTCAATATGCTAATTGGGCCTGTCAGTGTCCCTTTAAGGACTCCAAGTATAGGATGGTCGAACAAGCTATTTATCGGATGGATGATGCCCCTTCTCTCCAGGTTTTTGACGATTTCCGATAGGAACTCGTAAGCCGCCAGCGGAAGTCGGTATTGTTTGACAAAGACAGGGGGTGCATCAGGATCTGTCTGGATTCTTGCGACATGCAGCGACATGGAGGTCTGTTTCCCTACAATCATAAGAATTCTTGGCAAACATGTCCTGGAATTCTGGGAAGAGCTGCTATAGCTGTTGACATTCTGACTCATTGGAGCATGCGTTAGCTATAGATATTTGCTCTTCTACCCGTTCCTGAAATTCTGTAAAGATTTCAGGGTGACTTAACTCATACTGTAAGTTTCTTCAATCTCACTAGTTAAATCATTTTGGGTTTAGCGTACCTTATCCTTTCCTTGTTGGCATGACTCGTATTCTTTTTCATCGATCTCCTGGTTGAAAACCAATGACGACTCTTCGATGTGGCATGTACCTTCTTCAGAACTGAAAGGATAAACAGAGTGGATATTGAATAACCCCTCAGGTGTTGAGGAAAAATGTTGTTCCACTACTTGCTCTTCTGTTAGGTATTCATCAGGAATAAGTCCAATTACATCATTCTGGAATCCAAAAGTATAGTATTCCGAATCCATAGCTAGACCAATTACTGTGTTCTTTTGCAGGGATATGCTATGGGGAGCCATGTTATGGATTATCATGTGCAATGGATCCTTATGAATGTCAATTATAGGAGTGGGATTTACATTTAGGCTGAGTTGCTGCATCCGGTTGGACAAACAGATCAAAGCACCTGCGTTCTTCAGAGTTTATCGCTTCTTCACGTCTATGGGAAGAAGAAATGGTTTACATCCTTCAGGGATTTTAACCTCCTCAGCAACCATGATACTCACGGCATAGGGCATCTGTTGTCCCCATCTCAAGGCTTTCTTCACACATCCTGGAATATCTCTTGGCTCCCCGGCAATCTAGACCAGAGGGTATTATTTATCAGATCAATCTGCACGGTAAATCGGTGCATAAGGTCATTACCCATATACATCTGATGCCGTGGTTCATTCAAAACGGTGAAAAAGTGTTCTGTAGTCTTACTTCCTATGGAGATAGGCAAAAGACATCTTGCAACCACATTATAACTCTGTGAATCGCCATCATGAACCCTTTGTTCCTGTGGAGAGGAATTTTTTTATCATTTTAGGATTTGTGACCTGTTTTTAGAGTCCTAGGCTTATGTAGCTGGCTTCAGATTTCAGATACAACTTGGCATATTTCACCCGGGCTATATTGTTCACCTGTATGGGAATCAATAAATTGTCATTGACCTTTTCAATGCGTACCATGGATTGAGTATAGATGGCCAGGTCCGCAACTTTGTGACTTCCCCCTTCAAGGGAAATAGTCAATACATCCTCATCCAAGGTTATCTTCTCAATTCTGTCCTTCTGGGTGGTAATGATAAGAGCGGCACCGTTGACCGCATCCTCGGGCTTACCATTTTTCAGGATCGTGACATCCGGCATTTGACTGTTCCTAAACTGAATTTCTACAGAGTTAGGCCTCTCTTCAATCACATGACAACTATGTTGGGTTTGTGCATTGCAAGAATAATCATAGGCAATGGGCGCTTTTAACTGAGCCCAAACTGCTTCATTAATGAAGTCTATTATGGAACTCAACCTTTTCAGAAGGTCAATTCCTATGATCAGGCGATCATATGGAAGGTCCACAATCAGTGTGGGTGTTTAATTGTCTTCTTGCCAATTTTGAATGCCAACCATGATGTACCTTTTACCTGCAAAGCGTCTCCGCCTACAGTTATCAAAGAGCAATCAAACGATTTCAATCTCAGTCTCTTTGCTGTTAAATCCAGAACCTGTTGGAAATAACTATGTGATAATATAGTGGCCTGTGATCCTGTATCAATTAAACCCCTGATGGGCCCGATATGCTCATCTCGTAGATAAGAATCCACAAAATATCGGCCTTCAAACTGAAACAAATCACATAGGAAGTTAGGTTGAGTGTTCTTTTCCTGTTTTCTGAGAGCGTGACCTCTCTGCAGCGTCGCGACCTCTGGTGAATCCTTCACATTCCTGCTGCAGGGAACAGGAGTAGTAGCCCCCACCTTTGGGGAAATATGGGCTATATCACAGTTTATAGACGGTTCACAGCCTGACGCTGATGCGATAGGATCACTTGTTGGAGAAGACACAAGATTGTATGGATCAACAAGATTAGTCTGCAAAATAGATAACATATTAGACACCTCCTCCCTGGCCCCAACTTTAGGGTCAGGAGCGCTGCAAGGCAAAATATGATTAGAAATCAATTTAGATTCTTTCTCAACCACCTTGATAAAAAGAATCTTCATATAAAAGAGAGGATCAAAAAAGAAATGTATATAAAAAAAAATTTGTATGATCCTTCAGGCGGACATAAATACGCGTCTATGTTATTTTTATCGAGTATCTTAATTTGATTTTTGCAAGCAGCGAAACAAAGGGACAGTTGTATATGCAAAATATATATATATATATATAGTTTATTATAAAACAAAGAATATAAAATCAATACAATTGCAAAACAAATGATGAAGTTACAAAATAATACCCAAAATGTACCACACGGTGGTGCTAACACACCCCTATCTCATCAGCACAGTGTGACTTAGTGATTTATGACAACCGGTGTCATACGTTTAACAAACAGACTCATATACCAAGAGAAACTTTGGATCTTCTGTTTATCAATCAGGCTATAACAATAAAACATGGATTATACAGGAAATTAACTGTTATCCCTTGACTCTGTATTCCTATGACCAATCAAAAAAATATGATATTAATATGATAAAATATTCAGCTTGGCAATTAGACTATGGAAAATAACTTTCCAAGGGTTTAGTCCTCTTTTCAAATAATGTCAGATCTTCCATTAACAATATCCATCTTTGCTAAGAGAATAATCAGCATTATGGAGGCACCTAATACTATATATTCCAACAGTATGGGGACTTTTGGCTATATACCGAGAGAAATATCTTATAAATATCACGAGTAGTAAACACAATATACGTTACCGGGTCAAAGGTAGACAGAGTTCATGATGGGACTAGTTCTCAAGAACTTTCCTAGTAATCCCAAAAAAATAATCCAAGTTTCTTCTGGTAAAGTTTTCTTTTTGAGTTTTTCTTTTGGTCTTTTTTGAATTAATGGATGGATGGATCTATGGATCTCTCCTGCTGCTCTGCACACGAGCAATTATTCCCTCTCTTATCTAAGAATCATCCCCTATTAGATTAGGGATTTCCAATTAGGTAAGGTGGGTGTATTCGTATGCTAATAACACCATGATGTCATATTTACTCTTGATATGACATAAAACAAATGATAAAATAATATAATATTGTCCATCTGCCTCAAGGTGGTACTGTGGTACTGCAGAGGAAAATCCCAACTTTAAAATAAATATCTAATAATACGTTCACATGACCTTCTTAACCTTTGTATATACATCATTGAGGAAGGTCTTTTCCTGACACTTTTAATTACCTATATCCTGGACTTGTTGGAGTCACTGTCTTCTCCTATCTTTTTCTCAGAAATCCAATTAACAGAAACTTACTTCAATGTCTCTGTACTTCATACAGAATACATTCTAAATGATACATATATGGTATAATATCTATATAAATCAATACATTGTTACACACAGATAACACATTATGTGGATTATTGGTTAAAATACATTGTAAACTAAATATACCATACAGAGATATATATATATGATATCATTATAAATATATCAATTGAACCTCATACAGCAGGTGTGCCTCAAGGATATTAATTCTTATCACATCATGGCTTATCCATGAAACAACCCATATCCTTAGCAATAACTTTTAAATACAATGTCCATTCATGTTCCCAATTCTTTTTATATAAACTGAACTTGCCATGAACTCATCTTGGCCTCTTCAACCACATAATAGAACTTTGGTTCAAGCTGATTTTATTCTTAAAGGCAATGAGCATATATTTTGGCTATAATATCATTAGATAATATTGTATACGTATTAAAATGCGCAACAATCCGCCATTGCTGTAATGGCTAAAATTAATGATTTATTGGAATTGCAAAAAGGAATGATTATTTAATTTTTTTATTTTTTTTTAACACCTTAATTAGTATACAAAACCAATACACAAAGAAACTTCAAGCTTAATATAATTAATGCCACTTTACCCTTAACCCCCTTTCCCACCGCCCCCTCTCCCCTGTGATTTGTCCGCCCCCTTCCCCCCCCCCCCCCCAGGAAGAAGGGGAGAAAGAATAGAAAGAAAGAGAGAGACAAAAAATAAAAATAAAATAACTCAACACTTCCAGGCTTCCCATATCTTAATCCATTTCTCTAGTATGTCTCTCTGCTTATAAAGAATCAGTTCATAATTTTATACCTTATTAACCAGGTTTATCCAATTGTTTACCTCTGGAGTATGACGTGCGAACCAACTCCGACTAATCAGAACTCTGGACAATAATAGAATTCTACCTAGCAGGATCTTTTTATATTTATGACTACCAAGTGAAGAAAAATCATTCAATATAAACTGTTGTGGCTCAAGAGGAATCCGTATTTCCAATTTGTGGGTAAGGAGACTTAATACCATTCCAGTAGGCTCCAAGTTCTGGGCATGCCCAGATCATGAGCAGATAGTCCGCACCTACAGTATCACACCGAGGGCATTTAGAGGTATCTCTTAATCCACACTTATTTAACCAAATGGGAGTAACATATAATCTGTGATAAATATTGAACTGTATTAAAACATGATTAAAGTTATGAGATAGTAGGTAGAAATTAGTAAAAATGCTTCCCCACCCTACCGATTGCATATTTGGGCAATCCATCTGCCAGGCCTATTGTCCCAGCGATTCTGTCTCTCCAAAACGTGACTTAAAGGATAACTGTCACATTTAGACCCTAATTTCAATTTTCATATATGTAGTTACTAATAACATGATATTCCAGAATCAGTTACTATTAGACTGACTTACCCCATATTTAATAAGATTCAGCCCTTAGCAACCAGTCTGCATAAAACTGCAATTTCACTATTCAGTTAAGATGGCCGCCTCTGCCCTCACCCTGAGGCTAATCCCGCCTGCCCTCACTAGCCAGTAACAATAGCCCCCCAAAAGTGTCAGTAAACAGAGCCCTCCCCCTAAAGGGTTAATCTCCTGCAGCACAAAGGGATCCTCTTACCACATGTTTCTTTTTATTTATACACTGAGCAGATGGCAGATCTCCCTTCCCTGGTCTGCGCTGATTCAACTCTGCATTCTCCAAGTCTGCTGAGTGAGGAAGAATCTGCCAAGCGCAGGGACAGGGAGAAGTGCACACAGCCCAGGCACTGTTATCAGCTGCTGGGGAGGACCTGGCTTTAATCATTTACTTACAGTCCCTGGCTGTCAGTAATGTGACCTTGTTCGCAGCCTGCTTCTGCGTCCTCCGTCCTTCAACATATAGGCGGACCATGCCTAGCAACCCTATTTTAAGCACAGGTAAAAGTAGGCAGTACAGGCAACAAAAAATTTGAATTAAGGGGAAATTGAATACACAGTGAAAAAGTTGAAATAGGGCCACCAAGGAAATATTAATCACCACAATCCAATACTCCAAAAAATATATATACGACAGTTATACTTTAAGTAATAATTTATATATATATTTGAAATCTTCATTCTTTGTGATATATTCCCTACCCACCAATTTAACAGAGAAGTATTATCTATTTCTAAGAGTGATTTATCATTCAAACTAACAAGTGCCGACCGAAGCTGAAAATACCTAAGCCTTGAAAGATTCACTATATTATGTCTATTCTCTCTGTAATGTCTCGGCTGCGTGTTGCTTTAGTTACACAGCTTAACATCAAGTATAAACTGAATCCCAATGAAAGATGCGCTGGTTTGCTGAACTGATGCAATCTTTACTGAGATATAATGAACAGGAATGTGTACAATAGTGTTCATTTAATATGATATGAGATGAGATGTGAGGTAAAACTGTGGAACAAACATAAAAAGAAAAATATAAGCATGGCTAATTCAAGCAACATACATTATACATAGCTAATACAAAAGATAGGGCCTAACTAACATGTGCTTGCTTACTACACTGAAACACACATTATCTATCTGCAATGTCTAACATCCCTCTACACAAGCTGAACTAGCAAAACCCCTTTACTCACAGGCTTTGGTGTTCGTCAGGTTTGCAATCTGTAATAGCTTTAAGATGTCCTGTGGATCTGGTCACTACAGTACCCAGAGCTGGACTGAACAGGATATGTCCCAGCAAGCCCTAGAGAGTACAGAGAAGAACCGCCTCTAGGCTTCAAGAAAATGGAGGGTCTTAAAGAAACAGACACTACTGAGTGCCAAGCATGTAATATACATTGCAAAGGCAGCACACTCCCCACCTGGCATACCATTGGTTATGCCACTAACCTTTGGACAGAAGTAAAACTACTTCAGAAATTGGCCTAGCATACACCTTGGGAATGCCCTGTCTAACAATTCTAACTTCAACTTTTCTAACTCTAGCATCACCACTAGGATCAGTCCCCACAATGAGTCCAATAGGCCATTCGTTACTGTGGGCCTGAGTGTCTTTTAATAAGACAATGTCTCCAACTTCTAAGTTGGGTTTGTCATCTTGCCATTTCTTGTGTGGCTGGAGTGTCACCAGGTATTCCTGTCTCCACCTCTTCCAGAAAATGTCTGCAAGGCTTTGAACTTGTCTCCATTGCTTAGTATACAAGTCCTTGAGGTCAAAGTCTCCAGTGGGAGCTGTCACTGGTTCCATCTTCTGGGTCAGCAGCATTGCGGGTGTCAAGACTGATGGCATCTCTGGATCTGTAGACACTGGAACCAAAGGTCTGGCGTTCATAATGGCCACGACTTCAGCCATTAGTGTAGTCAAAGCTTCATGAGTGAGGCGAGTAGACCCAACCTTCAGGAGCATGGCATCCAGAATATGACGAGCTACTCCAATCATCCTCTCCCATGCTCCTCCCATATGCGATGCGTGTGGAGGATTAAAAGTCCAAGTGCATCCTTGATCTTGAAGATAGGAACCTGTTTCAGAGTCTGTAGAGATGATTTTCAACTCCTTGCAGGCCCCAATAAAGTTTGTGCCGCGGTCTGAACGAATCAATTTTGCTGGTCCTCTGATAGAGAAGAATCTTCTCAAGGCATTGATGAAACTTGAAGTGGATAAAGATTCAATCACTTCAATATGAACTGCTCTAGTACTCAGGCAAGAGAACAGAACAGCCCAATGTTTACTTTTGGCACTGCCTCGTCTAGTCTTGCGAGAAGAGATGTTCCATGGTCCAAAAACGTCTAGACCTACGTGAGTGAACGGAGGATCTGAAGCAAGTCTGTCTGCAGGTAAGTTTGACATCTTCTGAACCTCAAGTTTCCCTCTAACCTTCTTACAGGTAACGCATTGGCTGATCACGCTGGAGACTAGTCTCTTACCTCCTATGATCCACAATCCTGCTGACCATACTGCTCCTTCAGTGAAGTGTCGTCCTTGATGTGCAACTTGCTCGTGATAGTGTCTTACCAGAAGAAGAGCGATGTGATGATTCTTAGGTATGATGAAGGGATGTCTCTCTTGGATAGTCCTATCCGCTGCCGACAAACGACCTCCAATTCTTAGTACTCCGTCTTCGTCGAGGATAGGGTTCAACTTCTTGAGCGAACTGTGTCGAGAAATTTCTTCTTTAAAGACTTCCTGCTGGACGCATTTGATGATCGCGACCTTGGCTTGTTCAAGATGGTCGTTGCTACGTTGATCAGTATTAGTAGCTCTGGAGGAGTATCTGGCTAGACAGATACGTTTTCCGATTGCACGAGTCAGTGACTTCCTTCTGGAAAACCTTTCAAATCTATGGGCGCCCAGACTGTCTCTGGTAACTAAAGTCTTGCAAACTGCAACTTGAGGTCTTACCTCTTTGTCTTGATCTGGTTCTATGAGCTGAAAGGTCTCTACCTGAGTAGTCTCTTTGATTTCTGGCTTACCAAGAAACGATGGACCTACGAACCAGTTAGTTTGCTTGAGTACAGCGGCTGACACCAGTCTTGTCCCATGATCCGCTGGGTTCTTGTCCGTGCTGATGTGATGCCACTGATCTGGACTTGTAGACTTTCTGATACGTGTCACTCTGTTGGTCACGTATGTGTAAAATCTTTTTGAAGCGTTGTGAATATATCCTAACACAATCTTGCTGTCCGTATAAAAGTTCACTGCATGGATCTCAATGTCCAGTTCAGTCGTAATCATGTCTGTCATCTCTACCGCTAAGACAGCAGCACAAAGTTCTAGACGTGGGACAGTGTGAGCAGGTCTGGGAGCTAGTTTAGAGTTTCCCATGATGAACCCAACATGGCTTTGTCCCTCAGTGTCTATTACCCTGAGGTAAGTTACAGCTGCAATAGCCATAGTGGAAGCGTCAGAGAATACGCATAATTCTCTCCTCTTTGTAGCAGACAAGGAAACAAATACGTACGGTCTTGAAATGTAGAGTTGTTCAAGCTCTAACAATGAGTCTTTCCACAACTTCCACTGCATTTGCTTCTCGTCAGGAAGAAGTACGTCCCAGTCAATTTGTTCCTGCTCAGTAGTGATCTGTCTCAAAAAAGCTTTGCCTTGCATGATGATGGGTGCTACGAATCCCAGGGGGTCATAAAGACTGTTGACTGTAGATAGGACAGCTCTTTTTGTGAATGGTTTCTCTTCTCTGGAGACCCTGAAGGTGAAACTGTCAGTCTTTAAGTCCCAACTAAGCCCAAGACTTCTTTGCAAGGGTGGTGATTCTGTTCCTAGATCTAAGTCTTTGAGGTCTTTAGCACGGTCTTCTATTGGAAATGCTTCCATGACTCTGTAGCTGTTGGAAGCTACCTTGTTCAATCTTATGTTGGATTCTGCCAACATTTCTTTTGTACTTTTCAGGACGTTAATAGCTTCTTCGTTGCTGGAGAAAGAAGCAAGTCCATCGTCCACGTAGAAGTTCTTCATGACGAACTGTTTGGCTTCTTAACCATGTCTTTCACCTTGCTGTGCTGCTCGTTTCAGGTTGTAGATAGCTACAGCTGGGGAAGGGCTGTTTCCGAACACATGTACCTTCATCCTGTACTCTATGATGTCTTTGTTAAAGTCATTGTCTGCATACCACAGGAACCTTAAGTAGTCTCGGTGATCTTCTCGAACGAAGAAACAGTAGAACATCTGTTGTACATCTGCTGTTACTGCTACAAGTTCTTTCCTGAACCTGATGAGTACTCCAAGGAGTGTGTTGTTCAGGTCAGGTCCGCTGAGAAGGACGTCATTTAGTGAGATGCCTTCGTGCTTCGCACTAGTGTCAAATACTACACGTATCTGACCTGGTTTCTGAGGATGATACACTCCAAATATTGGTAAGTACCAGTGTTCTTGGTTTTCTTGTAGTGGTGGTGCCCTTTCTGCATGCTCATTGTCAAAAATCTTTTGCATGAAGGCTTGGAAGTGTTTCTTCATATTTGGCTTTCTTTGTAGAGTGCACTGCAACAAACTGAAGCGTTTCTCTGCTTGTACCTTGTTGACAGGAAGGCGATGGCGTGGTGACCGGAAGGGTAGAGGGGCTACCCAGCTATCTGACTTGTCTCTGTAGACTTCTCTGTCCATGATCTCGAGGAAGAGGGTATCTTCTACCGAGGGTGCTGGCTTGTCGTCGTCTCGTGTTCTTTCAAACACCTTACAACCCAGTTCATCTGTATTTCCAGTTGAGGCTAAGTCTTCCATGCACCTCTGGATACTCCAATGATATGTTGGGTTATCTAATCTCTCTTTAATGTATAGACTGTTGGTACATGGGCAAAGACAAGATGTACGACCATTCGGCAACAGATGTGTTCTGTAGACATTTACCTTTGATGGTTTGTGCAGTCCGTCTAGACATACTTTTCCAACGATGACCCATCCGAGATCAAGGCGTTGTGCAAATGGTGCATTGTGTGGCCCATTGTACTGTTCTCTGACTTTGTGCAATCTGAGAATGTCTCTCCCAAGTAGAAGGATGATTGCAGCATCTGGATCTAGTGCTGGTATTTGGTCTGCTATTCGCACCAGATGAGGGTGATGCAAGCAACTTCAGGTGTGGGTATCTCTGACCTGTGGTCTGGTATCTCATCGCATTCTATGAGGGTAGGTAGAGTCACCTTTGTCTTTCCATCTAATGACTCGATGATGTAGTTATTTGCTCTTCTTCCTATTGTCTCTACAACTCCAGAACAAGTCTTCAAGGTGTATGGAGTTGGACTTCCTTTGTCACCGAAGAGGTCAAAGAATTCTGTTTTTGCCAGAGATCTGTTACTCTGTTCATCCATGACTGTGTACATCTTTATTGCTTTTTCTCTATAACCTGCTGGATACACCTTGACTAAGCATATCTTGGAGCACGATCTTGAGCGGCCCTGCTCTGTACAGATCTCAGTGCACATTGAGGTTACTGCTGGCGTTGTACTCTCTCCTTGCTCCCCACCATGATCTTCTTGAGTTGCTTGAACTTCTTGTTTCCATGGTGGTGGTCCCGGGTGCAGTGCTGACAAGTGTTTGTTACTGTTACACTCTGCGCATTGTATTGTTTTTGTACAGTCTTTTGCAAGATGCTGAATTGAAGCGCAGCATCTGAAACAAATGCGATTGTCTTTAAGATAAGCTTTGCGCTCTTCTAACGTCTTACTTCTGAAACTGCGACATTTTCTTAGTGGATGAGGCTTATTGTGGATAGGACATATTTTGTCTGACTCCTCAACTTTCTTCCTTGTGTTGTCTTCCTGATTAGCTGCAGATTCAGGCGGAACTTCTGTCTTCCTTACAGAAACTGTTGCTCTACGTTCTTTGTAAAGCCCTGGAGGTTTCTGCTCTACCTTTGGGAAGCTTGCCGTTCTCTTGTTCAGGAAAGCAAAGCTTGGGTCATTGCGTATTTCAGCTTGGTCTTCTATGAATTCAGCGAAGAAGGCGAACGGTGGAAATGCAACTCGATGATCTTTCTTGTATCTTGAAGCTTGAGCTACCCACCTTTCTTGCAAGTTGTAAGGAAGTTTCTCGATTATGGGCTCAACTCCACGTGCTGTATCCAGATATGAGAGACCTGGCAGATATCCACTAGACTTAGCGGCTTCTATTTCTAAGAGTAGGTCTCCCAAACCTCTCAGCTTTTGGTAATCCTTATTTGTTATTCTTGGATAGTTTTCTATCCTTTTCAGAAGAGCATCCTCGATCACTTCAGGTGATCCATAGCATTGTTCTAGTCTCCGCCACACCATTGCAAGTCCTGCTGCTGCATCATGAACATGTACTGATCTGATCCTTTGGGCTTGCTCAGTGGACTCTGGACCTAGCCATCTGACAAGCTGGTCAAGCTTTTCTTTCTCTGTCAGGTTTAAGTCTTGGGTACCGCTCAGGAAAGATGACTTCCAGGCCCAGTAGTTTTCTGGACGGTCGTCGAATTTCATGAGACCAGCGCCCACAATCTCACGGTGCATCAGGAATTTTGCCACTTCTATAGCACTTGTTGCGTCTGGCGAATACTTCTCGCGTGTAAACTCAGGGTATGGTTGCGGCTGGTAAGGCTGATGAGGCGCTTGTCTGAATCTACATTGTTTAGGTGGTTGTTCTCGTCTGTTGTAAGTCTTTCTGCTATAATCCAGACTTGTATTTGCTTGAGGAGGGAGTACGCGAGCATCCGTTTGCACTCTTGGAGGGTTGGCAGATTGGTCTCTAAGCATGCGACCACTTGACTTTCCACACTGAGATTCTGATTTAGTCTTGCAATGTTGCGTAGTATCAAAGTTGCTTATTGCTAGTGGATTCAATGAAAGCCTAGGTGCGTCATTGGACTGCTGGTCGGTGTACATGGTTGCTTGTGACTGTACGTACTCACGGGTGCGTTGGATTGCGCTGTGGGATGACATCTGGTTTTCTATGCCATCGAACTGAGCTTCAGCAGCCCTTCTGAAAACTTCTACCTCGGCTAAGGCTGCTGCAGCATTTTTCTGCTGTTTGAGTAAGTGTAAAGATGCTTCCACTTCTGCTTTCTTTTTAAGTGCTTCAGATTCACTTTTTGCTTGCTCTCTCATCAATTCAGCTTCCTGCTCCGCATAAGAAGCCATGGCGCAAGCTGCCTCTGCTTTTGCTCTTGCCTTAGTCACTTTGTCGCTAGCCGATGACAGACTGGTGATGCCTGAACGTCTAGAACTAGTACGCTTAGATCTTGCTGAATCGGCGCTAGCTGAAGTCAGATTTGTTTGACTGGATGCTCTAGACCAGTGTTTCCCAACCAGTGTGCCTCCAGCTGTTGCAAAACTACAACTCCCAGCATGCCTGCACAGCCAAAGGCTGTCCAGGCATGCTGGGAGTTGTAGTTTTGCAACAGCTGGAGGCACACTGGTTGGGAAACACTGCTCTAGACAGTGTTGTGCATCTAGACTTGATTCTTGACAAGCTGTGTGTGTCATCTTCCTTATAGGAGCATTGAGGGTTAACTGTCAGAGTGTTGTTCCCTGTGTTCTGCATCTTGATTTAGCTGTCAGCGTGGATAATGATGATGACTGGACACAGGCAGTATCAGTGTTGTAGTGAGTGAGAGAAATTAGTTTCACTTTCGTTTCACTCCACGTGGCTGAAAGGAGTTATTAGTCCTTTTACTGAGGATGACGATTTAAAGCTGTTTAACTGCTTCTGACAATGTTTTAAAGCCTTTTTACTGTAATGTCTCGGCTGCGTTTTGCTTTAGTTACACAGCTTAACATCAAGTATAAACCGAATCCCAATGAAAGATGCGCTGGTTTGCTGAACTGATGCAATCTTTACTGAGATATAATGAACAGGAATGTGTACAATAGTGTTCATTTAATATGATATGAGATTAGATGTGAGGTAAAACTGTGAAACAAACATAAAAAGAAAAATATAAGCATGGCTAATTCAAGCAACATACATTATACATAGCTAATACAAAAGATAGGGCCTAACTAACATGTGCTTGCTTACTACACTGAAACACACATTATCTATCTGCAATGTCTAACATCCCTCTACACAAGTTGAACTAGCAAAACCCCTTTACTCGCAGGCTTTGGTGTTCGTCAGGTTTGCAATCTGTAATAGCTTTAAGATGTCCTGTGGATCTGGTCACTACAGTAGCTAGAGCTGGAATGAACAGGATATGTCCCAGCAAGCTTTAGAGAGTACAGAGAAGACCCGCCTCTAGGCTTCAAGAAAATGGAGGGTCTTAAAGAAACAGACACTACTGAGTGCCAAGCATGTAATATACATTGCAAAGGCAGCACACTCTCTATTCTTAACAACCTGTGTAATATAAAGAATCCCATTCTTTTGCCAAAATTGATCCGTTGCTATACCTTCTAGGGTCTGTAAGGCCCCTTTCACACGGGCGAGTTCTCCGTGCGGGTGCGATGCGTGCGGTGAACGTATTGCACCCGCACTGAATCCTGACCCATTCATTTCTATGGGGCCGTGCACATGAGCTGTGATTTTCACGCATCACTTGTACGTTGAGTGAAAATCGCAGCATGCTCTATATTGTGCGATTTTCAGGCGACGCAGGCCCCATAGAAGGGAATGGAGTGCGTTAAAATCGCACAGTTGCTAGGAAACGATCGGGATGGAGACCCGATCATTATTATTTTCCCTTATAACATGGTTATAAGGGAAAATAATAGCATTCTGAATACAGAATGCATAGTATAATAGTGCTGGAGGGGTTAAAAAAAATAAAAAATAATTTAACTCACCTTAGTCCACTTGATCGCGAAGCCCGGGATCTCCTTCTGTATCCTTTGTTGAGCAGGACCTGTGGTGAGCATTAAATACAGGTAAAGGACCTTTGATAATGTCAGATCACATGCTCCATCACCACGGTGATGGACCATGTGATTGGAGCATGTGATCTGATGTCACCACAGGTCATTTAGCCCACAGCTAGTGAAGAAGAGAACGGGAACTACGCGATCAAGAGGATAAGGTGAGTTAACTTTAAAAAAAAAAATTAACCCCTCCAGCACTATTTTACTATGCATTCTGTATTCAGAATGCTATAATTTTCCCTTATAACCATGTTATAAGGGAAAATAATGCAATCTTCAGAACATCAATCCCAAGCCCGAACTTCTGTGAAGAAGTTCGGGTTTGGGTACCAAACATGCGCGATTTTTCTCACGCGAGTGCAAAACGCATTACAATGTTTTGCACTCGTGCAGAAAAATCCTGCATTTTCCCGCAACGCACCCGCCTCTTATCCGGGCAAAAAAACTGATGCCCGTGTGAAAGAAGCCTAAGTGAATATTATGCCAAAGAGGCGTGAATGTAAATGATCCCTTTACCCCCAACCAAGCTCTAGTAGTATCCCAGATTTTCAATAGTGATTTTATAGTCTCTTTATGGCCCTGGTCTCTATTAATCAATAACCCAAATTCCAAAAGCGTAAATATGTTATTATGCGAGGAGCTTCTCACTAACCTACTTAACCACTTCAACCCCGCTAGCTGAAACCCCCTTAATGACCAGAGCACTTTTTACACTTCTGCACTACACTACTTTCACCGTTTATTGCTCGGTCATGCAACTTACCACCCAAATGAATTTTACCCCCTTTTCTTCTCACTAATAGAGCTTTCATTTGGTGGTATTTCATTGCTGCTGACATTTTTACTTTTTTTGTTAGTTATTAATCGAAATTTAACGTTTTTTTTGCAAAAAAATGACTTTTTTCACTTTCAGCTGTAGAATTTAGCAAAAAAAAACGACATCCATATATAAATTTTTCGCTAAATTTATTGTTCTACATGTCTTTGATAAAAAAAAAAATGTTTGGGCAAAAAAAAAAAATGGTTTGGGTAAAAGTTATAGCGTTTACAAACTATGGTACAAAAATGTGAATTTCCGCTTTTTGAAGCAGCTCTGACTTTCTGAGCACCTGTCATGTTTCCTGAGGTTCTACAATGCCCAGACAGTACAAACACCCCACAAATGACCCAATTTCGGAAAGTAAACACCCTAAGGTATTCGCTGATGGGCATAGTGAGTTCATAGAACTTTTTATTTTTTCTCACAAGTTAGCGGAAAATGATGATTTTTTTATTTACATTTTTTTTTCTTACAAAGTCTCATATTCCACTAACTTGCGACAAAAAATAAAAAATTTGAGGAACTCGCCATGCCCCTCACGGAATACCTTGGAGTGTCTTATTTCCAAAATGGGGTCACTTGTGGCGTAGTTATACTGCCCTGGCAATTTAGTGGCCCATATGTGTGAGAAGTACTTTGCAATCAAAATGTGTAAAAAATGGCCTGCAAAATCCGAAAGGTGCACTTTGGAATATGTGCCCCTTTGCCCACCTAGGCTGCAATAAAGTGTCACACATCTGGTATCGCCGTACTCAGGAGAAGTTGGGGAATGTATTTTGGGGTGTCATTTTACATATACCCATGCTGGGTGAGAGAAATATCTTGGCAAAAGACAACTTTTACAATTTGTTTATACAAAGTTGGCATTTGACCAAGATATTTCTCTCACCCAGCATGGTTATATGTAAAATGACACCCCAAAACACATTCCCCAACTTCTCCTGAGTACGGCGATACCAGATGTGTCACACTGTTTTGCAGCCAAGGTGGGCAAAGGGGCACATATTCCAAAGTGCACCTTTCGGATTTCGCAGGTCATTTTTTACACATTTTGATTGCAAAGTACTTCTCACACATATGGGCCCCTAAATTGCCAGGGCAGTATAACTACGCCACAAGTGACCCCATTTTGGAAAGAAGACACCCCAAGGTATTCCGTGAGGGGCATGGCGAGTTCCTAGAATTTTTTATTTTTTGTCACAAGTTAGCGGAATATGATGATTTTTTTTATTTTATTTTTTTCTTTACAAAGTCTCATATTCCACTAACTTGCGACAAAAAATTAAAAATTCTAAGAACTCACCATGCCCCTCATGGAATACCTTGGGGTGTCTTCTTTCAAAAATGGGGTCACTTGTGGCGTAGTTATACTGCCCTGGCAATTTAGGGGCCCATATGTGTGAGAAGTACTTTGCAATCAAAATGTGTAAAAAATGACCTGCGAAATCCGAAAGGTGCTCTTTGGAATGTGTGCCCCTTTGCCCACCTAGGCTGCAAAAAAAGTGTCACACATGTGGTATCGCCGTACTCAGGAGAAGTTGGGGAATGTGTTTTGGGGTGTCATTTTACATATACCCATGCTGGGTGAGAGAAATATCTTGGCAAAAGACAACTTTTCCAATTTTTTTATACAAAGTTGGCATTTGACCAAGATATTTCTCTCACCCAGCATGGGTATATGTAAAATGACACCCCAAAACACATTCCCCAACTTCTCCTGAGTACGGCGATACCACATGTGTGACACTTTTTTGCAGCCTAGATGCGCAAAGGTGCCCAAATTCCTTTTAGGAGGGCATTTTTAGACATTTGGATCCCAGACTTCTTCTCACGCTTTAGGGCCCCTAACATGAGAGGGCAGTATAAATACCCCACATGTGACCCCATTTTGCAAAAAAGAGACACCCCAAGGTATTCCGTGAGGGGCATGGCGAGTTCCTAGAATTTTCTTTTTTTGGCACAAGTTAGCGGAAATTGATTTTTTTGGTATTTTCTCACAAAGTCTCCCTTTCCGCTAACATGGGACAAAAATTTCAATCTTTCATGGACTCAATATGCCCCTCACAGAGTACCTTGGGGTGTCTTCTTTCCGAAATGGGGTCACATGTGGGGTATTTATACTGCCCTGGCATTTTAGGGGCCCTAAAGCGTGAGAAGAAGTCTGGAATATAAATGTCTAAAAAAATTTACGCATTTGGATTCCGTGAGGGGTATGGTGAGTTCATGTGAGATTTTATTTTTTGACAAAAGTTAGTGGAATATGAGACTTAGTAAGAAAAAACAAAAACAAACAAAAAATTTCTGCTAACTTGTGCCCAAAAAAATATCTGAATGGAGCCTTACAGGGGGTTATCAATGACAGGGGGGTGATCAGGGAGTCTATATGGGGTGATCACCCACCTGTCATTGATCACCCCCCTGTCATTGATCACCCCCTTGTAAGGCTCCATTCAGACGTCCGTATGATTTTTTACGGATCTACGGATACATGGATCGGATCCTCAAAACACATGCGGATGTCTGAATGGAGCCTTACAGGGGGGTGATCAATGGCAGAGGGGTGATCACCTATATAGACTCCCTGATCACCTCCGTCATTGATCACCCCCCTGTAAGGCTCCATTCAGACGTCCGTATGATTTTTTACGGATCCACGGATACATGGATCGGATCCGCAAAACACATGCGGACGTCTGAATGGAGCCTTACAGGGGGGTGATCAATGACAGAGGGGTGATCACCCATATAGACTCCCTGATCACCTCCGTCATTGATCACCCCCCTGTAATGCTCCATTCAGACGTCTGTATGATTTTTTTACGGATCCACGGATACATGGATCGGATCCGCAAAACACATGCGGACATCTGAATGGAGCCTTACAGGGGGGTGATCAATGACAGAGAGGTGAGCACCCATATAGACTCCCTGATCACCTCCGTCATTGATCACCCCCCTGTAATGCTCCATTCAGACGTCCGTATGATTTTTTACGGATCCACGGATACATGGATCGGATCCGCAAAACACATGCGGACGTCTGAATGGAGCCTTACAGGGGGGTGATCAATGACAGGGGGGGTGATCAGGGAGTCTATATGGGTGATCATCCCCCTGTCATTGATCACCCCCCTGTAAGGCTCCATTCAGAGGTCCGCATGTGTTTTGCGGATCCGATCCATGTATCAGTGGATCCGTAAAAATCATACGGACGTCTGAATGGAGCCTTACAGGGGGGTGATCAATGACAGAGGGGTGATCAATGACAGGGAAGTGATCAGGAAGTCTATATGCGTGATCACCCCCTTGTCATTGATCACCCCCCTGTAAGGCTCCATTCAGACGTTTGCATGTGTTTTGCGGATCCGATCCATGTATCAGTGGATCCGTAAAAATCATGCGAACGTCTGAATGGAGCCTTACAGGTGGGTGATCAATGACGGAGGTGATCAGGGAGTCTATATGGGTGATCACCCCTCTGTCATTGATCACCCCCCTGTAAGGCTCCATTCAGAGGTCCGCATGTGTTTTGCGGATCCGATCCATGTATCAGTGGATCCGTAAAAATCATATGGACGTCTGAATGGAGCCTGACAGGGGGTGATCAATGACAGGGGGGTGATCAATGACAGGGAAGTGATCAGGAAGTCTATATACGTGATCACCCCCTTGTCATTGATCACCCCCCTGTAAGGCTCCATTCAGACGTCTGTATGCGTTTTGCGGATCCGATTCATGTATCCGTGGATCCTTAAAATTTATACAGACCTCTGAATGGAGCCTTACAGCGGGGTGATCAATGACAGGGTGGTGATCAATGACAGGGGGGTGATTAGGGAGTCTATATGGGGTGATCAGTGGTTCATAAAGGGTTAATAAGTGACGGGGGGGTGTAGTGTAGTGTGGTGTTTGGTGCTACTTTACACAGCTACCTGTGTCCTTTGGTGGTCGATCCTAACAAAAGGGACTACCAAAGGACCAGGTATCAGGTATATTAGACGCTGTTATCAAAACAGCGTCTAATATACCTGTTAGGGGTTAAAAAAATCACATCTCCAGCCTGCCAGCGAACGATCGCCGCTTCAGGCTGGAGATCCACTCGCTTACCTTCCGTTCCTGTGAGCGCGCGCGCCTGTGTGCGTGCGTTCACAGGAAATCTTGCGTCTCGCGAGATGACGCGTATATGCGTCGCTGAGCGCAGGGCTGCCACCTCCGGACCGCAGATCTGCGTTAGGCGGTCCGGAGGTGGTTAAGAAGGTACTATTTTGCCATTCATGGCACATCCATAGCTGAGCAGCAATAAAGTAACCCTTGAAGTAGGGGAGATTTAATCCCCCCTGCTCCAAAGGTTTATATAAATATTCCAGTTTGAGGTGCACACGTTTCCTTCCCCAAACTAGGTCATTGATTATTCTTTCCAGAAGTTTAAAATATTTATCCTCTATCCAGATAGGTGTATTCCTAAGAACATAGAGGATTTGGGGTAGAATCACCATCTTGACCAGTGAAACTCGATCAGCCCTAGATAAGGGAAGTCTCAACCAAATCCCTATTTTTGCCCTAATTTTCGTCATCAATGGGATCAGATTGAGTTGAACACAATTTTCAACCTTGGGAGATATAATCATACCCAAGTATTTAAAAGTGTCAACGACATCTAGCTGGGTAATCGAGGACTCCTTCTGGGACACCGGGTCTAATGGCATCAAAATTGTCTTCCACCAGTTTATGTTTAGGCCTGATACTTCACCAAATAATTTAATCATCCGAATAATTCTTGGGAGAGTTGTTTCTGTGCTATCTATAAAAAAGAGGACATAGTCTGCGTTTAGAGAAATGCGATCCTCCATGCCTAATATTCCAAATCCTTTCATTTGAGTGTCCTGTCTAATAGCCAGAGCCAGAGGCTCAATATAAATATCAAATAGGAGTGGTGATAGTGGGCCACCCTGACGAGTACCTCTGTTTAAGTTAAAACTGGTAGTAAGGCTCCCGTTAAGACTCAACTTGGCCGTAGGGGATCTATACAGTAATTTAATCATATTTATGAATCTCTCCCCGAAACCCATCCTGGCCAGGACCCTCCACAGGAATTGCCACTCCACCCTGTCAAAGGCCTTAGAGGCATCCAATGACAGGATGGAGCGAGCAGACCCCCCAGGTGCCTGTATGTTGGCAAAAAGCTGGTGAAGATTATGGTGGGTACCCGTATTTGGGATGAAACCATTCTGGTTCGGATGAAGAATGGAAGAGATAACCCCAGCGAGTGTTGTGGCCAGAATCCTTGCCAGGAGCTTTACATCCGCGTTCAACAGTGAAATCAGCCAATAGGATCCCAAATCTATGGGGTCCTTACCTTTTTTTGGAATTAATATTATCACGGCTTCCGACATTGAACCTGGTAGGGTCCCCTCCTTCAGCAAAGACACCCAACAATTTGGGAAGAATAACCTCCTTATATTTACTATAGAATTCATATGGGAGTCCGTTTGAACCGGGGGTGGAGTTACCCGAACAGAGTCCAATTGCCCCAAAGCTCCTGGATTGAGAGGTCGGCCTCAAGTACCCTCCTTTGGGCCGAAATAATAGTGGGAAAAATAATGCCATCGAGGTGGACATTCATCAATTCATCCGTTATCCTACAATCGGCTCTATAAAGATCTGAGAAGTAGTCCATGAAAACTTTCTCTATAGGGTTTTGTCTTTCCACATGCAACATCTCTCAAGTGCAACTTTTTAAGTGCACAGACTGAATTATACCAGAATGTAATATTATGGATATTGATTCCACTTTGTCATCACTGCTTACTGACCATCACCCAATTCTCTCATCTCCAGGTATGATTGCATTGAAGCTTACTGCTACACCCAGCTTTTCCAGTCTGATAATGTCCACCCCCTCTCATCTCTCCTTCTAAATCTTGGTATGATTGCATTGAAGCTTACTGCTACACCCAGCTTTTCCAGTCTGATATTGTCCACCCCCTCTCATCTCTCCTTCTAAATCTTGGTATGATTGCATTGAAGCTTACTGCTACACCCAGCTTTTCCAGTCTGATATTGTCCACCCCCTCTCATCTCTCCTTCTAAATCTTGGTATGATTGCATTGAAGCTTACTGCTACACCCAGCTTTTCCAGTCTGATATTGTCCACCCCCTCTCATCTCTCCTTCTAAATCTTGGTATGATTGCATTGAAGCTTACTGCTACACCCAGCTTTTCCAGTCTGATATTGTCCACCCCCTCTCATCTCTCCTTCTAAATCTTGGTATGATTGCATTGAAGCTTACTGCTACACCCAGCTTTTCCAGTCTGATATTGTCCACCCCCTCTCATCTCTCCTTCTAAATCTTGGTATGATTGCATTGAAGCTTACTGCTACACCCAGCTTTTCCAGTCTGATATTGTCCACCCCCTCTCATCTCTCCTTCTAAATCTTGGTATGATTGCATTGAAGCTTTCTGCTACACCCAGCTTTTCCAGTCTGATATTGTCCACCCCCTCTCATCTCTCCTTCTAAATCTTGGTATGATTGCATTGAACTATTAATGTCTCTTATCCTGCTGGATTTATTGAGTATTTGTTTACATTGACTATTTCACCCCTGTGTCTGGTGCTATCTTGAGTTGGCCATATGTAGCCCCCTCCCCTCTTGGTCACACCTGATTGATCACTGAGTGGTATAAATCTAAGGTCTTAGGTCTTCCAGACCTTGGTCTTTCCACATGCAACATCTCTCAAGTGCAACTTTTTAAGTGCACAGACTGAATTATACCAGAATGTAATATTATGGATATTGATTCCACTTTGTCATCACTGCTTACTGACCATCACCCAATTCTCTCATCTCCAGGTATGATTGCATTGAAGCTTACTGCTACACCCAGCTTTTCCAGTCTGATATTGTCCACCCCCTCTCATCTCTCCTTCTAAATCTTGGTATGATTGCATTGAAGCTTTCTGCTACACCCAGCTTTTCCAGTCTGATATTGTCCACCCCCTCTCATCTCTCCTTCTAAATCTTGGTATGATTGCATTGAAGCTTACTGCTACACCCAGCTTTTCCAGTCTGATATTGTCCACCCCCTCTCATCTCTCCTTCTAAATCTTGGTATGATTGCATTGAAGCTTTCTGCTACACCCAGCTTTTCCAGTCTGATATTGTCCACCCCCTCTCATCTCTCCTTCTAAATCTTGGTATGATTGCATTGAAGCTTTCTGCTACACCCAGCTTTTCCAGTCTGATATTGTCCACCCCCTCTCATCTCTCCTTCTAAATCTTGGTATGATTGCATTGAAGCTTACTGCTACATCCAGCTTTTCCAGTCTGATATTGTCCACCCCTCTCATCTCTCCTTCTAAATCTTGGTATGATTGCATTGAACTATTAATGTATCTTATCCTGCTGGATTTATTGAGTATTTGTTTACATTGACTATTTCACCCCTGTGTCTGGTGCTATCTTGAGTTGGCCATATGTAGCCCCCTCCCCTCTTGGTCACACCTGATTGATCACTGAGTGGTATAAATCTAAGGTCTTAGGTCTTCCAGACCTTGGTCTTTCCACATGCAACATCTCTCAAGTGCAACTTTTTAAGTGCACAGACTGAATTATACCAGAATGTAATATTATGGATATTGATTCCACTTTGTCATCACTGCTTACTGACCATCACCCAATTCTCTCATCTCCAGGTATGATTGCATTGAAGCTTACTGCTACACCCAGCTTTTCCAGTCTGATATTGTCCACCCCCTCTCATCTCTCCTTCTAAATCTTGGTATGATTGCATTGAAGCTTACTGCTACACCCAGCTTTTCCAGTCTGATATTGTCCACCCCCTCTCATCTCTCCTTCTAAATCTTGGTATGATTGCATTGAACTATTAATGTCTCTTATCCTGCTGGATTTATTGAGTATTTGTTTACATTGACTATTTCACCCCTGTGTCTGGTGCTATCTTGAGTTGGCCATATGTAGCCCCCTCCCCTCTTGGTCACACCTGATTGATCACTGAGTGGTATAAATCTAAGGTCTTAGGTCTTCCAGACCTTGGTCTTTCCACATGCAACATCTCTCAAGTGCAACTTTTTAAGTGCACAGACTGAATTATACCAGAATGTAATATTATGGATATTGATTCCACTTTGTCATCACTGCTTACTGACCATCACCCAATTCTCTCATCTCCAGGTATGATTGCATTGAAGCTTACTGCTACACCCAGCTTTTCCAGTCTGATATTGTCCACCCCCTCTCATCTCTCCTTCTAAATCTTGGTATGATTGCATTGAAGCTTACTGCTACACCCAGCTTTTCCAGTCTGATATTGTCCACCCCCTCTCATCTCTCCTTCTAAATCTTGGTATGATTGCATTGAACTATTAATGTATCTTATCCTGCTGGATTTATTGAGTATTTGTTTACATTGACTATTTCACCCCTGTGTCTGGTGCTATCTTGAGTTGGCCATATGTAGCCCCCTCCCCTCTTGGTCACACCTGATTGATCACTGAGTGGTATAAATCTAAGGTCTTAGGTCTTCCAGACCTTGGTCTTTCCACATGCAACATCTCTCAAGTGCAACTTTTTAAGTGCACAGACTGAATTATACCAGAATGTAATATTATGGATATTGATTCCACTTTGTCATCACTGCTTACTGACCATCACCCAATTCTCTCATCTCCAGGTATGATTGCATTGAAGCTTACTGCTACACCCAGCTTTTCCAGTCTGATATTGTCCACCCGCTCTCATCTCTCCTTCTAAATCCTGGTATGATTGCATTGAAGCTTACTGCTACACCCAGCTTTTCCAGTCTGATATTGTCCACCCCCTCTCATCTCTCCTTCTAAATCTTGGTATGATTGCATTGAAGCTTACTGCTACACCCAGCTTTTCCAGTCTGATATTGTCCACCCCCTCTCACCTCTCCTTCTAAATCTTGGTATGATTGCATTGAACTATTAATGTCTCTTATCCTGCTGGATTTATTGAGTATTTGTTTACATTGACTATTTCACCCCTGTGTCTGGTGCTATCTTGAGTTGGCCATATGTAGCCCCCTCCCCTCTTGGTCACACCTGATTGATCACCGAGTGGTATAAATCTAAGGTCTTAGGTCTTCCAGACCTTGGTCTTTCCACATGCAACATCTCTCAAGTGCAACTTTTTAAGTGCACAGACTGAATTATACCAGAATGTAATATTATGGATATTGATTCCACTTTGTCATCACTGCTTACTGACCATCACCCAATTCTCTCATCTCCAGGTATGATTGCATTGAAGCTTACTGCTACACCCAGCTTTTCCAGTCTGATATTGTCCACCCCCTCTCATCTCTCCTTCTAAATCTTGGTATGATTGCATTGAAGCTTACTGCTACACCCAGCTTTTCCAGTCTGATATTGTCCACCCCCTCTCATCTCTCCTTCTAAATCTTGGTATGATTGCATTGAACTATTAATGTCTCTTATCCTGCTGGATTTATTGAGTATTTGTTTACATTGACTATTTCACCCCTGTGTCTGGTGCTATCTTGAGTTGGCCATATGTAGCCCCCTCCCCTCTTGGTCACACCTGATTGATCACTGAGTGGTATAAATCTAAGATCTTAGGTCTTCCATACCTTGGTCTTTCCACATGCAACATCTCTCAAGTGCAACTTTTTAAGTGCACAGACTGAATTATACCAGAATGTAATATTATGGATATTGATTCCACTTTGTCATCACTGCTTACTGACCATCACCCAATTCTCTCATCTCCAGGTATGATTGCATTGAAGCTTACTGCTACACCCAGCTTTTCCAGTCTGATATTGTCCACCCCCTCTCATCTCTCCTTCTAAATCTTGGTATGATTGCATTGAAGCTTACTGCTACACCCAGCTTTTCCAGTCTGATATTGTCCACCCCCTCTCATCTCTCCTTCTAAATCTTGGTATGATTGCATTGAACTATTAATGTCTCTTATCCTGCTGGATTTATTGAGTATTTGTTTACATTGACTATTTCACCCCTGTGTCTGGTGCTATCTTGAGTTGGCCATATGTAGCCCCCTCCCCTCTTGGTCACACCTGATTGATCACCGAGTGGTATAAATCTAAGGTCTTAGGTCTTCCAGACCTTGGTCTTTCCACATGCAACATCTCTCAAGTGCAACTTTTTAAGTGCACAGACTGAATTATACCAGAATGTAATATTATGGATATTGATTCCACTTTGTCATCACTGCTTACTGACCATCACCCAATTCTCTCATCTCCAGGTATGATTGCATTGAAGCTTACTGCTACACCCAGCTTTTCCAGTCTGATATTGTCCACCCCCTCTCATCTCTCCTTCTAAATCTTGGTATGATTGCATTGAAGCTTACTGCTACACCCAGCTTTTCCAGTCTGATATTGTCCACCCCCTCTCATCTCTCCTTCTAAATCTTGGTATGATTGCATTGAACTATTAATGTCTCTTATCCTGCTGGATTTATTGAGTATTTGTTTACATTGACTATTTCACCCCTGTGTCTGGTGCTATCTTGAGTTGGCCATATGTAGCCCCCTCCCCTCTTGGTCACACCTGATTGATCACTGAGTGGTATAAATCTAAGATCTTAGGTCTTCCATACCTTGGTCTTTCCACATGCAACATCTCTCAAGTGCAACTTTTTAAGTGCACAGACTGAATTATACCAGAATTGAACCAGAAGGGGACCACAGGTAATTACAGACATAGTCAATGCAAACAATGTTTACATTTTTCCTCGTACTCCTCCTACTTGTCCATAACCTCCTGAAATACCCCCACATCCATTCACCCAGCAAGGAACTATTCATCTCTTCGTCCATCTTACCTTCTCATCTGACCGCTTGCACAAACCTGTTTGCCAACATAAAACACTTCCTTCCCAAACACACACAGACACCTCATGCCCTCTCCTATTCTCATCTATTAACACTTTCTCTGCTGCTCCTTACTGCTGGTGATATCTCTCCAAATCCTGGACCCCCTCAGCAAATCTCCATTATCACCTCCATGTCCCACTACAAATCTCCGTCTACAAATTTCTACAACCCCTTAAACCTAATAACCATTCCTCTGACCCCTGTGCCTTTAGTTCCTCTTGCAGGAGCATTATGGAACGCGCGCTCCGTCTGTAACAAACTGTCATACATCCATGAACTGTTCATCTCTCAAAACCTTTCCTTTCTGGGTCTCACAGAGACATGGCTGACACCCTCAGACACCACCTCCCCTGCTGCACTCTCTTATAGTGGATTTCAATTCACTCACACCCCCCGCCCTGGCTGCAAACATGGTGGAGGAGCTGGTCTTCTCCTATCAGACACCTGCTCCTACAGCCCAACTCCACTGCCACCCTCCATTACGCTCACCTCATTTGAAGTACACTCTGTTCGCATCTACTCTCCCTCCAACCTTCAAGTAGCAGTCATTTACCGCCCCCCAGGCCCAGCCACCATATTTCTTGACCACTTTAACACCTGGCTACTACACTTTCTTTCTGCCGACATCCCCACTATCATCATGGGTGACTTCAACATCCCTATTGACACCTGCCACTCGGCCGCCTCTAAACTCCTGTCGCTCTCTTCCTCCTTCGGCTTATCACAGTGGTCTTCAGCTCCCACCCACAGAGATGGTCACACTCTGGATCTGATCTTTTCCCGTCTCTGCTCCCTATCTAACCTTTCTAATCTGCCTCTCCCCCTATCCGACCACAATCTACTCACCTTCTCTTCATTGGTCTCTTCTGCAGCTCCCCCAGTCCACACACTAGCACACCCCCGCAGGAATCTCAAACAGCTTGACTTTTGCTTGCTTTCTGACTCTCTTCTCCCACTCTCTACCATCTGTTGCCTCCAAGACCCAGAAGCTGCTACCACCCTATATAACACCACATTAAGTACAGCTCTGGACACTGTTGCCCCCCTCACACACAACAAAATCCGGAAAATCAACAGACAACCCTGGCACACCAACCTGACCAAAAAACTCAGACAAGCTTCCAGGGCTGCTGAGCGGCAATGGAAGAAATCCCATTCTAAAGATCATTTCACCGCATACAAGCAATCCCTCCTCATATTCAAATCCTCACTCGCTGATGCAAAACAGGCTTACTTCTCATCTCTCATATCTTCCCTGTCCCACAGCCCTAAACAACTTTTTAGCACTTTTAATTCCCTTCTCCGTCCCCCAGCGCCCCCACCCTCTCCTCTCTTCTCAGCTGAGGACTTTGCCAAATATTTCAAACAAAAGATAGTCCACATCAGAGAAAGCTTTACTACACAGTCCCCACAGACCCTCTACACAACTGCTCGGTCCTCTTCTCCCAAAACCCACTTCTCTACCATTACAGAAGGTAAACTCTCCACTCTACTCTCCAAATCTCATCTGACCACCTGTGCACTTGACCCAATCCCATCCCACCTCATCCCTAACCTCACTGCAGTGTTTATCCCAGCCCTAACTCATCTCTTCAACCTATCACTAAACTCTGGTGTCTTCCCCTCTGATTTTAAACATGCTAGCATTACACCCATCCTCAAAAAACCTTCACTTGACCCATCTTCCTTGTCCAGTTATCGCCCCATATCACTTCTTCCGTATGCCTCAAAGCTACTTGAACAACATGTCCATTCAGAACTGTCCTCCCACCTCTCCTCCTGCTCCCTCTTTGACCGCCTACAATCTGGCTTCCGACTCCACCACTCGACCGAGACTGCCCTTACCAAAGTCACCAATGACCTACTCACAGCCAAAACCAAGAAACAATACTCTGTCCTCCTTCTCCTTGACCTGTCCTCTGCCTTCGACACTGTTGACCACTCCCTTCTGTTGCAAACGCTCTCATCTCTTGGCATCACTGACCTGGCCCTCTCCTGGATCACATCATACCTCACAGACCGGACATTCAGCGTCTCCCACTCTTGGCCTGGGACAGCTCATAGAGTCCTATGGCTTTCAGTATCACTCCTACGCTGATGACACACAAATCTACCTCTCTGGTCCAGACATCACCACCTTACTATCTAGAATCCCACAATGTCTATCTTCTATATCATCCTTCTTCGCCTCTCGCTTTCTTAAACTTAACATGGATAAGACAGAATTCATAATCTTTCCCCCATCTTGTTCAACCCCCCCTACAGACCTATTTATCACGATCAATGGCTGCACACTATCCCCAGTCAACAAAGCCCGCTGCCTTGGAGTGATCTTGGATTCTGCCCTTTCCTTCCGACCGCACATCCAAGCCCTTTCCACCACCTGCCGTCTCCAACTCAAAAACATCTCCTTAACTTTGAATCTGCGAAAATACTTGTACATGCCCTCATTATCTCCCGCCTAGACTACTGCAACATTCTCCTCTGTGGCCTTCCATCTAGCACTCTCGCACCCCTCCAATCTATCCTCAACTCTGCTGCCCGACTAATCCACCTCTCACCCTATTATTCCTCTGCCTCTCCCCTTTGCCAATCCCTTCACTGGCTCCCCATTGCCCAACGAATTCACTTCAAAGTACTTACAAATACATACAAGGCCGTCCATAACCTGTCCCCTCCCTACATCTCTGAGCTAATTTTCCGATACACCCCCACACGCACTCTCCGATCCTCACAAGACCTCCTTCTCTCCTCTCCTCTTATTGCCTCTTCCCACAATCGACTCCAGGATTTCTCCCGTGCATCCCCCATACTCTGGAACTCGCTACCCCAACATATCAGACTCTCACCTACAGTGGAATCCTTCAAAAGAAACCTGAAAACCCACCTCTTCAGACAAGCCTACAACCAGTGACCCTGCTGCCTCTATACCGCCACGACCTGCTTCACCCGCACCTACTGTGTCCTTCTCCCATACCATGTAGATTGTAAGCCCTCACGGGCAGGGCCCTCTCTCCTTCTGTACCAGTTTGTAACTCATTTTGTTTATGATTAGTGCAATTGTCTGTATTATGTATGTGCACCCCTTATCATATGTACAGCGCTATGGAATGAATGGCGCTTAAATAATAAATAATAATAATAATAATAAAGATCTGAGAAGTAGTCCATGAAAACTTTCTCTATAGGGTTTTGTCCAGTAACTATCCTCCCATTAGCCAGTCGGATATTATCTATATTTTTCTTGGGTTCCTGATTCGAGATAACACCGGATAGAAGTTTCCCCGGTCGCCCGATTCGGTGAAATATTTTTGACCCTTAAAGAATAAACTCTGTTGGGCCTTCTCCAGCAAAAAGTTAGAGTATGATTGTGTGGTCTTCTGTCCTATTTATATAAAAAGGATTGTGTCGCTGAGGAAGCTTGTTCTTTTAAATTTTCCTCCTTTTCCCCATACTCCTTTCTCAGGTTGGCGATATTACTAACCATTATTCCCCTCATGTAAGCCTTGAAGCTGTCCCATACTACTTGTGTTTTTGCTGAAGTATAATTAGCCTCCCAGAATTTGTTAGATTCCTTTTGTATTGTTTCATGATTCTTTATCATTGATAACCAATAGGGGTTCAGCCTTGAAGGTGTCCCATACTACTTGTGTTTTTGCTGAAGTATAATTAGCCTCGCAGAATTGGTTAGATTCCTTTTGTATTGTTTCATGATTCTTTATAATTGATAACCAATAGGGGTTAAGCCTTGAAGGTGTCCCATACTACTTGTGTTTTTGCTGAAGTATAATTAGCCTCCCAGAATTGGTTAATTTCCTTTTGTATTGTTTCATGATTCTTTATCATTGATAACCAATAGGGGTTAAGTCTAAATGGAGACCTTCCCCGTTTGTTTATCATGGGACAGGCAAAGTTCGAGGAGTAGGGGTAGATGGTCCGAAAGTGACCTGGTCTCATATGTCATTCGTTTAACATATCGCACATATTTTTTTATTAATCAGAGCATGATCTATTCTGGACATAGATCTTCCTAATTTACTGATGCATGAAAAAACCCTTCTTCCCTGTCCCAAACATCCTTAAACCCGACCTCCAAGCAAAAGCGTGCCAAGGGGGACCCCTGAGCAGAGGCGTCTCCCTTGACACCCATAGAGACCCTGTCGACCGCGGGATTGATAACACAGTTAAAGTCTCCCATAATCAATGTAAGACATTCTGGCCATCTATTCATGAATTTTAGCAGAGAATTAAGTACTAAAAAAGCAAATGGAGGTGGAATATAGGCAAAGGCCAGAATACACATCTTTCCCGCCAGCTTACAATATAGGAAGACAAATCTCCCCTGGTGGTCGACAGAGGATGCCTCGCACGTAGAATGACTAGAGAAGGTAGAATGGTACGTGTGCGCAGCCCATACCCTGGTGGCCATCCTGGAGGTCTCCCCAGTAAAATGTGTTTCTATCAAACATACATTGGCTGGGAGGTGTAAGCGCATCAGATCAAAAACCGCTTGTCTCTTTCTTCTATCCCCCAGGCCCCTGACATTCCAAGTAAGAATTCTAATTGACATTATAGAGAATAATTATAAAAAATAAAAAAAAACATCTCTTCCCCATAATAGACACATCACAGCCCCCCCAACCAACCCCCCCCTCCGTCCAACCCCCCAATCCAAATAATCCACCGCATAAAGCAGCAGATCTCTCGCCTATGACCATCCCCCACCCCTCCACTCAACGGCCTGCCCGCTAATTAAACAGAGAAGGGGAAAGGTAAAGAACATCATATGTCAACTATTGAACAGTTAGATCACATATCATTTCGTTCAAGCCACTCTGCAGCTTTATCCGGCGTATCAAAAAATAAAGTTGTATCATGAAAAAAAATCCAGAGTTTGGCTGGAAAGACAAGTGAATACTTAATATCCCTTTCTCTTAATCTCTTTTTAACGGTAATAAACAAGCGTCTCTTTTCTTGGACATCTTTTGAAAAGTCTGGAAAAAAGGCCAGTCTATTTTCATCATGGAGAATAGGGGGACATTCCCTCGCCCACCTTAGTACTGTGTCTCTGTCTCTTGAAATCAGGAGGGTCTGTGGTTGTCTCCCAGGAATTAATTTACCGCCTGGGACGCGATGGGCTCTTTCTACTAGAAACGAGGGTGAAAAATGTTCCCTCTCAAAATTTTCAAGAATCAACATCTGTATGAATTGAGTAGGGTTCTTGTCTTCCGGGCCCTCTGGGATCCCCAGGATTCTTACATTGTACCTTTGTGATCTATCTTCCAGATCCACCACCTTTTTTTTTAAGGAGATTAAAATCTGTCTTAAACGTGGACATCTCAGTATTTATTTCTTTGTATTCATTCTGCATAATAGCCATAGAGCTCTCCACATTATTAACCATATCTCGTATTTTAGACAAATTGTCCCTAATCAGTCCCACATCAACTTGAATTGCACCAAGCTGGGTTGTAATAGCCTGTATTAGGTCCCCATTCTGTTTTACTGCCAATAAAATTTCCTTTAACGGTGAGGGGTTAGTGTTAGTAACATCTTCTCTGTCTATTCCCTACTTCCCTTGGGGGTACCCGGAGTCTTTTTATAATTCGGGTTCCATCACTTCAGAGTTATCATTCTTTTTAGAGCCAATATCCTTCTGCCCGCCTCTAGTATGGACCCTTGGGGACCTCAAAAATTGGTCTATTTTTCCTCCAATTTCTGACCAGAAAGATCCACAGAGCGCCTACTTGCCTCGGGTGCTATTTACCCTTTTTTTTCTTCTTTTTTTTTATTATCTTTCTTTCACCTTTTTTTTTTTTTTCTCTTTCTTTTCTCTCTTCCCCTTTCTTTCCCCCCCCTCTCTCTCTCCCCTCTATGATATTTTCTCACCAGGCACCCCCCTCTTTCTCTACCCCCACAAGCAGATTTATTTTTATATATATATTATATTTTTTCCGCAAAGTCCGTCAATTTCTGTGGGTACAATATCCCATGTGGAGTATCAAATGAGACCACGTTAATATCCTTTTAATCAATTAATTAATACTTTTGCTGGTGGTTAGAAAATTGATTGAGTTAGCTAGTTACTCAGTTAGTTAATATTAGTGGGGGGGGAATGCAGGAACAATCTCACCAATCTTTCGGTTCACTGTAGAGGTGCCCAGTTGCCCAGCTGTAGAAAGCAGGGGGACGCTCTCCGGAGGATCACAAGCTGCAGACAGGCAGAAGATCAAATGGAGGACCAAAGGACCGGAGAGGAACGGCCAGAGGAGGGACCACTCAAGCCCCGATGTCTCAATGAGGCGTGCAGAACACAGCAGCAGCAGAAGCCACCCAAACGCCGATGATCACGGGGACTGGCTCAGTAGGCACCGGGCAGCAGGAGAAGGAAGGAAGGGGCAGGAACGCCATCACCGATCAGACCATTCAGATCCACGATCGGTGGTCCCGGCATTCAGACAAAGGAGGCAGCAGGAAGGGACGAGAGACGCTGAAATTAGCGGTCAGTAGGGCAGCCGAGCAGTGGGGAGGAGAGGCGGGTGTGACGTCCTTACGTCATCACGTCATCCCAAAAAAGAACCAAAAAGGAATGATTATTGGCTTTCAGGCCAAGGGTGGCAGTATCTCTGAAACTGCTCAGTTTGTGAACTGTTCATGTGCTGCTGTGTTCAAAGTATCATGAGTGGACAATTGTGAATAGGAGACATGGAAACTTCAGAGCACTATGTGACATTGAATTGATGTGAACCCTATGAAGGTGCCTGAGGCTGAACTGACATACTACAGTGAAGCAGCTAACCGAAAATATGAAGCAGAGGGCTATCAGACATGTGTCTATGGTTTCCAAGCAGAAGGCTCGTCACTGCACGTCTGATAACGAATTTTCATCGGCAGAAAAGGCTTCAATTTTTACTGCAGTATCAGAATAAGACCACTAAGGATTGCCTTCTCCGATGAGTCACATTTTTAACCTAATTGAACAGAGGGATGTTGGTGTGTCAGGCAGCAGGAACGTACTGCCAGGCACAACCAGCCTCTGCTTTTCACTTCTCGCTTCTTGGCTGAAAGCTTTCCCTGCCTTTCTCTATTCTACACAACTCTGACTCAACACAGTGGCCCAGTGACAGACTAGAGAGGGTGGCAACCTCATGAGGAGTTAACATTGTGGACCAGAGTGGTGAGGGTGGCAAGCAAATGAGGAGTCAACATAGTGGCCCAGTCACAGATTAGTGAGGGTGGTAACTGCATGGGAAGTCTACATAGTGGTCCATCACAGAGTGAGGAGGGCAACATCCTCATGAGGAGTCTACATAGTGGCCAAGTCGCAATAAGGGCAGGGTAAGAACCTCATGAGGAGTCAACACAGTGGTCCATCACAGAGTGAGGAGGGTAACATCCTCATAAGGAGTCAACATAGTGGCCAAGTCGCAATGAGGGGAGGGTAAGAACCGCATGAGGGGTCAACACAGTGGCCCTGTCACAGAGTGGGGAGGTGGGGGGTAACAGCATTGGCAATAACAGCTCAAGATGGTAGATGGCAGTAGGAGAAGATTGTAGCAGAGGCAGCAGGTGTGTGCTATCAGGCGGGGGGTTCAGAGTCAGACATTGTTTGTTGCTCCACGTGGGAGCTGTTTATATATACTTAAGTGACTTTATCACAAAGCTCTGAAATATGGAGTCAAATATATAATTTAAAGATATTGCTAAGATAACTGTTGTGAGCTTCATTTATATTAATATAAGCAGATATATAGTGCGAGTTTGACCGCGACGTGTGGTTGATTAAGTGTGTGGTTGTCTAAGTGTGTGACTTAAGATTAAGCGACTTTAGATTCAGGGACTTCAGTGGGGGACTGTAATTAGCCAGTTTGTTATAACTACATTATATTGTATTTTTCGCTTTTGTGGTGCACAATTGAAAACGCAGTCCAGTGCACATCTTGCATGATGTATGCAGTCCTGGAACAGCCGTTCGAGGGTGTATATCTTTGTTCAAGATGTGAGCAAATTACCCGTTTGGAATCGCAAATCGAGTCTTTAAACAGGCAAGTTGAAACACTGAGAGGCATTGACAATTTGAAAAAGAGTTTGCTTCTCAACGAGCAAGCACTCTTTGGGGTAGATGAGGGGGAGGGTGACAGAGAAGTGGCTGAGGAAAGTGAGTTAGCTATCTGGGTAACAGTTAGAAAGCGGCAGGGCCGGCTCCAGGAGCATGTGGGCTCTTGGGCGATAAAGTCTAAGTGGGCCCCCTTACACAGTGATAACTTTCTGAGTACAGATAATACAGTAGATATCACCTGCAGTCCTATTTAACGGCATAGATAACACAGTCATGGCTGAGTACAGAAAATGTAGTAGTGTTACCTGCAGTCCTATGTAAAACCACAGATAACACTAGTGTAGATCATGTAGTAGTGTTACCTGCATCCTTAGTGTACCTCCCTGTGCCTCTACCACGGACTCCATGCTGGCGGTGCTGCCTCCTCTTCCATCTTCATCTTGCCCCGCACAGAATGTCCTGATGCAGCTGCGTCAAGACAAAGGGAACACTCTGGGCATGGTGATGGTGACACACACACGGGGACAGACACACACAGGGACAGACACACACAGGGACAGACACACACACAGGGACAGACACACACACAGGGACAGACACACATGGACAGGGACAGACACACACGGGGACAGACACACACACACGGGGACAGACACACACACGGGGACAGACACACACACACAGGGACAGACAGACACACACACAGGGACAGACAGACACACCCACACACACACACAGGGACAGACAGACACACCCACACACACACACAGGGACAGACAGACACACACACGGGGACAGAGACAGACACACACACACACACAGGGACAGACAGACACACACATGGGGACAGACAGACACACACACACACACATGGGGACAGACAGACACACACACGGGGACAGACAGACACACACACACGGGGACAGATACCTGTGCGATCATCAACCAACTTCTATCTAATGTGTTGCCACCTTTAGTTATGCTCCAATCTTTTGTTACCTTCTAATATGACTCCCACTGATACCCAGTACTGAGGGGACATGGACTGAGGTTTAAAAGGGAATTATCAACATGTACCAGAAGGTGGTCTAAACCATAACCCATTAGGCACTGGCTAGACTGTGGGATGGAGTCTAAGCAATTCCTCAGGCCTTATGCACACTGCCGTTATGCGTCCGTTCCGTGCATTGGGGACCACAATTTGTGGTCCCCAATGCACTGGCAACGTCCGTGCGGCGGCCGGGACAGATTCAGACCCATTCAACCTAAATGGGTTCATGAGCCGTCCGCACAAAAAAATAGAACATGTTCTATTTTTTTGCGGTGCGGAGGCATGGACGGAAACACCATGGAAGCACTACAGAGTGCTTCCCATTGAGCGATTGTGGACCTATTCAAGTGAATAGGTCCGCATCCGTGATGCACACGGCCGGTGTGCATGAGGCCATAGACACAGAAAGGGGCACACACAGGGACAGACAGACTGACACACACACAGGGACAGACAGACTGGCACACACACAGGGACAGACAGACTGGCACACACAGGGACAGACAGACTGGCACACACAGGGACAGACAGAGACAGACAGACTGACACACACAGGGACAGACAGACACACATCATGGCCCTCAGAATACACCTGGATCTGTATGATAACCCCCCTTAATTGCACCAGATTCCACTCCACTTGAAACCCACTGCCCCCGAGTGCTCTACCTGCCCCCTCATATGAGCTCCATATGCTTCCCCTCACAAGTTCTATGTTCTCCAGCAGCACATCCTACCTCACTCTACAGCATCTTGCAGGCACACAGCCCCTCCTCCTTCCACAAGCTGCTGCTGCCGTCAAGGTCTATCATGTGACCATGAAGGAGCATGTGACCAGTGATGTCACAGACCTCCTTCTAACAACTACATTCTAGCATAGGATCGATCATCTACCAAAACAACTCCATCTACCCTGTTCTGAGTCCTGGGGCTGCTTACCCCAGCAGTGCACATGGTGAAAATTGTCTGCATTGCTGGGGTAAGCTGCCCTAGAATTCAAAACAGGCAAGACACAGCTGCAGGAGTGAGTGGGCACAGTGGGCCCCCCCAGGAGCAGGGGGCCCCGGCACTTGCCCGGGTTTTCTGGGTGGTGGCGCCGGCCCTGGAAAGCGGGGTAGAGGGAAGAGTGCCAGGGAGGCTAGCCCTGATCTGACACACCCCAAAAAGTTTGCACATCAGTCCAGGGACAGCACTGCTGCAGCTGAACACTTCCTCTGCCAGTCAGGGGAATGTTAGCTCCAGTAAGCAGGAAACCAGGAGAGCAGGGCAGGCCAGACAGGTGCTGGTAGTGGGAGACTCCATTATTAGTGTGCTGTCTTCCTGGCGCTAGAGTTCGACACATCGCGGATGGGGTTGACAGATTACTGGGAGGGGCTGGAGAAGATCCAACGGTCATGGTCCATATCGGAACCAATTACAAAGTTAAAGGTAGGTGGAGAGTCCATAAAAATGATTTCAGGGATTTAGGTCAAAAGCTTAGGGCAAGGACCTCAAAGGTAGTATTTTCTGAAATACTGTCTGTACCACGGGCCACACAAGAAAGGCAGCCGGAGATTAGGGAGATTAACAAGTGGCTCAAGAACTGGTGTAGGAAGGAGGGGTTTGGGTTCCTGGAGAACTGGGCCGACTTCTCTATCGGCTACAAGCTCTATCGTAGGGATCGCTGCACCTCAATGGGGAAGGTTGGAGGAGTGTTTAAACTAGGGACTGGGGGAGGGAAATTACATTATAGATAGTGCAGATAGAGACTGGGGGCAAGGTAGTAGCACTGGGGGAGGAATGGATGGAGGGACTAGAACAGTTCAGAAGGAAAGGTGTAGAGTAAAAAATACACATAAACCTTTCAAATGTATGTATACTAATGCCAGAAGCCTGACTAATACAACTGGGGAGATGGAATTAGTGTGAGGAGAACTATGACATAGTAAGAATAATTGAGACATGGCTGGACGATAGCTATGACTGGGTGGTTAATGTACAGGGTTACAGTCTGTTTAGAAAGGATCATCAAAACCGGAGAGGGGGAAGGGTTTGCCTTAATGTAAAGTCCTGTCTAAAGCCCACAGTCCGAGAAGATATAAGTGAGGGACATAAACATGTGGAGTCACTGTAGGTAGAGATACATGGAGCTAAAAACAATAATAAATTCCTAATAGGAGTTTACTATAAACCACCTAATATGCCAGAGTCCACAGAAAATCTACTACTAAACAGGATAGACAAGACGGCAAATCATAATGAGGTGGTTATTATGGGGGACTTCAACTACCCAGATGTAGACTGGGAAATTGAAATTTGTAAATCACATAAAGGAAACAGGTTCTTGGCAATAACCAAAGACAATAACCTCTCCCAACTGGTTCAGGACCCGACTAGAGGGACGGCCATACTGGACTTAGTATTAACCAATAGGCCTGACAGAACAACAGATGTGCAGGTTGGGGGACACCTGGGAAATAGTGACCATAAAGTAATAACCTTCCAATTTTCATTCAAAAGAGCGTTTCTACAGGGAAGAACAAAAATACCAAACTTCAAAAAATCTAAATTTAGCCAACTAAGAGAGGCCATAGGCCTAACTAACTGGGACAAAGTCCTCAAAAATAAAAATACAGCCACAAAAATCTTTAAAAGCATCCTAATATCTCATTGTAAGAGGTACTATGGGAATAAAAGGTTAAGGAACAAAAAGAAACCAATGTGGATAAATAAAACTGTAAAGAAAGCAATAAATGACAAAATGAAAGCATATAAATATAAACTGTCAGATAACATGCAGAATGTAAAAATAAATTCCCCATTAAAAGTGTCCTGTCTGACCCAGGAAGAAGTTCAACAGCGACTTAAAAAGATTAAAATAGACAAATCACCAGGACCTGATGGCATACACCCTCATATCCTAAGGGAATTAAATAATGTCATAGCCAGACCCTTATTTCTGAAATTTGCGGACTCTATAGGGACAGTCAACGTCTCACAGGATTGGCACATAACAAATGTGGTGCCAACATTCAAAAAGGGTCCAAAAACAGAGCCTGGAAACTATAGGATGGTAAGTTGTGGGTAAACTGTTTGAAGGTTTTCTAAGAGATGCTATCTTAGAGCATCTCAACGGAAATAAGCAAATAAAGCCATATCAGCATGGCTTCATGAGGGATCGGTCATGCCAAACAAATTTAATTAGTTTCTATGAGGAGGTAAGTTCTAGACTTGGATGTCTTATATCTGGACTTCTCCAAAGCATTTGACACTGTACCACACAAAAGGTTAGTATATAATATGAAAATTATCGGACTGGGAGAAAACAGCTGTATGTGGGTAAGTAACTGGCTCAATGATAGAAAACAGAGGGTGGTTATTAACGGTACACTGTCACTAGTGGGGTACCTCAGGGATCAGTATTGGGCCCTATTCTCTTCAATGTATTTATTAATGATCTTGAAGAAGGCTTGCACAGTAAAGTATCAATTTTCGAGAATGACACTAAACTGTGTAAAGTAATTAACACTGAAGAGGACAGTATACTACTATAGAGGTATCTCGATAGATTGGAGGCTTGGGCAGATAAGTGGCAGATGAGGTTTAACACTGACAAATGTAAGGTTATGCACATGGGTAGGAATAATGCAAGTCACCCGTACGTACTAAATGGTAAAACACTCGGTAACACTGACATGAAGAAGGACCTAGGAATTTTAATAAACAGCAAACTAAGCTGCAAAAACCAGTGTTAGGCAGCTGCTGCCAAGGCCAATAAAATAATGGGTTGCATCGAAAGGGGCATAGATGCCGTGATAAGAACATAGTCCTTCCACTTTACAAATCGCTAGTCAGACCACACATGGAGTACTGTGTACAGTTCTGAACTCCTGTAAACAAGGAAGACATAGCAGAGCTGGAGAGAGTCCAGAGGAGGGCAACTAAAATAGTAACTCAAATGGGGCAACTAGAGTACCCTGAAAGATTATAAAAATTAGGGTTATTCACTTTAGAAAAAAGACGACTGAGGGGAGATCTAATTAGTATGTATAATTATATGAGGGGTCAGTACAGAGATCTATCCCATCATCTATTTATCCCCAGGACTGTGACTGTGACGAGGGGATATCCTCTGCATCTGGAGGAAAGAAGGTTTGTACACAAACATAGAAGAGGATTCTTTACGGTAAGAGCAGTGAGACTATGGAACTCTCTGACTGAGGAGGTGGTGATGGTGAGTACAATAAAGGAATTCAAGAGGGGCTTGGATGTATTTCTGGAGCGTAATAATATTACAGGTTATATCTACTAGAGAGGGGTCGTTGATCCAGGGAGTTATTCTGATTGCCTGATTTGAGTTGGGAAGGAATTTTTTATTCCCCTAAAGTGGGGGAAATTGGCTTCTACCTCACAGTTTTTTGTTTTACCTTCCTCTGGATTAGCTTGCAGGATAACAGGCTGAACTGGATGGACAAATGTCTTTTTTCGGCCTTATGAACTATGTTACTATGTTACTATAACAGAGAACAAAGATGAACTGTATCTCCTATCAGAGACTGACCGTATGAATATTCTTTCTCAAGCGGAAAGCACAGTACTGGTGTTATCTAATGTAAAACAACAATGTAAAATTGATTTAGCAAAAAAGTTGGAAACACTAAAAAGGGAGGAGTAAAGTTTAACCCTCCATGCATCAACTTTACCAGAATCTATTAAAGTGCAGTGCGTACCAAGAGGATTGAGGTGTTCATTGACCCCAATATTATTACAGGACTAGACATTAAGCCCATTACAATAACGGGTGCTAGAAAAGTAGTGCATAAACATTAGTTGGAACAATCTATAAATAAACAATCTATAAATAGCAAGGGAATTTGACCACATTGTATTTTTTGTTTTATTTTTGTTTTGTCAAAAATATTTTGTCAAGAAGTCAAAAATAAAATGGAAACGTATATATCACAATACAGCAAGTATAATTATTATTGCCTTAGTGTAAAACTTTGTAATAATCTGCAATATACAATATCTGAAGCAGAGCTGGAGAGGATTCAGAGGAGGGCGCATGTAGCAGGGTATCAAGTCCATTACGAATTATAAGAGCAACACCTGTTCTATCAACACTGGAAATTCTTTCTCTCCTGATGACCTAAATGAGCTGCCTATCATCAAATTTGCCCAGCAAGAGGCTCCATCATGTTCCCTGATGCTGAGAGCACATGAGGTAAAATGGGCCTTAAACCACATTAATCCCCACAAAGCAAACAAGTTCCTGGAAAAGTCCTAAAAAACTGTGCTAAACAGCTGAAAACAGTGTTTACCAGTATATTTAACAGCTCACTAGAGCAGGCCATTGTCCCCACTTGCCTGAAGTCCTCCACAATTTTCCCAATTCCAAAACAGGCCGGGTTGAAGACCTTAAGTGATTATCGCCCGGTGGCTCTCACTCCTATTGCTATGAAGTGCTTTGAACAACTTGTCCTGCACCTCCATGGACCAATACCAGTTTTCTTACAGAGCACATAGGTCAACTGAGGATGCTGTCTCACTTACCCTTCACACTGCGCTGTCACACCTGGAGCAGAGAGACAGCTATGTGCGGATGCTGTTCATTGATTACAGCTCGGCCTTTAACACCATCCCTCCCAACAAGTTGGCAAAAAAACTGAACAACTTGGGTCTCAGCTCACACCTGTGCAACTGGATACTGGATTTTCTTACAAAAAGACCACAAATCGTACGCATGGGCAAGCACTTTTATTCATCCTTAACACTAAACACTGGGGTACCGCAAGGCTATGTGTTAAGCCCTCTCCTTTACTCCCTCTTCACAAATGACTGTAAACCTATTCACAATACCAATACCATTATAAAATTTGCAGATGATACGACTGTGATAGGCCTAATCTCCAACAATGATGAAACAGCCTATAGGAAAGAGGTTGAGAACCTAGAGAGATGGAGTAAGAACAACAACCTCATACTCAATACCAAGAAAACAAAGGAGCTAATTCTGGATTTTAGGAAGAAGAAACAAAATGGACACCATTCCATTAGCATTAATGGTGGAAACGTGGAGATAGTTCAAAGTTTCAGATTCTTGGAAGTTCATATTAGTCAGGACCTGTCATGGATAAAAAACACAACAGAAATTACCAAAAAAGGCATTCAGAGGCTTTATTTTCTGAGGAGTGTGAAGAAAGCACAACTCCCAAAACAGCTGCTAGTCAATTTTTACAGGTGCACCATAGAATCTGTTATCACATACTGCATTACAGTGTGGTACTCCGGCTGCTCTTCTGAGGACAAGAAGACCCTCAAGCGCATCATCAGAATGGCTGGCAGAATCACTGGTACTCAGTTACCAACAATGGATGACATCTTCACTGCTCGCTGCAGCAACAGGGCAAAAATTATCTGCGGGGATCCAACTCACCCCGGCCACCGCCTTTTCACTCCCCTACCCTCTGGTAGGCGTCCTAGAGCCATACATGCCGCACCACTAGGCTGAAGAACAGCTTTTATCCCAAAGCAATCAGTCTCCTAAATGCTCAGAGATTATTGCCCCTTCCTAGGATAGAAACAACCACAGACTGAAAGTGACTTCTCCATTCATGAACCCATGATGATCTCTTGTCTGCAGTGGTGTCTGAATCAGTGTATATATACTCACAAGCACTTCCTACTTTGCTCTTGCTATATATATGATGTGAACTGTGAATAGTGATGCCTTTTAGTGCAATGTTTTTTTTTTTTTTCTAGTGTGATGCTTTAGTTTAAATGTCAGTTTTTGTTCCTCTGTCCATGGCATCTAGGATTGCTCCAAACAACATTTCATTGTATTGTACATTGTATTGTACAGTGACAATAAAGGCATCTTATCTTATCTATCTTATCTAAAGTAATAACTGGAATGGGGCATCTACAGTACCCTGAAATATTATCAACATTAAGGTTATTCACTTTAGAAAAAAGACGACTGAGGGGAGATCTAATTACTATGTATAAATATGTCAGGGGGCAGTGCAGAGATCTATCCCATCGTCTATTTATCCCCAGGACTGTGCCTATGACGAGGGGACACCCTCTGCGTCTGGAGGAAAGAAGGTTTGTACACAAACATAGAAAAGGATTATTTACGGTAAGAGCAGTGAGACTATGGAACTGTCTGCCTGAGGAAGTGGTGATGGTGAGTACAATATATGAAATCAAGAGGGGCTTGGATGAATTTCTGGAGCATAATAATATTACAGGCTATAGCCACTTGATCCAGGGAGTTATTCTGATTGCCTGATTGAATTTTTTCCTCCTTAAGTGGGGAAAATTGGCTTCTACCTCACAGTTTTTTTTTTTTTGCCTTCCTCTGGATCAACTTGCAGGATAACATGTCGAACTGGATGGACAAATGTTTTTTTTTAGGCCTTATATACTATGTACAGTATATTACTATATTGTCTTGAAATTTTTCTATAACAACATTTCTTGTAAAATATTCTGTCTGAATTTGGCAACTGCCTTGTTCAGGACCATCTACAACCTTTACGACATCTGAAAAAGTTCTAAATCTTGGTAATGCAACATATAACGGACAGTGGCCGAATAATGGTTCTGGCAAGTAAATGCCAACTTTTTCTAAGATTTGCCCCTGAGCTTTATTAATTGTCATTGCAAAGGCTAATGTAACTGGAAATTGTCGCCTTCTTAAGGTAAATGGTAAATTAGTAGAGGATGGAGCCAAGACCATGGTAAATTAGTAGAGGATGGGCAATAATGAGGTTTCTTTTCCAGTCTTTATCAAAGAGGCGGGTTCCATGACACAATCCTCTTTTGGTGTTTATATTCCTAAGGAGCATAATTATTGCTCCCTTTTTAAGGTTCAGCTTATATCTCAGCATTCCTGTTGGAGTTAGCTCATTAAGAAACTCAATAGAATAGTCCTGCATATCTTCCTAAGTTGAGTCATCACTTGAGTTTGAGCTGAGGAATGTCACAGTATCTCCTTCCAAAATGTTTAAAGCACCTTTACATTTATGCTATCAACATCAGAGTTCTTTGGGCAAAGAATACTGTGGGGATCAGCTCAAACAGTGACTTCAGGTGTCATTTAAACAATAGTCTTTTATTGTTGTTACAACACAGCTTTAACAAATGCTCGCTTACTTCAGCGGGTAAACACAAAGAAACACAGTTCATATGAAATGGTCTAACTCACAGTACTCTGTAGTTCCAGAGTTCCACCACCCGCTGGAGAGGGGGAAAAAGATTAGGCCACGGCAGGCTTATCCACAGCAACACACCACACAGCTTTACTCCCAGTCTGTTACACTTCCAGACTAGGAACCACACCCCCAGCTCTCCTTAGATTCGTGGCTTAAATAGGCCAGCCAACACCTGGCCTGGATGCGTGGGAGTAGTCATCCCACCCTGCTCTTTGACTACTCCAATGAAACCCGGCCCGGATCAGCTGCAGCTAGCAGCTAAACTACCTCTAGCAACTGTCAGTAACCTAGGGTTACTGACGAAACATTACCGGTTCATTTCACTGAGGCCAGGACCTCGGTGACACGTATCTATCATCTATTATGGCAATACAATACATATTTTGTTATAACCAATAATAGAAACAGGGGTGGCACAGTTACACAGACGGTAAACATCAGACAGCGAAGCACATGTTATAGGCTGCTCAGGATCTACACACTTGCGGTGGTGCACAGTTACTGACAGTAAGGAGGTTGTCACAATCGCAATGAAAAAGAAGGAATATGTAGCGGCACTCACCAGTGTGTTGTTACAAATAGGTTCTTTATTCCAGATAGAATGTAGCACTGGGCAGACAATTCTTATACACGCATATGAAGAGCGACGGACGTTTCTCGCTAGCAAGCGCTTCCTCAAGCTCTGCATCAGCGCATGTATTGCGCATCGCCCTTTTAAATAGCAGTAATAGCGGTCCTCAGAGCAATTGACAACACAGCTGTGCCTTCATTAAAGGTTAATACAAACATGAATGCATGCAACACAAGGACAAAAACAAAAGATACCAGGCAATAAAGTACTGCAATACATGTCACAATTGCTTATGCATTATATGGTTACAAAAAGGAACTTAAATCGTTCCTGTCATTTAAACCAAGCTCATCCAGAGCTTGGGTCCGCAGAATCCATCTCACTTCCCTCTGCAGGAGGAGACGATGTCTATCCAAACCCGTAAAGGAGATACAATCAATATTGCCTTCATGTGCACTTCTGATGTGCTCTATGAATCTCGGGCAACTTTTACCTGTTTTTATAGAATTAAAGTGTTCCCTAACTCTTTCGAACATACACCTAATTGTTTTCCCAACATAGAATCGCCCGCCTGTGCAAAGTAATAAATAAACTGCATACGTGCTTCTGCAGTTAATAAAACTGTTGATTCTATGTTGGGTGCCAGCAAATTCAACATACTTTTTTGGGGAGTTATATGCACAAAGGGAACAAGAGCCACAGCGGAAATTGCCCTTCGGAATATTATTACTAAGCCAATTACTGCCTTTGATGGTCTGAAACCTACTTCTTACGAGTCTGTCCTTAATCGTATGGCTTCTTCTAAAAGATATGAGTGGCTTCTGTTTTGTGAGTTCATTCAAGGTTGCATCTCTCCTCAAAATGTCCCAATTTTTATGTATCATTGAACGGATACATTCTGCCATAGGGCTATATTTGAAAGAGAATGCAAATCTTGAATCCCCTCTGGTGGCCCCGATCTGTTTTTTTCTTTTACTGCCTCTTAGTAGATCCTCCTGAGAGAAAGCCTCCTCTACTCTCTTCATGTCTTTGTTCAGCAAATCCTCTGGATACCCTCTATCTAATAGTGTCTATGGTATCCACTATCCCTACTATTTATTTGCCTAAGTCTAATAAACTGGCCGTACGGTATGGCCCTCCGTGACCAACTCATCGCCCTCAGCTACAACAGCCACATCCAGGAATTCTAATCTCATACCTCCAAAATTGAGTGTAAATGTCATTCCCATGTCATTTATATTGAGATATTTAACAAAATCATTGCACTGGGTTTCTGTACCCTCCCACACTATGAATACGTCACCCACAAAGCGTAAATATGCTTTCAACCTGTGTAGAAATGGATTCATAGTGGAGTAGATATACTTATCCTCCAACCTAGCAAGGTACATATTTACCAACGTGCAGGATACGGGGGTCCCCATAGCCGTACCCAGCCTTTGCCTGTACCACTCGCCTCCAAACTGGAATACACTGTTGGTTAGAATAAACTCAAGTGCCTCACCAATTAAATCACAAAAGATCTGACTTTTTCCAAGATTGGTTACGATGTCCAGGACCGCCTCCACACCATGTGGGATGTGGGTGAAGAGGATTTCCACATCGAGGGATACCAACTGGTACCCTTCCTGCCAGTGTAGTTCCTTTAAGGCCAGTAAGAAGTCATTGGTGTCTCTAAGGTAAGCAGGAGCACTTACCAAGGCCGGCCTTAACAGCCAGTTAACATATTTGGATAAAGGTTCCGTCACTGAGCCAATCCCCGCAACGATGGGACGTCCCGGGGGGTGGCTCAGCGACTTGTGAACCTTGGGGAGAAAGCACCAAGACGGTTTAGCTGGAGACGAGGGAACAAGCTTATCCAACATATTTTTAGGGAGGAAATCTGCCTCCACATATTTAGTAACAAGGGACCTAAGCAAATACTGGGTATGGGGTATGGGGTCCCCCCGTATTCTCTCGTAAATGCGGGAGTCCCCTAATTGTCTAAGGGCTTCCTCTATATAATAATCTCTAGACATGAGAACTACATTGCCCCCCTTGTCCGCCGGCTTTACCACCACATCACTTCTAGAGCATAGCCACTGAAGGGCTTTATTCTCCTCAGAACTGATGGAAAGTTGTGCTGTAGAGTATATAACAGCTCGAATATCTCTCATAACTTGGTGTTGAAATATATCGATGCTACTGCCGGCGGGCATAGGGGGGCAAAAAGTGGATTTCACTCCACCTTTAAATGGATCCAAAGGGGGATCACCCGGGGAATCCTGAACAGTATCACCACCCGTGAGGAATTCAAGACAGGCTACTTCATCTGTATCAAATCTAGTGGATATATGAAATCCTAATGGATCAGGGACTAGGGGGATATTTCCCTGTGTATGGACAACTTTCTGTGGTATATCCCTAAACAATTTATGTAAATGAAGTTTACGGGTGGACTTAAATAGGTCTAATTCGAATGTAACAACATCAAATTGCTCAGTTAAACTGTAACACAGTCCTTTACTGAGGACCTTTATACAGCCTGGAGGTAGCAGATGGACCGTGAGGTTAATCACCAGGTTCTCATCAGGTGGTGGAGGAGGGGGAAAAGTTACTTCCTCCAAGATACTTGTTTCTTCTCCCTCTTCGATTTCCTGACTCCTTTTCTGCTTGGTCTTTCTGCAACCCCATCTGATCTTTTTCCTAAAGGGTCACTTATCTCTCCTTCACTGCCCGCTGTCACTTGGCTGGTCTCATCTGATATGCTCGAGTCAGAATCTGTGGTCCAGTAATCACTGTTCTGGTACCGAATTGGTCTTTTCTTTTGTTTTCTGAACTTTTTGCCTATATTCCAGTCAAAGATATGACCAGTCAATCTTGTTTGTCTCTCACAAACTTATCTTTCTTTCTTTCCTTCACTTCAACTTGTACGATTGTGAGTTTTTTATTTCATTTCTTATCAAATGCCTCCAAGAGGCTATCAGATAGCCTTTAGTCTAACTCAGCTTTTGCTTTACTGAGTTCCACTTTCACTGCATCGTACTCTTTTATATCTCTCTGTAGCACTGTGTTGAGAGTTTGCAAGAAGTCTGCATGCAATTGCTGCCACTGCTTTAAAATGATTCATCATATCCTTACTGGGACGGGTGTTCGTAAACCCTAAGACCTCTAGGCACCCTCCCACTCTCTTTATAGGATTTAAGTGATTTTACTGTCCAAAACAGCCGTATTTCTCTGTCAGCTAGTTGTGTTACTTTCACTTCTAGCGATCGGGTACTGAGGTTCTGCAGGGTGTCTTTTGTGTTGCATTGCGTAAAGAACTCTTCTGCCCCTTCTCTGCCATCTAATATGGATGGACCCAGTGCATCCGCAGCCATAATTCTATAATCCAAATGCTGTATTTGCTGTATATAACCAATATAAATAATAGAAACAGGGGTGGCACAGTTACACAGACAGTCCACATCAGACAGCGAAGCACATGTTATAGGCTGCTCAGGATCTACACACTTGCGGTGGTGCACAGCTACTGACAGTAAGGAGCATAATTATTGCTCCCTTTTTAAGGTTCAGCTTATACCTCAGCATTCCTGTTGGAGTTAGCTGATTAAGAAACTCAATAGAATAGTCCTGCATATCTTCCTCAGTTGAGTCATCACTTGAGTTTGAGCTGAGGAATGTCACAGTATCTCCTTCCAAAATGTTTAAAGCACCTTTTCATTTATGCTATCAACATCAGAGTTCTTTGGGCAAAGAATACATATTTTGTTATCTTTGAGACATCAGCAACTGAAATTATTTCTCCAAATAATTATTTGACAATATTTCCTGTACATAACATTGTTGAAGGGATTTCAATTATGTCTTTGAGTAAATTGTCAATGTGTGGTGTATCACCATTGCCAACATGTATCAACCAATTGCTGAATTCAGTGTCAACTGAACAGATACTGTTAGTAAGGTTAAGTATTTGGAAGTTTTGCCACACTTTATTATACTTTATACATGCTTCTACAATTTTTGTCCGGTCACCATGAGGAACCACTGGAAGTGTTTGCTGAAAATCCCCACCAAGTAATAAAACTTTTCCTCCAAAGGGTTTGTGGTTATCCATTATTTCTTTTAGCAGTTTGACGATCACTGTAAGAACAATAGATGGGGCCATTGTACACTCATCCCAAATGAGTACTGTAGATGATCTTAAATTTTCAGCATCAGCAGAATTGAGACGCATATTTGATATTGAGTTTTCAGCTATTGGAACAGGTAATTTGAACTGAGAGTGGTATGTTCTTCAATCCCAAGAAGATTGGCTGCTATACCTGTTGAGGCTACAGGGAGTGCAATGTTACCTTCTCCACGAACTGTGCTGAGAAGAGTTTTGTAAAGATAGGTTTTACCACTACCTCCTGGACCACCTAAAAAAAAAAAAACAATGGTTGCAAAAGTTGTCATTTTTGCTTGCAGACAAAAAAAATTCTCCATTTCTTCACCTATGTTTTTTTTTTGTAATTCCTTGTCATATATATTCCAAAGTAGATTAGTATTTGGTATTGTGGAAGGCAATCCAAAATCTTCACGGGTTTGCCATGTAGTACCAGAATGTTGGCTATTTCTGTAACTTTGATCTTACGACATATTGTGCAATTATCATTGTGTTGTTTATGCTTATGAACTATAACTTCAATTAGAAATTGCTCATATTTTAGAAATGATGCAAAAACACAGATATATGCAAATAATTTCCTAAGTCGTTTAGGCATTGCGAAGTGGACAGCATCTTCCAAAGTGTTTTCCCACATGTCATCATCATTAATAAGTCCTTTTACTTTTGCAGCCTCTTGGAAAGTGTGATATACATTTCCATGTACCGTCCTCAGATCTTCAAAGGATACTGCACCTGCCACATGCAGCAATAGTAGATGCAGACAGTAAAGCTCTGTGTCTGATGTTAAATTGACAGAATACATTCGCCCAATAATTTTTTCTGCACCACGTTGACATAATTTCCAACAACAATTTTGAGAGTCAAACACATAGTGCAAAGGAATGTTAGAATATAATATATTCTTTACTTCCTCTTTTTGTTGATTCAATTTGAACCAAGCTGTCAATTGAGTGAGTATCACGGTTTAAGGCTCTCTGTACCACTGTGGTAATGTTATTTGGGTTGAAAAAAACTGATTGTTCTTTAGGCAGATGCACCGCTAATCCTTGAATTAATAAAGGTCTTTATTTAATTGTGATTCAAATTACCTTGTTCTTGAATGACAATATTTGCACAATCATGACCTTTGTACACATATTTAAAAAGGTATTTGACACTTTTCACTAATGCGCAAACTTCTACATTAATGTGGCAATTGTACTTCAACGCTAAGTAAGAATTATATGGTACAACCCAAGAGTTATCAATTTTCTTTCCATTAAGAATTATAGTTTGGCCTGTATTTCTTCTCTTGTACTTTGGATATCCATTGCAGTTAGCAATAGTTTTTGGTTCGAACTCCTTCGGAAAATCCTTACTGCATTTGTCATTTGTCATATATGGAGAATTAGGATTGAGTGCTCCTCATGGTCCATGAATCATATGCTTTGTTATAATTTCATGTAAACAAGGAGTGATTTCTATGTTATGGATTTCAGGAGAGACAATTTTATCTATCAGTTCTTCATTTTTTGGTTCACAGTATGTGAGCATGTGGTAAACCTCTCTTTTGAAATTCTATGACATAGACCATTGCCTTTGGGACTTCAAAAATATGTTTTTTTACTGATGTAATCAATTAGAGCTATAAGTTTTAGATGAAATACTGCAACTAAATGTGATTGTCCATGTTGTAGGTTATGTACAATATCTTCCCATTTGGGATTGCATGTCATTGTAATAAAAAGATCTGGTTTTCCACATATTAAGACAATTGCCATAAAATCTTGATAATTTTGTTGCATGTTTCTGGGGCTCCTTGCAAATGAAGAAGGCAAAATAAAAAAAATTCCAGGACTCAGGCCTGCTTCATTGGCTTCATTAACCAGCTCAGCTCCCCTAGCTTAAACCCCCTTAATGACCAGACCACTTTTTACAATTCCGCACTAAACTACTTTCACAGTTTATTGCTCGGTCATACAACTTACCAACCAAATAAATTTTACCTCCTTTTCTTCTCACTAATAGAGCTTTCATTTGGTGGTATTTTATTGCTGCTGACATTTTTACTTTTTTTTTATATTAATCGAAATTGACCCAAAAAAATGAAATTTTTCACTTTCTGTTGTAAAATCTTTCAATTAAAACTACATTTCTATATACATTTTTCTCTAAATTTATTGATCTACATGTCTTCGATTTAAAAAAATGCAATAAGTGTATATTTATTGGTTTGGGTAAAAGTTATAGCGTTTACAAACTATGGTGCAAAAATTTGAATTCACGCACTTTGACTTTTTGAGCACCTGTCATGTTTCCTGTGGTTCTACAATGCCCAGAGAGTAGAAACACCCCACAAATGACCTTGTCATGGAAGTTTTTATTTTTTGTCACAAGTTAGCGGAAAATGATTTTTTTTTTTTCTTACAAAGTCTCATATTCCACTAACTTGTGACAAAAAATAAAATTTTACATGAACTCACCCTACCCCTCAAGGAATACCTTGGGGTGTCTTCCAAAATGGGGTCACTTGTGGGGTATTTATACTGCCCTGGCATTTTAGGGGACCTAAAGCGTGAGAAGCATTTTGGAATCCAAAAGCGTAAAAAATGCCCTGTGAAATCGCAAAGGTACTCATTGGAATTTGGGCCCCTTTGCGCACCTAGGCTGCAAAAAAGTGACTCACATGTGGTATCGCCGTACTCAGGAGAAGTAGGGCAATGTGTTTGTTTAAAAAGTTGTCATTTACAGAGATATTTCTCACACACAGTATGGGTATATGTAAAAATACACCCCAAAACACATTGCCCTACTTCTCCTGAGTACGGCGATACCACATGTGTGACACTTTTTTGCAGCCTAGGTGAGCAAAGGGGCCCAAATTCCAATGAGTACCTTTTAGGAAGGCATTTTTAGGCATTTGGATTCCAGACTTCTTCTCACGCTTTAGGGCCCCTAAAATGCCAGGCAGTATAAATACCCCACATGTGACCCCATTTTGGAAAAGAAGACACCCCAAGGTATTCCGTGAGGGGCATGGCGAGTTCCTAAAATATATATTTTTTGCACAAGTTAGCGGAAAATGATTTTGTAATAGAAAAAAATATATATCATTTTCTGCTAACTTGTGCCAAAAGAAAAGAATATTATAGGAACTCACTATTCCCCTTATGGAATACCTTGGGGTGTCTTCCTTCAAAAATGGGGTCACTTGTGGGGTATTTCTACTGTCCTGGCATTTTAGGGACCCTAAAGCGTGAGAAGAAGTATGGAATATAAATGTCTAAAAATGTTTACGCATTTGGATACCTACTGTCCTGGCGGATCCGCAAAACACATACGGACGTCTGAATAGAGTCTTACAGGGGGGTGATCAATGACAGGGGATCAGGGAGTCTATATGGGATGATCAGGGGTTAATAAGGGGTTAATTAGTGACAGGGGGGGTGTAGTGTAGTGTGGTGCTTGGTGCTACTTACAGAGCTGCCTGTGTCCTCTGGTGGTCGATCCAAGCAAAAGCGACCAGAGGACCAGGTATATCACGCTGTTAACAAAACAGCGTCTGATATACCTTTCAAGGGTTAAAAAAATCGCATCTACAGCCTGCCAGCGAATGATTACCGCTGACAGGCTGTAGATCAACTAGTTTACCTTCCGATCCTGTGAACACGCGCTCCTGTGAGCGCGCATTTACAGGAAACCTTGCGTCTCGCAAGATGACGCCCCGGCAAATCAAGGAGAAACAGACCGACCGCCCGCAGGACGCATCCCTGCGTGAGGCGGTCGGTAGCTGGTTAAGTAAATGATCCATTAATCCAGAGTATTTTTCAATGCACAATTTAGGCTGATTTTCACATATATAATTGACTCTGTTGGATTCTGTTTTTACATATATATCAACTATACAGTACAGACCAAAAGTTTGGACACACCTTCTTATTCAAAGAGTTTTCTTTATTTTCATGACTATGAAAATTGTAGATTCACACTGAAGGCATCAAAACTATGAATTAACACGTGGAATTATATACATAACAAAAAAGTGTGAAACAGCTGAAAATATATCATATTCTAGGTTCTTCAAAGTAGCCACCTTTTGCTTTGATTACTGCTTTGCACACTCTTGGCATTCTCTTGATGAGCTTCAAGAGGTAGTCACCTGAATTTGTCTTCCAACAGTCTTGAAGGAGTTCCCGAGATGCTTAGCACTTGTTGGCCTTTTTGCCTTCACTCTGCAGTCCAACTCACCCCAAACCATCTCGATTGGGTTCAAGTCCGGTGACTGTGGAGGCCAGGTCATCTGGCGCAGCACCCCATCACTCTCCTTCATGGTCAAATAGCCCTTACAAAGCCTGGAGGTGTGTTTGGGGCCATTGTCCTGTTGAAAAATAAATGATGGTCCAACTAAACGCAAACCGGATTGAATAGCATGCCGCTGCAAGATGCTGTGGTAGCCATGCTGGTTCAGTATGCATTCAATTTTGAATAAATCCCCAAGTGTCACCAGCAAAGCACCCCCACACCATCACACCTCCTCCTCCATGCTTCACGGTGGGAACCAGGCATGTAGAATCCATCCGTTCACCTTTTCTGCGTCGCACAAAGACACGGTGGTTGGAACCAAAGATCTCAAATTTGGACTCATCAGACCAAAGCACAGATTTCCACTGGTCTAATGTCCATTCCTTGTGTTTTCTAGCCCAAACAAGTCTCCTGCTAGAACTCTGTGTGGTATTGACCTGGTCTCTAATCTGAGCTGCTGTTAACCTGCGATTTCTGAGGCTGGTGACTCAGATGAACTTATCCTCCGCAGCAGAGGTGACTCTTGGTCTTCCTTTCCTGGGGCAGTCCGCATGTGACCCAGTTTCTTTGTAGCGCTTGATAGTTTTTGTGACTTCACTTGGGGACACTTTCAAAGTTTTCCCAATTTTACGGACTGACTGACCTTCATTTCTTAAAGTAATGAAGGCCACTCGTTTTTCTTTACTTAGCTGCTTTTTTCTTGCCATAATACAAATTCTAACAGTCTATTCAGTAGGACTATCAGCTGTGTATCCACCTGACTTCTCCACAAGGCAACTGATGGTCCCAACTCCATTTATAAGGCAAGAAATCCCACTTATTAAACCTGACAGGGCACACCTGTGAAGTGAAAACCATTTCAAGTGACTACCTCTTGAAGCTCATCAAGAGAATGCCAAGAGCGTGCAAAGCAGTAATCAAAGCAAAAGGTGGCTACTTTGAAGAACCTAGAATATGACATATTTTCAGTTGTTTCACACTTTTTTATTATGTTTATAATTCCACATGTGTTAATTCATAGTTTTGATGCCTTCAGTGTGAATCTACAATTTTCATAGTCAGGAAAATAAAGAAACTTCTTTGAATGAGAAGGTGTGTCCAAACTTTTTGTCTGTACTGTATATTGCTGCGCAAGGCGGCCTGCATTTAAGAAGGGGTTGAAATTCTCTCTAATGGAAAGACGGTAACCGTAGTATTGCATTTGAATGACTCTAACTCTAGGATTGTGTGACTGGTTTGCTAAAGTTAATAAAGCTTGTGGTCTGTTTTCCAATGGTATGTCAATTCCGCAGCTTTGATCCCCATAGGGGAACATCAATGGATAAACCATGGGATCCAAATTAGGATCAAGGACACTCTTTGTGGTTTTTTTTTTACTTGAAAAATCTTTACTTGCTTTGCAGTGTATAAGAAGATCTCTTTCAAGAGGTGGTTCTCCATCATCATTTAAAAAAATAAAAGCAATCTCATTATATTTTGGTGCATTATACAGCCTTTGGTCATTTTTGCGATCTTGTACTATTGTCATGGACACTTCCTTAAAGGGCTTCTGTCACCCTACTAAACCGTTTTTTGTTTTTGTTTACTAATAATCCCTATACTGCGAGCTCCCTATACATAAGTTAAATAATCATTTTGGTTCAGTAGAATTTGATAAAAAGCTATTTTTAAAATATGTAAATTACCTTGCTACCAGCAAGTAGGACGGCTACTTGCTGGTAGCAGCCGCATCCAACGATCCTAATGACACCCCCTCCGCATTGTGATTGACAGGGCCAGGGAACGGAATCGTTCTCTGCTGGCCCTGCCTGTTTGCATTCAAAATCCGGAGCCTGCGCCGCGGCCGTACCTATCTTCAATGTGTGCAGGCGCACTGAGAGGCGGCCGTTCCATCCTCAATGCTCCTGCGCCGATGACGTCACATCTACACCCGGCGAAGGCGCATTGAGGATGGAGCAGCCGAGCGAGCGGCCTGCGCACATTGAAGATAGGTACGGCCGTGGCGCAGGCGCCGGATTTTGATTGCAAACAGGCAGGGCCAGCAGAGAACGATTCAGTTCCCTGGCCCTGTCAATCACAATGCGGAGGGGGTGTCATTAGGATCGGAGGATGCGTCTGCTACCAGCAAGTAGCCGCCCTACTTGCTGGTAGCAAGGTAATTTACATATTTTAAAAATAGCTTTTTATCAAATTCTACTGAACCAAAATGATTATTTAACTTATGTATATGGAGCTCGCAGTATAGGGATTATTAGTAAACAAAAAAAAACAAAAAAACGGTTTAGTGGGGTGACAGAAGCCCTTTAACCACCTCCCGACCATGTAACGCACGGATGCGTCCGGAAGGTGGTTGATCTATTCCTCCTGGACGCATCCGTGCGTCATCTCGCGATAGCCGAGATTTCCTGTGAACGCGCGCAAACAGGCGCGCGCGCTCACAGGAACTGAAGGTAAACGAGTGGATCTCCAGCCTGCCAGCGGCGATTGCTTGCTGGCAGGCTGGAGATGTGATTTTCTTAACCCCTAACAGGTATATTAGACGCTGTTTTGATAGCAGCGTCTAATATACCTGCTACCTGGTCCTCTGGTGTTGCCTTTTGTTTGGATCGACCACCAGAGGACACAGGCAGCTCTGTAAAGTACCACAAAACACTACACTACACTACACCCCCCGTCACTTATTAACCCTTTATGAACCACTGATCACAACATATAGAGTCCCTGATCACCCCCCTGTCATTGATCACCCCCCTGTCATTGATCACCCCCCTGTAAGGCTCCATTCAGACGTCCGTATGATTTTTACGGATCCACTGATACATGGATCGGATCCGCAAAACACATGCGGACCTCTGAATGGAGCCTTACAGGGGGGTGATCAATGACAGAGGGGTGATCACCCATATAGATTCCCTGATCACCTCCGTCATTGATCACCCCCCTGTCAGGCTCCATTCAGACGTCCGTATGATTTTTACGGATCCACTGATACATGGATCGGATCCGCAAAACACATGCGAACGTCTGAATGGAGCCTTACAGGGGGGTGATCAATGACAAGGGGGTGATCACGCATATAGACTTCCTGATCACTTCCTTGTCATTAATCACCCCCCTGTCATTGATCACCCCCCTGTAAGGCTCCATTCAGACGTCCGTATGATTTTAGATTTTTACGGATCCACTGATACATGGATCGGATCCGCAAAACACATGCGGACCTCTGAATGGAGCCTTACAGGGGGGTGATCAATGACAGAGGGGTGATCACCCATATAGACTCCCTGATCACCTCCGTCATTGATCACCCCCCTGTAAGGCTCCATTCAGACGTCCGTATGATTTTTACGGATCCACTGATACATGGATCGGATCCGCAAAACACATGTGAACGTCTGAATGGAGCCTTACAGGGGGGTGATCAATGACAAGGGGGTGATCACGCATATAGACTTCCTGATCACTTCCCTGTCATTGATCACCCACCTGTCATTGATCACCCCCCTGTACGGCTCCATTCAGACGTCCGTATGTGTTTTGCGGATCCGATCCATGTATCCGTGGATCCGTAAAAAATCATACGGATGTCTGAATGGAGCCTTACAGGGGGGTGATCAATGACAGGTGGGTGATCAATGACAGGGAAGTGATCAGGAAGTCTATATGCGTGATCACCCCCTTGTCATTGATCACCCCCCTGTAAGGCTCCATTCAGACGTTCGCCACAAGTGACCCCATTTTGGAAAGAAGACACCCCAAGGTATTCCGTGAGGGGCATGGCGAGTTCCTAGATTTTTTTATTTTTTGTCGCAAGTTAGTGGAATATGAGACTTTGTAAGGAAAAAAATAAATAAAAAAATCATCATTTTCCGCTAACTTGTGACAAAAAATAAAAAATTCTAGGAACTCGCCATGCCCCTAACGGAATACCTTGGGGTGTCTTCTTTCCAAAATGGGGTCACTTGTGGCGTAGTTATACTGCCCTGGCAATTTAGGGGCCCAAATGTATGAGAAGTACTTTGCAATCAAAATGTGTAAAAAATGGCCTGCGAAATCCGAAAGGTGCTCTTTGGAATGTGTGCCCCTTTGCCCACCTAGGCTGCAAAAAAGTGTGACACATCTGGTATCGCCATACTCAGGAGAAGTTGGGGAATGTGTTTTGGGGTGTCATTTTACATATACCCATGCTGGGTGAGAGAAATATCTTGGTGAAATGCCAACTTTGTATAAAAAAAATGGGAAAAGTTGTCTTTTGCCAAGATATTTCTCTCACCCAGCATGGGTATATGTAAAATGACACCCCAAAACACATTCCCCAACTTCTCCTAAGTACGGCAATACCAGATGTGTGACACTTTATTGCAGCCTAGGTGGGCAAAGGGGCACACATTCCAAAGTGCACCTTTCGGATTTTGCAGGCCATTTATTACACATTTTTATTGCAAAGTACTTCTCACACATTTGGGCCCCTAAATTGCCAGGGCAGTATAACTACACCACAAGTGACCCCATTTTGGAAAGAAGACACCCCAAGGTATTCCGTGAGGGGCCTGGCGAGTTCCTAGAATTTTTTATTTTTTGTCGCAAGTTAGTGGAATATGAGACTTTCTAATGAAAAAATAAATAAAAAACATCATTTTCCGCTAACTTGTGACAAAAAATAAAAAATTCTAGGAACTCGCCATGCCCCTCACGGAATACCTTGGGGTCTCTTCTTTCCAAAATGGGGTCACTTGTGGCGTAGTTATACTGCCCTGGCAATTTAGGGGCCCAAATGTGTGAAAAGTACTTTGCAATCAAAATGTGTAAAAAAATGGCCTGCGAAATCCGAAAGGTGCTCTTTGGAATGTGTGTCCCTTTGCCCACCTAGGCTGCAAAAAAGTGTGACACATCTGGTATCGCCATACTCAGGAGAAGTTGGGAAATGTGTTTTGGGGTGTCATTTTACATATACCCATGCTGGGTGAGATAAATATCTTGGTCAAATGCCAACTTTGTATAAAAAAAATGGGAAAAGTTGTCGTTTGCCAAGATATTTCTCTCACCCAGCATGGGTATATGTAAAATGACACCCCAAAACGCATTCCCCAACTTCTCCTGAGTACGGCAATACCAGATGTGTGACACTTTTTGCAGCCTAGGTGGGCAAAGAGGCACACATTCCAAAGTGCACCTTTCGTATTTCGCAGGCCATTTTTTACACATTTTGCTTGCAAACTACTTCTCACACATATGGGCCTCTAAATTGCCAGGGCAGTATAACTACGCCACAAGTGACCCCATTTTGGAAAGAAGACACCCCAAGGTATTCCGTGAGGGGCCTGGCGAATTCCTAGAATTTTTTATTTTTTGTCGCAAGTTAGTGGAATATGAGTCTTTGTAAGGAAAAAAATAAAAATAAAAAAATCATCATTTTCTGCTAACTTGTGACAAAAAAAAAAAAATTCTAGGAACTCGCCATGCCCCTCACGAAACACCTTGGGGTGTCTTCTTACCAAAATGGGGTCACTTGTGGGGTAGTTATACTGCCCTGGCAATTTAGGGGCCCAAATGTGTGAGAAGTACTTTGCAATCAAAATGTGTAAAAAATGGCCTGCGAAATCCGAAAGGTGCTCTTTTGAATGTGTGCCCCTTTGCCCACCTAGGCTGCAAAAAAGTGTGATACATCTGGTATCGCCGTACTCAGGAGAAGTTGGGGAATGTGTTTTGGGGTGTCATTTTACATATACCCATGCTGGGTGAGATAAATATCTTGGTCAAATGCCAACTTTGTATAAAAAAATTGGAAAAGTTGTCTTTTGCCAAGATATTTCTCTCACCCAGCATGGGTATATGTAAAATGACACCCCAAAACACATTCCCCAACTTCTCCTGAGTACGGCGACACCAGATGTGTGACACTTTATTGCAGCCTAGGTGGGCAAAGGGGCACACATTCCAAAGTGCACCTTTCGGATTTCACAGGCCATTTTTTACACATTTTGATTGCAAAGTACTTCTCACACATATGGGCCCCTAAATTGCCAGGGAAGTATAACTACGCCACAAGTGACCCCATTTTGGAAATAAGACACACTAAGGTATTCCGTGAGGGGCATGGCGAGTTCCTAGAATTTTTTATTTTTTGTCGCAAGTTAGTGGAATATGAGACTTTGTAAGAAAATAAAAATAAAAATATCATTTTCCGCTAACTTGTGAGAAAAAATAAAAAGTTCTATGAACTCACTATGCCCATCAGCGAATACCTTAGGGCAGTGATGGCAAACCTTTTACAGACCGAGTGCCCAAACTGCAACCCAAAAACCATTTATTTGTCGCAAAGTGCCAACACGGCAATGTAACCTGAATACTACAGTCCAATATCTTCCATGTACTTTATCATTTAGCTATAATAGCCTGCCTACATTCTATGTGCTGCCTGTGCTGTTCATGGCGCGCCCTGTGCTGATGAATGGCAGGAAAACTCTAAGGCATATTGGTACACCATAGATTTTTCCAGGGTGCCATAGGTTCGCCATCATTGCCTTAGGGTGTCTACTTTCCGAAATGGGGTAATTTGTGGGGTTTTTCTACTGTCTCGGCATTGTAGAACCTCAGGAAACATGACAAGTGCTCAGAAAGTCAGAGCTGCTTCAAAAAGCGGAAATTCACATTTTTGTACCATAGTTTGTAAACGCTACAGCATAGCATGTAGAAAAATAAATTTAGCAAAAAATGTATATATGGATGTCGTTTTTTTTTTCAAAATTTTACAGCTGAAAGTGAAAAATGTCATTTTTTTGCAAAAAAATCATTAAATTTCGATTAATAACAAAAAAAGTAAAAATGTCAGCAGCAATAAAATACCACCAAATTAAAGCTCTATTAGTGAGAAGAAAAGGAGGTAAAATTCATTTGGGTGGTAAGTTGCATGACCGAGCAATAAACGGTGAAAGTAGTGTAGCGCAGAAGTGTAAAAAGTGGTCTTGTCATTAAGGGGGTTTTAGCTAGCGGGGTTAAAGTGGTTAAGGAAGTGTCCATGACAATAGTACAAGATCGCAAAAATGACCAAAGGCTCTATAACGCACCAAAATATAATGAGATTGCTTTTATTTTTTTAAATGATGATGCGGCATCCTCTTCATATTCTTTTTACAGTTGATACAACATTTTGCAGGCCTTGGCAAAAGGATTGAATTGCGCCATAAATGTACTTAATGTTTCATAAGCTCTGAATTTATTCCTGAGTTGGCAGAATTTTGCATTCTTTGCTCTGCAGCTTCAGAGGGATCTAAAATGCATAATTGTGCAAACTGTCTGTTTTCAACCTGTTGGAGATGCAGTGTTCCTGCTCTGTGACAAATCGAACTATGGATTCGAAAACTGTATGGCCCATTGCTAGGAGGCGGAGTAATGTTAGCTTCCATAGATGCAAATGCTAGAGCACTATTTATTGACCTTATATTTTTTATTAAATTTTTGCTGTAATGATGCTGACCTGTCATAAGCTGTTGTATAAAATAATTTGTTCGAATTGGTTGAAGATTTACTTTTCCTTTTGAGCAACACTGTGTAAATTTTTTGATCAGTTGGTCAAAATGTTTTGCTTGACAAAAATTGCATATCTGATTTAAATCTCCACATGTAAGATTCTCACCTGTCTCGGACTCCGGTGTGACCAAAAAGGGTCCTTGTGGAGCTGCGGGACAGGTTACGCGTGTCTCCATTGATACACCAGCTCCGACCCCTTTGCGAACTGACACGGGGATGTGTTTGCATGTGCACCGAAGGGGAAGACCGCATGGCTTTCAGTGACTGCTTGGCCGGGCTAGTGGCAAGGCGCTGCGGCCGAGCTTGTCTGCGGTGCCTATTGCAGATTTCATTCTGGCATCCTTGTCGACGCGCTCGTGCACTCTCGCAGAGCCTGTCACGCACCCGCGTGTACGTTCCAAGACGGGTTCACAAGGGGATGTGCGGTCGTGAGTCTTATGCCTTGTACACAGGTCTGCACCTGGATCATGACCTATGGGGAATAGATACTTGGCACCCTGGGATTTGTTAGCAGGCACATAAAAGGTGGTGTCCCAGGTCGGTCAATGCCCACTGTTATCCTTTCTTATCCACGTGCAGGTCATTATTGCTAGCTACTGACTGAAGGTTGCTGGGACTCCGTCCGTTCCAGTGGGACCCAGGACTTTCCGTGACGCATCCCTTTACCTGGCAAGTTGCACAAAGACTTATGCACGGATTGGGACTACTTCTGGCTTTCCTTAGTTTTTTTTTGTTTGCCTGGTATTTGCCAGTGAAGTTTACCTGGACTTTGTTTATTTTGTTAATAAACCCCTTTGACTTCATCCTCCCTGGTCTGTTTCGTTGGTGCCTTGCATTACAGAACAGTGGGCCCAACAAACAGTTGCCATGGAACTGTTAACAGGAGCAGTTAATCTGTTAACCCAACGACCCCCGAATGTGCTGGCAGTCGCTGCAGCTCAAATTCAGGAGCAACTATCTAATGTGATGGGGGAGGTTCAGAAGCTGCTCCAAGGAGCTTCCATGTTACCCATCACGATCGCAAGACACCAAGTGGAGCCAAAGATTCCTCTGCCTGACTCCTTCACAGGAGATAGACAGGAATTCCTAAACTTTAGGGATTCTTGTCTTTTATATTTCCAGTTGCGGCCGATAGCTTCCGGCAATATTAGACAGAGGTTTTGGATCATAATGTCCTTGCTGCGAGGAGATCCTCAACGTTGGGCGTTTAATTTGCCCCAGGAACATGCCTCCTATTTATCAGTCGAAGCTTTCTTTCAGGCCATGGCCATTATCTACGATGACCCAGATCGTACCCGTACTGCTGAGAACCATCTTGAGCCTATTCAGCAAGGTCGCCGCCCTGCCGAAGAATACACTGTGGAATTCAGGCAATGGGCAGCTTTCACCACCTGGGGCGACGCAGCCCTCCGCCATCGTTTCTGACTGGGACTTTCTGATGCAGTCCGGGATCTTCTTCTAGCTTTACTCCCGTCTCATTGGAGATGGCCATCTACCAGGCAATCGATACTGACAGACGGATCCGGAAGAGGCGGGTAGAATGGTCGACTCACTTTACACCTTCACGGCCACATCCAGGGGCCACCAAGACGGCAGAAGAGCCAATGGAGGTTGCATCCTCCCATCTTACACAAGCTGAACGAGCTCTTCGCTAACAGAAAGGCTCTGTCTAGGGCATGTGCATACCCTTATGGTGGATATGCACATGCCCTCGAGCCTACGTCTATATACCCTGGGACAACCCTGAGCAGAAGGGAAAGGGGAAGAGGTGACCTGCTTCCTCAAGCAGGAGGAAGCAAGCGTCTCCCTAGAGGCCTAGAGAAAAGACAACAAGGGAAGAAACAAAGGACTTATCTTGAGCTGAGCTGGAGAAGACAATCAACAGCACATCCAAAGCCCACAGGAATGAACTATAACCCACACAGGCCACTGGGAGAAGGAGGAATAAATAGCCTCGCTAGCAATCAACCCAGTACACCTGAGGGAAGGTGGATCCAGCTCAACTCAAACCAAAACAAAGAGAAAAATCTAACATGTGCAGCCAGCCTGGCAGATCTCCGCACAGTCACAGGGCAAGGCATAACAGCCGCCTCCTCGAGAGGGGGTAATGTAAGAGCCTCACCTGTCTCACACTCCGGTGTGACCAAAAAGGGTCCTCGTGGAGCTGCGGGACAGGTTATGCGTGTCTCCATTGATACCCCAGCTCTGACCCCTTTGCAAACCGACATGGGGATGCGTTCGCACGTGCGCCGAAGGGGAAGACCGCATGGCTTTCGGTGACATCTTGGTCGGGCTAGTGGCAGTGCGCTGCGGCCGAGCTGTTCTCCGGTGACTTTTGCGGATTCCATTCCTGTATCCGTGTCGCGGCACTCGCTCACTCTCGCAAGACTGTAGAAGATTACAGTTGTGAACGGCAATCACTCGTTCACAAGGTAGATGATGATGAGACACAGTTGTCAATCACTGAGGTTGTGGTTAGGTCAAGTTAGGAGGATGAGCTGAGTGAGCATAGCTGGAAGCAGTGTAGCACTGCTGTGGGTAAGCATCAACATTCCGTGCTGAAGTTGATCTGTTTAGGGTACAAATAGCACACCGCCGCAGAGCTGTGGCAGGGTATAAAGGACCAGACCGAGCTGAGTCTCTCGCCACTCAACCTACAATCAGGCATGGTTGTGTCTGACAATTGTCGTAACTTGGTGGCGGCTTTGGAGCTCGGCAACCTGGCACACATCCCATGCCTAGCCCACGTCTTAAACGTAGTGGTTCAGCGGTTTATCAAAACCTAACCCAATTTGCCAGAGCTACTAGTGAAGGCACGCCGCGTGTGTGCCCATTTCCGCAAGTCGTCCACAGCTTTAGCCAGTCTGTCAACGCTGCAGCAGCGCTTGTGGCTTCCAGCTTACTGTCTGTTGTGCGACGTGAGCACGCGCTGGAACTCTACATTCCACATGTTGGCCAGGCTTTGTGAGCAGCAGAGGTCCATTGTGGAATACCAGCTGCAACATGGTCGTCACCTTTCGAGTGAACTGCCACTATTTAGAAGCGAGGAGTGGGCATTGATGTCAGACCTCTTTGAGGTTTTAAAAAAACTTTGATGAATCCACACAGATGGTTAGTGGCGAAAATGCTATTATCAGAGTAACCATCCCACTGCTGTGTCAAGCTGGACACGTGACATGAACTGGCGCACTACCCTTTGGAGGTGCTGGCCTGCCCTGCCACCAGAGTTTTGTCTGAGCGTGTATTTAGTGCTGTTGGTGGCATTATAACAGATAAGCGTATCCGCCTGTCAACTGAAAATGCTAACAGGTTGACTCATATAAAAATGGCCTGGATTGACCATGACTTCTCGACTCCACCAGAGGAATGTCGATGAACATAAAGGCACTTTACATGTGTCCGCTCACCAGCAGGATCTCACATCTAGTTTTTTAGAGGGTTCGCTGACCAGAAGGCCCTCATATCTAATTTTTTACAGGGTCTGCTCATATGCAGGCCTGCAACTCAATGTGAATTTTTGGCAGCACTTGCACTTTATATACAAGTAAATATACAGGATAGAATGTTTTAAATCAAATTATTTTTTACTTTGGTTTTGTGCATAAAACCTCAATTAGATTATGGCCTGGTAATCACTTTAAGCCCTTTTAAGCTGCATCAGCAGCAGCATGGTGATAAAAATAAGTGGCGAGGTGACATGGTGTGGAGATGGCAGCATGAGGAGGCCACATAGTGGCACAATAACTGAGTCTGGATAAAAGACTAGTGCCACAGATTGTTTAGAAATATGCAGATGTAACAATCTTTGGATCTGTATCACGGTCACCTGCAGATTAATGCGGTCATCAAAATCAAGTTGGGTTTGTCGGTTCCACCTCAGCTCAACAGCAGGTGCCAAACTTAAAATCTTTTATTGGGTCAGCCCACCTGCAGGCCCACAACTCAAATCTTTTACTGGGTCAGCCAAATGCAGGCCCACAACTTAAATCTTTTACAGGGTCAGCTCACATACAGGCCCTCACATAGAATTTTTTAAAGGGTCAGTTCAGCTGCTGGCCCTCGCATATAATGTTTTACAGGGTCAGCTCACCAGCAGGCCCAAACCTGAAATCTTTTACAGGGTCAGCTCACCTTCAGGCCCGCAACTCAAATCTTTTACAGGGTCAGGTCACTTGCAGGCCTGCAACTCATGCTGCTTGCTTTGAAGTATTAGCCATAGCCATTTATCAGGCTCCCTCTCCGAAATCGAACAATGATTCCCTGCTACCGGTGGTCACAATTTTAGGCGCAAAAAATAACATCGAAAGTTGATAGAGAAGATATCCAAATGGATCGTGACTGATGGCTTTGGCTGAGACTGATGGCTGTGTCTGGTGGCTGAGACTGCTGGCTGATGGCCGTACTCAGGAGAAGTTGGGGAATGTGTTTTGGGGTGTCATTTTACATATACCCATGCTGGGTGAGATAAATATCTCGGCAAAAGACAACTTTTCCAATTTTTTTATACAAAGTTGGCATTTGACCAAGATATTTATCTCACCCAGCATGGGTATATGTAAAATGACACCCCAAAACACATTGCCCTACTGCTCCTGAGAACGGCGATACCACATGTGTGACACTTTTTTGCAGCCTAGCTGGGCAAATGGGCCCACATTCCAAAGAGCACCTTTCCGATTTCACAGGGCATTTTTTTACAGATTTTGATTTCAAACTACTTCTCACGCATTTGGGCCCCTAAAATGCCAGGGCAGTATAACTACCCCACAAGTGACCCAAATTTGGAAAGAAGACACCCCAAGGTATTTCGTGATGGGCATAGTGAGATCATGGAAGTTTTTATTTTTTGTCACACGTTAGTGGAATGTGAGACTTTGTAAGAAAAAAATAAATAAATAAAAAATCATCATTATCCGCTAACTTGTGACAAAAAATATCAAATTCTAGGAACTCGCGATTCCCCTCACGGAATACCCTGGGGTGTCTTCTTTCCAAAATGGGGTCACTTGTGGGGTAGTTATACTGCCCTAGCATTTTAGGGGCCCAGATGCGTGAGAAGTAGTTTGAAATCAAAATCTGTAAAAAATGCCCTGTGAAATCCGAAAGGTGCTCTTTGGAATGTGGGCCCATTTGCCCACCTAGGCTGCAAAAAAGTGTCACACATGTGGTATCGCCGTACTCAGGAGAAGTTGGGGAATGTGTTTTGGGGTATCATTTTACATATATCCATGCTGGGTGAGAGAAATATCTCGGCAAAAGACAACTTTTCCCATTTTTTTATACAAAGTTGGATATTTATCTCACCCAGCATGGGTATATGTAAAATTACACCCTAAAATACATTCCCCAACTTCTCTTAAGTGCGGCGATACCACATGTGTGACACTTTTTTGCAGCCTTGATGCGCAAAGGTGCCCAATTTCCTTTTAGGAGGGCATTTTTAAACATTTGGATACCAGACTTCTTCTCACGCTTTAGGGCCCCTAAAAAGCCAGGGCAGTATAAATACCCCACATGTGACCCCATTTTGGAAAGAAGACACCCTAAGGTATTCAATGAGGGGCATGCCGAGTTCATAGAAAAAAAATTTTGGGCACATGTTAGCGGAAATTGATTTTTTTCAGTTTTTTCTCACAAAGTCTCCCTTTCCGCTAACTTGAGACAAAAATTTCAATCTTTGATGGACTCAATATGCCCCTCAGCGAATACCTTGGGGTGTCTTCTTTCCAAAATGGTGTCATTTGTGGGGTATTTGTACTGCCCTGGCATTTGAGGGTATCCGCCATCATTACATGTATGGCCAGCATTAGGAGTTTCTGCTATTCTCCTTATATTGAGCATACGGGTAATGATATATATTTTTTTTCGTTCAGCCTCTGGGCTGAAAGAAAAAATGAACGGCACAGATTTCTTCATTCGCATCGATCAATGTGGATGAAAAAATCTCTGCCCCCCCAAAAAAAGGAGGGGAAAGGCAGTCTGCCAGGACATAGGAGCTCCGCCCAACATCCATACCCACTTAGCTCTTATGCCCTGGCAAACCCGATTTCTCCATTCACATCAATCAATGTGGATGAATAAATCATTGCCGGGATTTTTATTTTATTTTTTATATATATATATATATACAAAGTATTTGCCAAAGCATAGGAACACCGCCGCCTCCTCAGCTCATATGCCTCGGCAAACGTATCTTTTACTGCAGAGGAGAAATCTCGTCTTGCAGCGCCGCATACACCGACTTTTGTGTAATCTGACAGCAGCGCAATGCTTCTGTCAGAATGCACACCAGTGCTGCAGCTAGTCGATCGGTTGGTCCACCTGGAAGGTAAAAAAAAAAAAAAGAAAAGAAAAAACCACGCCGCAACGCAATAAATGTATTAACTTTATAATAACTTTTGAACAGAACATATAAACTTTAACTTTTTGAACATAACGTTAACTTTTTTGCTTACTGGTGATTTTTATTTTTATTTTTTTTACCTTTATAGGACAAACCTCTCCTTCCCCATGGGACAATGTGCAAAGCGCAAATCGCCCAAAGATGTGGCGGAGTACATTATGCACTTTGTCCCAAGTGAAAGGAGAGGTTTGCAGCAGCTCTGTGTGAATGGGCCCTAATAGCCCTGTGTGCCTGTCCTGTGAGATGTGATCCCTATGTTAAGTGTACCTGTGTGGTACTTCCGGAAAGCATAGGGCAGGGTGGTCAGGGCAGTCTGGACAGAAATAGCGGGTGTCACGCCTTATTCCACTCCTGCTACAGACACGACATCTTTTTCGGGGTGACGGTTGGGTTGAGGTATCGGCAACGACACTGGGGAAATGTTGCTCGTGTAGACGGCTAACTACACTGGTGGATGGGGCCACGGAACCTCCTGGATACAGGAGGTTCTCGATGTTCTCTTCCTGAAATTTGAGGCAGTTCTTCATTACACAAGGCAGTCCTCTCCACCCTTGCAAGACAAGTGGTAACGAGCCGTTGGGGGAAGCCCGCACGACTAGTTTGAGCGGTGCCACAGCAGCCAATCTGTTCTAGGAACAAATGCCTGAAGAGGGCCACACTTGTGTAGAAATTGTCCACATAAAGATGGTACCCCTTGCCAAATAAGGGTGACACCAAGTCCCAGACTGTCTTCCCACTGCTCCCCAGGTAGTCAGGGCAACCGATCGGCAACAGGGTCTGATCTTTACCCTCATAGATCCCAAATTTGTGGGTATAGCCTGTGGCCCTTTCACAGAGCTTATACAATTTGACCCCATACCGGGCGCGCTTGCTTGGGATGTAATGTTTGAAGCCAAGGCGCTCGGTAAAATGTATAAGGGACTCGTCTACGCAGATATTTTGCTCAGGGGTATACAAATCTGCAAATTTCTGGTTGAAGTGGTCTATGAGGGGCCGAATTTTGTGGAGCAGGTCAAAAGCTGGGTGGCCTCTGGGACGAGAGGTGCTATTTGTATCACTAAAATGCAGGAAACGCAGGATGGCCTCAAATCGTGCCATGGACATGGCAGCAGAGAACATGGGCATGTGATGAATTGGGTTCGTGGACCAGTATGACTGCAATTCATGCTTTTTGGTTAGACCCATGTTGAGGAGAAGGCCCAGAATTTTTTTTAATTCGGAAACCTGGACTGGTTTCCACCGGAAAGGCTGGGCATAAAAGCTTCTCGGGTTGGCGGATATAATTTGAGTGGCATACCAGTTTGTTTCTTCCACGACTATGTCCAAGAGCTCCGCAGTCAAGAACAGCTCAAAAAATCCCAGGGCCGAACCGATCTGAGCTGTCTCAACCCGAACTCCAGACTGGGCGGTGAAAGGGGGAACTAATGGTGCTGCTGAAGTTGAGGACTGCCAATCAGGATTTGCCAGCACCTCAGGGACTCTAGGGGGTCTACAGACCTGTCTGTGCGGTGGCTGTGACGGGGTAACTACTGCACGTGCCACCGTACCAGCTTCAACTGCCCTTCTGGTGCTCGCCACTTCACCAGGTTGTACGGCAGTGCTGGTACGAGGTCCAGGGAGGGCTGCGCTGCTGGTGTATGCCTCACCACGTAATCCGACAGCGCCAGCCCCACTCTGCTGCCCTTGAAGCGGATCCTGCGCAACCTGTGGTCTAGCAACACGGGGCTGGGTACGCCTGGTGCTATCAGGGACCTCAACCTCCTCATCCAAACTTTGTGTCAGACTGCCACTGCTTTCTACAGGTTCATATTCTGACCCGCTAGATTCATCAGATGAGGGTTCCCATTCCTCATCCGACTGGGTCAGAAGCCTGTAGGCCTCTTCAGAAGAATACCCCCTGTTTGACATTTGGACTACTAAATTTAGGGGCAAAAAAGCAAGCCTGTCTTACAAATGGGAGGCTAGCAAAGTACCGGAGGCCGCTGCGATTGATAAAAAAAACTGATTTTTTTATAGCCGCGGCACTTGGAAAGTGATTGTGCAGTGATAAAAAATAAATAAAAAATTTGTCACTGCGGCGGGGCGGGAGTGGGTGAACGCACGTGTGGGCGACCGATCAGGCCTGATCGGGTAAACACTGCGTTTTGGGAGGAGGGCGAGCTAAGGAGACCCTAATACTATTATAGATCTGACTGTGATCAGTTTTGATCACTTACAGATACTATAAAAGTACAAATGCTGATTAGCGATACGCTAATCAGCGAATCAGTGACTGCGGTGCGGTGGGCTGGGCGCTAAACGATCGCTAAACTACCTAACCAAGGGGCCTAAACTATCCTAAAACCTATCAGTCAATACCAGTGGGAAAAAAAAGTGACAGTTTACACTGATCACTTTTTTCCTTTCACTAGGTGATTGACAGGGGCGATCAAGGGGTGATCAAGGGCTTAATTGGGGTGATGGGGGGTGATCTGGGGCTAAGTGTGCTGTTATCCGATCAAACCGATCGAAAGGACCAGCAGAGGAGCACAGCAGCCATTTAACACATTATATTTACAAATATAATGTGTTAACTGGCTTCTGATTCGTTTTTTTTTTTTTATCATCATTGCCAGCCACGATCATTGGCTGGCAAGCTGATGACGCGACCTCCCCTCTAACTTTTGCCAGCCCGCGATGCGCATGCGCGGGACGGCTAAGAGTGTCATCTCGCGTTTCGTGCCTGGGAGAGCCACCTCCGGACCGCGATCCTGCGTTAGGCGGTCCGGAGGTGGTTAACAAACAATAAAAAGTGTATAAAACCTAGTTCATGAACTTAAAATACATAATGTTCAAGGCCTTAGGTCTAAATCAGGGATAGCAATACACAGAAGACAACTTCCCTAAAAAAAAAAAACTGAAAGAATATATTCCCTAAGAAAACAAATGATCCGAACAGTAATTCCCAATGTTAAAGCAAAACAAAAAATTTTTAATTGAAGTATCCAGAAGGCTTCCCTCTGTATTAGACGCTTTTGGAAATTGCCCCCTCAGATGGAGGGCAGAGCTCGCTCAATTCCAAAAGCAGAAAAAGTTCAGAAACTCCTATCATGTACTGAAATAAAGTGCCTGGCTGCATTCGAAATATTGACGTATGAAGCATTGGTGACATAGTTCAAATGTTCCAGGATTCTGTTTTTCAAATTTTCTTATGGTGCTTCCCACATAAAATAAATCACATTGTGTACATCTAATAATATAGATGACCCCAGTGGTGTTACCATTGATATAAGACCTAATGGGGAAATGTAAAGTATGTTTAGAGTCTTGGAACATTTTGGTGGGCAAGACATAACCGCATGTCCTGCAGGGATGACCGCCACACTGTGTGAACCCGGTATACTTTAACGAGGCACTGGCTTCGCTTCTCTGTGGAGTGGAAGCAAATAATGATGGAGATAAAGAAGATGCCAGAGTGACAGACCATCTAGCTGCCACTCTATAGCCCTCTTGCAGCAGGCCGTGTAGATTATCATCTTTATGTAGGATCAAAATACATTCCGATACTACCTGTTTGACCTGATGAAATTGGTTACTATATGTAAGAACTAGGGTAGGCAGATTAATGCTGTCCTTCCCACTTACTGTATCATCATCATTCCTACTTTTATTATTGCTCCCGAAAAGTAATATCTCACGATTCTTCATCTGTGCTATTCTTTCAGCTCTTTTAATCATCCAACCAGGATAACCCCTTGCCAACATGTGTGCAGCAACGATGCGGCACTCAGACATGAACGCTACATCATCACTGCAATTTCTCCTGGCACGTACCATTTCACCCAGCGGTATGGACTTAATAGTATGCATGGGGAGATGGCTGTTCGCCCTCAAGATCGCATTGCCAGCAACTGGTTTACGATAAGTGGATGAATGTATATTCCAAAATTAATAGTGAACATATCCTGTAAATAAGTGAATTTTAAATTGTACGGATTGTCATTAAGATAGCGCATAAAATCAGGTATGGCAGGCACATCGCCACTCCATATGATGAGCAAATCATCAATGTACCTGCCATACCATTCCAGCGCTGCCACAAATGGATTGTCAGTAGTATATATAAACCTTTCCTCCCAATATGGATATATTCGCTAATGAGGGGGGAAATTTGCAAAAAGAACAAGCCATCAAAAGAAAAATAATTGTGAGTTAACAGAAAATCTATGACTTCTATGATATAATCTATAAAATGTCATTTTGTGGCGGCTGTACTTATGCAAATGGGATTCTAATGCGAGTAGAGCTATGTCATGGGGAATGGAAGGATAAAGCGATGACACGTCACTGGTAAGCCAGGTGAAATTGGGAGACCATTTTTTCTGATAGAAACTTCTAAGAACATCCCTAGTATCTTTGATATACCCTGGCACTCGTTTAACATAGGGCTGCAAAATCGCATCCAACCACTCCCACAGTTTTTCGGTCAGAGAACCAATGCCAGAGACAATGGGGCGCAGTGGAGGTGGATTTAACCCTAGGGAGGAGTGGTTGAGGCTCACCTCTACAAGTACTGCCACAAGGGAGTCTATGGCCAGGCATGATTAAGAACATGTGTCACGGCTGAGGACGGGGAAAACCCTCAGCCGTGTGATGCCGGAAGATGGTCGCTGCTCGACCAGGACGACAGGATAAGGGAGCAGGTGACCTCCTAAAGAGTCCCTAACCTGACCCTAACTCCTAGCTGCATGGGCCGACCTTTAAGGTATGAGGACCCATGCTCAGGAACCTCGGATCCCTAACTCACCCTCCAACCGGTCCCTGGACTAGGAGTCAGGATAAGACGACCTGTTCCTTCTGGACATGGAGGAACAGGAGTCTCACTGGCCAAGCTGCAGGGAAAAGGGGAACACCAACAGTCTTATGGATGTGGCAGGTGAACAGTACTAGTTCCACCTACCTGCCACAGCCTTGCTGACTGGATCCCTGTGCTGGCAAGCTGATGTCCACACAACCTGAGATGAACCCAGCAACCACACATCCACGCACAGGAACCCAGATCCATAAGCTGCAATAAAGAAGCACAAAGACAAACACATCTTCTAAACACCAAACGACATTATTTTATGACCAGAAGGGAGGCCCCCACTGGCAGTTGGTAAATAACCAGGAGGATGTCTCCAGCAAGCATAGCTGAAGCACCCTCTCTGACTACTGCCTTCAACTGAGGCTTTATAGGGCCAAGAATCCACACCCAACAGTCAGACACACCCCGTGACTCACACACACAGAAAGGGAGTTAACCCCTCCAATACCAAAGAAGGGAAAACACAACTTAAAGGGGAAGTGTCCAAACCAAGAACACACTGTGGCTGTGGCCGCCGGCAACGACATGGGTGTTAACCATGTCCTGGGAGTCAGCCCGAAGGCCGGGACACTGCCACCACATGTACAACTCCAAACAAACGTTGCCACGGGCAACCACAGTGAAGGAAAGATGTCAGTGCACACCACACATAAAACAGAGTGCACACAGACATACACAAGTGCATACATACACGCACACAACTCCAAGGGAACCGCACACATACCTGTTGTCCGCGGCAACCGCACCTGAGTCAAACAGCAAAAAGCCTCCATCTGCGGTTGACACAACAACCCAGACCGCGGGTAACTGTATGCGGCTCCCAAGGAGTCACGGCCATAAACATGGTTGTGACAACATGTTTGTTCGAAATGCATAGACGATTTTTGGGAACACTGAGGCGATGCTGTCACTGTACGGATCTGTGGAAATTTGAATAAAGGAACTCACAATGTTGTTAACTTCGATGATGGATTCATCTTCTTATTTTCGCAAATTTATGAAGTTATGTCACAATGGTCAGAGGTACCCAAAGGGAAATAATAACTGCACAGAATCATCTATCTAGGAATCTATCTATGTTAATTCCTTTCTGCTGAAAAAGGTAAAGCAACTAGATAAATGCTTAAAGAGGTTGTCTGGGTTCAGAGCTGAACCCAGACAAACCTCTATTTTCACCCAAATAGACCCCCTGACTTGAGCATCGGAGCTGCGCTAAATCATGCAGGGCAAGGGCTCTTTTGTTTACAGTAACACACTTCCGAGAGAAGGCTTCCACCTGGCAGTGTGTTCGGTGACGTCACCGGCTTTGATGGGTGGGCTTAAGCGCCACCCTAGCAGTTTTACTGGCTAGAGCAGTGCTAAAGCCCGCCCATCAGTTCCAGTGACGTCACCGGACTCCCTGAGCAGCCGGAAGAAGAGGCTTCAGCACTCCTGCAAGGGACCCGGTATGTCATTGAGTCTAAGAAAATAGCACTTCCGGTGAAGAATGTGCCTATAAGAAAATGCGGCTTCAGAAACATGTGAAAAAGGTAGGACAGGGATGTATGTTATATGTATGTCTTGTACTAATGGAACAAAGTCCTCAATCCCAGACAACCTCATTTACCGACACAGCAGATTTTCGGAAGCATTTAAAAAACACTAAAAGTGAACAAGTCACTTATGTACACTCGATGTACAAAGCTTATATACTAACATCCGACAATATGAAGGTCTTCAATGTGTCAGGGAAATGCTCATGTAACTTTAGACAATAGCATTATTACATTCCTCATGGCGCTAGCTACTTGAATGTGTGTGTAAGATCCTCACCTGCTTTGCACTCCAGGGGAACCAAGAGGGGTCCTCGTGGAGTTGCGGGACAGGTTATGCGTGTCTCTGATGCACCAGCGCTGACCCCTTTGCGAGCCAGTGCGGAGATGCGTTCGCGTGGACATCGGAGGGGAGGACCGTCGGAGTCCCGGGGACAGAGTGGCCAGGCGAGTGACAAGACACCGCGGCCAGGGTTGTCTCCGGTGTCTCCTGCGACTTCCGTTTCCGCATCTGGGTCCACGCGCTCGCATACTCGCGCTGAGTCAATCATGCGTCCGTGCGTACGCACAAGGGCAGGGTCGCAAAGGGATACACGGTCGCGAGTACGCGCTTCTTATGCACTTCGTCGACCAGTGGCGCATATTATACTGACTCACAAGAGCAAAGTGGATTAGGGAGCCAGCCATGGGTTAATCAACTTGTGATTGCCTTAGGCCTTGTACTCAGGTGCAGGGCAATTTGTTCACCTATGGTAGTGGACACTTGGCACCCTGGGATTGGTCAGCAGGCATTTAAAAGGAGGTCTCTCAGGGTGATCAGTGCCCACTGTTATTTTCCCTCAACCAGGTATAGGTCACAACTCCTAGTGACTGAAGACTGCCAGGAACTTTGTCCTTACAGCGGACCCAAGATCTGGAGTGACTCGACTGCCAAGTGCACAGCATCATTCAGCACTGGTTGGGACTATTCCTGGAATCTCCTTGCCTGTTTTTTTGTTATTATTCCTTGTTACCAGCAAGTGTCCTGGACGTTTATGTTTCTGGTGAATAAACACCTTTTTGCTTTCATCACTGGTCTGTTTGTTGGTGCCTTGCATTACAGAACAGTGGGCCCAACTAACAGTTGCCATGGACAAGATCCAGCAGCAGCTGAATGAATTAACGGGAGCCGTTAACCTGCTGTTCCAACGACGCCCAAATATACCAGCAGCCGCTGCAGCGCAAATCCAAGAGCAACTGACAACTGTGATGGAGGAGGTTCAGCAGCTTATCCAGGGAGCCTCAGCACTACCCGTCACTATCGCAAGGCATCAAACAGAACCTAAGATCCCTCTGCCTGACCCCTTCACAGGTGAGCGACAGGAGTTCTTAAACTTCAGGGACTCCTGTCTCCTTTATTTACAGTTACGACCGATGGCTTCTGGCACTCTCAGGCAGAGAATTGGGATTGTAATGTCACTGCTACGTGGAGACCCCCAACGTTGGGCATTTAACTTGCCTCAAGACCATACAGCTTTTTCGTCAGTGGATGCCTTCTTCGAGGCTATGGCTGTGATTTACGATGACCCGGATCGTACTCGCACCGCAGAGACCAATCTTGAGCATATTCAACAAGGCCGCCGCCCAGCTGAAGAATACGCTGCAGAATTCAGGCGATGGGCAGCTTTCACCACCTGGGACGACGCAGCCCTACGCCATCGCTTCCGTTTGGGACTTTCGGATGCGGTCTGGGATCTTCTTTTGGCCTTGCCTACCCCCTTCTCGTTGGAAATGGCTATCTCTCAGGCAATCGATGCCGACAGGCGAATCCGTGAGAGGCGAGTGGAACGGTCGTCTCGGTTTTCATCCTCTCGACCACATCCAGGGCCTCTAAAATCGGCCGAAGAGCCAATGGAGGTTGGATCCTCTCATCTCACACAGGCAGAACGAGCTCGTCGCCAACAGAAAGGCCTGTGCCTATTTTGCGGGAAGTCTGGACACCTCGTTAAAACCTCTCCCCTCCTGCCGGCGGGAAACAAATAAACCTAGGGGGCATAGAGGAGAACCCCCTAGGTGCTATTATCCCTCCTCCAAGCCGGGTGATGGTATCCATATCCTTACGGTGGCAAGACAAGGTCCATTAATTGTCAGCACTAATCGATTCTGGGGCCGCTGGGAATTTTGTGGACTCAACCTTGGTTCGTCGACTAGGCATCCCGTTGATCCAGCCGAAAACCACCATGTCAGTGACCGCGATTGATGGTTCCCCTCTTCAAGATGGTCGTGCAGTGTGGATGACTCCGGGAATACAGGTAACAGTGGGGGCTGATCATCGGGAGATGACCTTAAGCCTTTTTGTCCTTGACATGCCATCCACTCCCGTGATTTTGGGTCTCCCTTGGTTAAGGCTCCATAATCCGGTAGTGGACTGGCGCTCGGGTCTTATCTGTCAGTGGAGTACGGAATGCCTTACTAAGTGCATTCGTCCCGACCTGTCACTAGCCTCCATGGAAGTATTAAGTACTTTACCACAGCAGTATCATAATTTCCGAGATGTGTTCAGTCCTCAGGGGGCTGATGTGTTACTTCCCCACAGGTCATATGATTGTCCTATAGACCTGTTGCCAGGCACCATGCCACCACGAGGGCATCTTTATAATCTCACTGGGCCTGAGGTTCAGGCTCAGCGGGAGTATATTAAAGAGAATCTTGAGAAGAATTTAATTCGTCCATCCACTTCCCCTGCTGGAGCTGGATTCTTCTTTGTGGAGAAGAAGGATGGAGGCTTGAGACCTTGCATCGATTATCGTGCCCTTAATCGGATTACGGTGAAGAATCGGTATCCACTGCCTCTGATTGATGATCTGTTTTCTCAGGTGGCAGGGGCCCGAGTCTTCACCAAACTCGATTTAAGGGGTGCTTATAATTTAGTTCGCATTAGAGAGGGTGACGAATGGAAGACCGCATTTAATACCAGAGACGGGCATTACGAGTATCTCGTGATGCCTTTCGGTCTCTGTAATGCTCCCGCGGTCTTCCAGGAGTTCATCAACGATGTTCTCAGAGATTTCTTGGATAGATGTGTTGTTGTCTATCTAGATGACATACTAATCTACTCCTCGGATCTGGTCTCTCATCGGAGACACGTGTGTCAGGTTTTCCGGAAGCTGAGGGAGAACCGCCTCTATGCCAAACTTGAGAAGTGTCTGTTTGAGGTGAAGGAGTTGCCTTTCCTGGGGTACATTATCTCAGAAAAGGGATTGGCTATGGACCCATCCAAACTTTCTGCTGTCTTGGATTGGCCTCAACCTAAGGATCTTAAGGGGTTGCAGCGTTTCTTAGGCTTTGCCAACTTCTACCGCAAGTTTATTAAGAATTTTTCTGCGATAGTAGTACCTCTCACCAACCTCACTAAGAAGGGAGCTAATCCTTCTAAGTGGACGAGAGAGGCAGTCAGAGCCTTTGAGACGCTGAAACAGGCCTTTTGCACGGCACCAATTCTTACTCATCCAGACACCTCCAGACCTTTTGTTCTCGAGGTCGATGCCTCAGAGGTCGGTGTAGGGGCAGTTCTCTCACAGTATTCCGGGGACCCCGAGAGGTTACATCCCTGTGCCTTCTTCTCTAGGAAGCTCTCTCCAGCCGAGTGTCATTGTGATATCGGCAATAGAGAGCTTCTGGGAGTAAGATTGGCTTTTCAAGAGTGGAGACATTGGCTAGAGGGTGCAGAACATCCCATCACGGTTTACACTGACCACAAAAATTTGGAGTATCTAGAGAGTGCCAAAAGACTCAACTCCCAACAAGCCAGGTGGGCATTGTTTTTCACCCGCTTCAATTTCCGCCTCACTTATAAACCAGGTTCCAAAAACGTGAAGGCAGATGCCCTGTCCCACTGCTTCCCTGAGGCTGCTTCCGTCCTGGACTCTGAGCCAGAAACCATTCTTCCAACTAAATGTTTTCTTGCTGCCCTGGGGGCCGCAGAAGTAATGGAGGACTTGTCCTCTCTTCTTGAGCCCTCACAGGCAGAGAGTCCACCTGACAAACCCGAGGGTCGATGGTTCGTACCCATTAACCTTCGATTGGAGGTCATCCGACAGCTTCATGACTCAAAGTCTGCCGGGCATTTGGGTGTTAAAAAAACACTTGCCCTTGTTAAACGTCACGTGTGGTGGCCCAACATGTCCGTGGATGTTAAGGCCTATATCTAGGCATGTACTGTTTGCGCCAGATGTAAACCGTCTCGGTCTGCCCCTTCTGGGACTTTACTCCCACTGCCTATTCCCCAGGCTCCATGGACTCACATTTCCATGGATTTCATCACAGATTTGCCAAGGTCCTCTGGAAGTACGGTAATCTGGGTAGTGGTGGACCGTTTTAGTAAAATGGCCCATTTTATCCCACTCCCTGGATTGCCCTCGGCCAGAGAATTGCCCTCGGTTCTTGAATCATGTCTTTCGATTACACGGAGCGCCGGATGACATTGTTTCAGACAGAGGAGTGCAATTCATCTCCCGCTTCTGGCGTTCTTTCTGCTCCCGATTGGGTATTAATTTGTCTTTTTCTTCTGGTTTTCACCCAGAGACCAACGGTCAGACGGAAAGGACTAACCAGACCCTGGAGCAATATCTCTGGTGCTTCGTGTCAGACTGCCAGGAGGAATGGGCAGCGTATCTACCCTTTGCGGAGGTGGCTTATAATAACTCTGAGCATGCTTCCACTAAGATGTCTACGTTCAGGTACCTGAGGGGCAGGGATCCAAGACTCTCTTCTTTGGCCGGACCCTCCACTCACTCACCGGTGGTGGATCAGTGGTTCAAGGATAGACGTCCCATTTGGTCGTCGGCCCAGCGGAATCTCCGCAGTGCGGTGGCGCAACAGAAGAAATTTGCTGATCGTCATCGCACCGTAGAGCAAAAGTTTAAGGTGGGAGATCAGGTGTGGGTCTCCACCCGGAACATTCCGCTGCATCAGCCATCTTCCAAGTTGGGTCCTCGATTCATTGGCCCATACCCAGTGACACAAAAGATCAACCGAGTTACGTACAAGGTTGCTCTTCCACCGTCGATCCAAGGAGTGAACACCTTTCATGTTTCTCTTCTCAAATCGGCAGCCGACTCCGCTCCCTTCATTCAGACCCCATCCCCGCTGGAGGTCCAAGGGGTACCGGAGTTCGAAGTGAACAGAATTTTGGACTCTCGTTTTGTCCAAAGGTCTCTTCAATACTTGGTGGACTGGAAGGGTTTTGGTCCAGAGGAGAGATGTTGGATACCTGGTCGCCAGGTGCATGCGGATGAGTTGGTGGCAGCCTTTCACCGGGATAATCCGGGGAAAGCTTGCTTGGAGTCTTCAGAGCCGCCTCCTCGAGGGGGGGGGTAATGTAAGATCCTCACCTGCTTTGCACTCCAGGGGAACCAAGAGGGGTCCTCGTGGAGTTGCGGGACAGGTTATGCGTGTCTCTGATGCACCAGCGCTGACCCCTTTGCGAGCCAGTGCGGAGATGCGTTCAGCGGACCCAAGATCTGGAGTGACTCGACTGCCAAGTGCACAGCATCATTCAGCACTGGTTGGGACTATTCCTGGAATCTCCTTGCCTGGTTTTTTGTTATTATTCCTTGTTACCAGCAAGTGTCCTGGACGTTTATGTTTCTGGTGAATAAACACCTTTTTGCTTTCATCACTGGTCTGTTTGTTGGTGCCTTGCATTACAGTGTGATTGTTAAGAGTTACTTTTGGTTTGATAATGATTATTACTTGCAGCTGCAGGGGACTTCAATGGGGTCCTCCGCAGCACCAAGTTTCACAAATATTTTCATGGCAGTGTTTGAAAATAACTATCTTTTTACCAGGAAAACTAGAGACATCGTCCATATGACTTCGCTACGTGGAAAATGTATTTCTTCTATCGAAAAACACAGAAGAATCACTGTTACATTTTGTTAAGTATTTAACCACCTCCCGACCGCTGTACGCACCGATGCGTCCGGGAGGTGGTTGATTTGTTCCTCCTGGACGCATCGGCGCGTCTTCTCGCGAGACGCGAGATTACGTCACAGCCGGCCCGCTCATGCGCATCGCGGGCCGGCATTTCGAAGCACAGTATTTCGTCAGCAGCCTGCCGGCCACGATCATTGGCTGGCAGGCTGCTGATTTTTAAAAAATCCAATCAGCAGCCATTTAACCCCACATATTAGTAAATATGATGGGGTTATATGGCTGCTGTGCTCCTCTGCTCCTTCTTTTGGTCGGTTGGTTCCAGCAGAGGAGCAGAGGAGCACACATCACTGTGAGTACCCACTACAGTGCAAACTGTCACTTTTTTTTTTCACTGGTATTGACCGTTAGGTTTCAGTATAGTTTAGGCCCCTTGGTTAGGTAGTTTAGGGATCGGTTAGCGCCCAGCCCACCGCACCGCAGTCCGTTATTCGCTGATTAGCGTATCGCTAATCAGCATTTGTACTTTTATAGTATCTGGAAGTGATCAAAACTGATCACGGTCAGATCTATAATAGTACTAGTGTCACTTTAGTTCTTCCTCCACCCAAAACGCAGTGTTTGCCCGATCAGGCCTGATCGGTCGCCCACACGTGCGTAAACCCACGCCCGCCCCACCGCAGTGACAAAAAAAATTTTTTGGGGATCGCTGAAAATTCACTTTACACGCACTGCGGCGATAAAAAAAAAAATCAGTTTTGATATTTTTTATCAACCGCAGCAGCCTCCGGTACTTTGCTAGCCTCCCATTTGTAAGACAGGCTTGCTTTTTATCTTGGGTAGTCTCAGGGAATACCCCTAAATTTAGTTGCCCACATGTCTAACAGGGGGTATTCTTCTGAAGAGGCCTACAGGCTTCTGACCCAGTCGGATGAGGAGTGGGAACCCTCATCTGATGAATCTAGCGGGTCAGAATACGAACCTGTAGAAAGCAGTGGCTCTCTGACCCAAAGTTCGGACGAGGAGGCTGAGGTCCCTGATACCACCAGGCGTACCCGGCCCCGTGTCGCTAGACCGCAGGTTGCGCAGGATCCGCTTCAAGAGCAGCAGAGTGGGGCTGGTGCTGTCGGATTACGTGGTGAGGCATACACCAGCAGCCCAGCCCTTCCTGGACCTAGTACCAGCACTGCCGTACAACCTGGTGAAGTAGCGAGCACCAGAAGGGCAGTTGAAGCTGGTACGGTGGCACGAGCAGTAGTGACCCCGTCGCAGCCACCGCAAAGACGTGCCCGTAGAGCCCCTAGAATCCCAGAGGTGCTGGCAAACCCTGATTGGCAGTCCCCAACTTCAGCCGCACCCGTAGTTTTCCCTTTCACCGCCCAGTCTGGAGTTCGGGTTGAGACAGCTCAGATCGATTCGGCCCTGGGATTTTTTGAGCTGTTCTTGACTGCGGAGCTTTTAGACTTAGTCGTGGCAGAGACAAACCGGTATGCCACACAATTTATCACCGCTAACCCGGGAAGCTTTTATGCCCAGCCTTTCCGGTGGAAACCAGTCCAAGTTTCCGAACTTAAAACTTTTCTGGGCCTCCTCCTCAACATGGGCCTGACAAAAAAGCATGAATTGCGGTCATATTGGTCCACGAACCCGATTCATCACATGCCCATGTTCTCTGCTGCTATGTCCAGGACACGATTTGAGGTCATCCTGCGTTTCCTGCACTTTAGTGACAACACCGCCTCCCGTCCCAGGGGCCACCCTGCTTTTGACCGGCTCCACAAAATTCGGCCCCTCATAGACCATTTCAACCTGAAATTTGCAGATTTGTATACCCCAGAGCAAAACATCTGCATAGACGAGTCCCTGATACATTTTACCGGGCGCCTTGGCTTCAAACAATACATCCCAAGCAAGCGCGCCCGGTATGGGGTCAAATTGTATAAGCTCTGTGAAAGGGCCACAGGCTATACCCACAAATTTCGGGTCTATGAGGGAAAAGATCAGACCCTGGAGCCGGTCGGTTGCCCTGACTACCTGGGGAGCAGTGGGAAGACAGTTTGGGACTTGGTGTCACCCTTATTCGGCAAGGGGTATCATCTTTATGTGGACAATTTCTACACAAGTGTGGCCCTCTTTAGGCATTTGTTTCTAGAACGGATTGGCGCCTGTGGTACCGCGCAAACTAGTCGCGCGGGCTTCCCCCAACGGCTCGTTAGCACCCGTCTTGCAAGGGGGCAGAGGGCCGCACTGTGTAACGAAGAACTGCTCGCGGTGAAATGGAGAGACAAGCGTGACGTTTACATGCTCTCCTCCATCAACGCAGACACGACAATACAAATTGAGCGAGCAACCCATGTCATTGAAAAGCCCCTCTCAGTCCACGACTATAACCTCCACATGGGAGGGGTCGACTTCAATGACCAGATGTTGGCTCCGTATTTAGTTTCCCGATGCACCAGACGCTGGTATAAGAAGGTGTCTGTATATTTAATTCAATTGGCTCTGTACAATAGTTTTGTTCTCTACAGTAAGGCTGGGAGAACTGGATCCTTCCTCAAATTTCAGGAAGAGATCATCGCGAACCTCCTGTATCCAGGAGGTTCCGTGGCCCCATCTACCAGTGTAGTTAGCCGTCTACACGAGCAACACTTCCCCAGTGTCGTTGCTGGTACCTCAAACCGACCGCCACCCCGAAAAAAATGTCGTGTCTGTAGCAGGAGTGGAATAAGGCGTGACACCCGCTATTTCTGTCCTGACTGTCCCGACCACCCTGCCCTATGCTTAGGGGAGTGTTTCCCAAAGTACCACACACAGGTACACCTAGCATAGGGATCATCTCACCAGGATAGGCACACAGGGCTATTAGGGCCCATTCACTCACAGCTGCTGCAAACGTCTCCTTTCACATGGGACAAAGTGCATAACGCACTTCGCCACATCTTTGGGCGATTTGCGCTTTGCACATTGACCCATGGGGAAGGAGAGGTTTGTTCTATAAAGGTAAAAAAAAAAAAAAAAAACACCAGTAAGCAAACAGGTTAATGTTTAGTTCCAAAAGTTAAAGTTACATGTTCTGTTCCAAAGTTAATAAAATTATTGCGTTGTGGCCTGGTTTTTTCTTCTTTTTTTTTTTTTTTTTTTTTTTTACCTTCCAGGTGGACCAACCGATCTACTAGCTGCAGCACCGATGTGCATTCTGACAGAAGCATTGCGCTGCTGTCAGATTACACGCAAGTCGGTGTATGCGGCGCTGCAAGACGGGATTTTCTCCTCTGCAGTGACAGATACGTTTGCCGAGGCATACGAGCTGAGGAAGAGGCGGCGTTCCTATGCTTTGGCAAACACTGTGTGTATATATATATATATATATATATATATAAAAAATCCCGGCAATGATTTATTCATCCACATCGATTGATGCGAATGGAGAAATCTGGTTTGCCAGGGCATACGAGCTAAGTGGGTAATGGATGTAGGGCGGAGCTCCTATGTCCTGGCAGACACCTTTCCCCTCCATTTTTTTTTTTTTTGGCAGAGATTTTTTCATCCACATTGATCGATGCGAATGAAGAAATCTGTGCCGTTCATTTTTTTCTTTCAGCCCAGAGGCTGAACGGAAAAAAATATCTCATTACCTGTATGCTTAATATAAGGAGAATAGCAGAAACTCCTAATGCTGGCCATACATGTAATGATTGCGGAGACCCTCAAATGCCAGGGCAGTACAAACACCCCACAACTGACCCCATTTTGGAAAGAAGACACCCCAAGGTATTTGCTGAGGGGCATATTGAGTCCATGAAAGATTTAAATGTTTGTCCTAAGTTAGCGGAAAGTGAGACTTTGTGAGAAAAAAACAAAAAAAAATCAATTTCCGCTAACTTATGCGAAAAAAAAAAAAATTCTATGAACTTGTCAGGCCCCTCATTGGATACCTTGGGGTGTCTTCTTTCCAAAGTGGGGTCACATGTGGGGTATTTATACTGCCCTGGCTTTTTAGGGGCCCTAAAGCGTGAGAAGAAGTCTGGGATCCAAATGTCTAAAAATGCCCTCCTAAAAGGAATTTGGGCACCTTTGCGCATCTAGGCTGCAAAAAAGTGTCACACATCTGGTATCGCCGTACTCAGAAGAAGTTGGGGAATGTGTTTTGGGGTGTCATTTTACATATACCCATGCTGGGTGAGATAAATATCTTGGTCAAATGCCAACTTTGTATAAAAAAATGGGAAAAGTTGTCGTTTGCCAAGATATTTCTCTCACCCAGCATGGGTATATGTAAAATGACACCCCAAAACACATTCCCCAACTTCTCCTGAGTACGGCGATACCACATGTGTGACACTTTTTTGCTGCCAAGGTGGGCAAAGGGGCACATATTCCAAAGTGCACCTTTCGGATTTCACCGGTCATTTTTTACACATTTTGATTGCAAAGTTCTTCTCACACATTTGGGCCCCTAAATTGCCAGGGCAGTATAACTACGCCACAAGTGACCCCATTTTGGAAAGAAGACACCCCAAGGTATTCTGTGAGGGGCATGGTGAGTTCCTAGAATTTTTTATTTTTTGTCGCAAGTTAGTGGAATATGAGACTTTGTAAGAAAAAAAATAAAAGAAAAAAATCATCATCATTTTCCGCTAACTTGTGACAAAAAATAAAAAGTTCTATGAACTCACTATGCCCATCAGCGAATACCTTAGGGTGTCTACTTTCCGAAATGTGGGGTTTTTCTACTGTTTGGGCATTGTAGAACCTCAGGAAACATGACAGGTGCTCAGAAAATCAGAGCCGTTTCAAAAAGCGGAAATTCACATTTTTGTACCATAGTTTGTAAACGCTATAACTTTTACCAAAACCATTTTTTTTTTTTGCCCAAACATTTTTTTTTTATCAAAGACATGTAGAACTATAAATTTAGCGAAAAATTTATATATGGATGTCGTTTTTTTTGCAAAATTTCACAGCTGAAAGTGAAAAATGTCATTTTTTTTGCAAAAAAATCGTTACATTTTGATTAATAACAAAAAAAGTAAAAATGTCAGCAGCAATAAAATACCACCAAATGAAAGCTCTATTAGTGAGAAGAAAAGGAGGTAAAATTCATTTGGGTGGTAAGTTGCATGACCGAGCGATAAACGGTGAAAGGAGTGTAGTGCCAAAGTGTAAAAAGTGGCCTGGTCATGAAGGGGGTTTCACCTAGCGGGGCTGAAGTGGTTAAACTCCTACCATGAAACTATAACATTTCAGTTGCACTATGATCCTAATGCTATACAGTTACTTAATGTAGAAATTACAAGTAATTATAATGGGGGATTTAATACTGCATTATATTCTAAACCTACTGATCAAAATAATGTATTAATGTATTCCAGTTATCATGCTCCACAAACATTTAAAGATATACCAAAAAGTCAGTTTATCTAGTCTAAGCGCATAACAAATACAGATCATGATTATGAGAAACAAAAAAACATATTGACTAAAAAAATTGATTGATTGATTACCCAAAAGGGTTATTCCGGAATATTAGTAATGAAGTGAGTCAGATTTCAAAAGAAGAATTGCTTTACAAAAAAAAAACTAAATAAAAACACAGATGATCGCATTATGTATAGTAGGACATACGATAGACATGCAAAATTGATATAAAAAACACTATTTTTAAATATTGGGATCTATTACAACATGAAAGAAAGTATGGCAGACTTAATATATTAATTAGAGGACAATTTATCTACTAAAAAATAAGTATTTTTCCATATCTATCCTGTATGAATTGTAATTCTATCATAAAAGGACATACAATAAATCAGCCAAGACAAGATTATGTTGTAGTTTGCTACATGTTTGACTAAAAATTTCATTTATGGCATTGGATGTCCATCTGGCATGTGGTACATAGGACTAGTGTTGAGCGCGAATATTCGAATTGCGAATTTTTTTCTCGAATATCGCAATTTCGAGATTTCGCGAATATTTAGAATATCGTTCTATATATTCGCGAATTCGAATATTCGTTTTTTTTTTTTTATTATTAAATATTTTTCTTTCCCACTTCTCTAAAGTTGTTCTTACCTGTCCTTTGGATTCCTGGCTTCCTGGCTGCTCCAGTCAGTGGCGTTTTCAACTTACTGCTATATTCCATATTAGCTAAATTACAATCTAATCTATATGTGTATTTTACGAAATTTCGCAAATTGCGATGCGAATAATATAACACGAAATAATCGCATGAAGATTTCAATTTAGCACTGCTATATTCCATATTCTAGCCTAATATGGAATATAGCTGTGCTAAGTTAGCACTGCTATATTCCATACTAGGCTAGAATATGGAATATAGCAGTGCTAAATTGAAATCTTCATGCGATTATTTCGTGTTATATTACTCGCATCGCAATTTCGACTTTTGCAAATGTTCTTAATATTGCTCTAACTTCGTCTTTTAGAATATTACGAATATTCTAAAAGACGAAGTTAGAGCAATATTACGAAATTTCGTAAAATACACATATAGATTGTAATTTAGCTTATATAGTGCTATAATCCCTTTTTTTTTCCTCTAATTTTTTTTGCCTCTTCTGAATTTAAGTTTTGTAAAATATGTACACTATTAAAAAATATTACTATAGCAGTATATTAGCTTAAATACAATCTATGTGTATTTTACGAAATTTCGTAATATTGCTCTAACTTCGTCTTTTAGAAATTTCGTAATATTGCTCTAACTTCGTCTTTTAGAATATTCGTAATATTCTAAAAGACGAAGTTAGAGCAATATTAAGAACATTTGCAAAAGTCGAAATTGCGATGCGAGTAATATAACACGAAATAATCGCATGAAGATTTCAACTTAGCACTGCTATATTCCATATTCTAGCCTAGTATGGAATATAGCAGTGCTAACTTAGCACAGCTATATTCCATATTAGGCTAGAATATGGAATATAGCAGTGCTAAGTTGAAATCTTCATGCGATTATTTCGTATTATATTACTCGCATCGCAATTTCGGCTTTTGCAAATGTTCTTAATATTGCTCTAACTTCGTCTTTTAGAATATTACGAATATTCTAAAAGACGAAGTTAGAGCAATATTACGAAATTTCGTAAAATACACATAGCTTGTATTTAAGCTAATATACTGCTATAGTAATATTTTTTAATAGTGTACATATTTTACAAAACTTAAGTTCAGAAGAGGCAAAAAAAATTTAGAGGCAAAAAAGGGATTATAGCACTATATTAGCTAAATTACAATCTATATGTGTATTTTACGAAATTTCGTAATATTGCTCTAACTTCGTCTTTTAGAATATTCGTAATATTCTAAGAGACGAAGTTAGAGCAAATCACGAAATTTCGTAAAATACACATATTAGCCTAGCCATAGTCAATTAGCATAGGAACGTTGCCTTATACTATCAAGATAAATAATCGCAATACGCGAAAAAATAAATTCGTATATTATTCGCGATAATTTGAATAATTACGAATATTCGATTTCGACGAATATAACACGAATATTCATTCGAATATTCGCGAAATATCGCGAAATCGAATATGGCACCTCCCGCTCATCACTAATGATGAAGCCATGCCAACTAAACGTGGTGTCAGAGGAACCCACCTACTCCTAGATGGGGATGTCTGACATCAGATGAGATGATGTTGAGGACTCCTACTACCACCTCCCTTCTTCTGCTGCTACTTCTGCCAGCTCCAGATTTTTTTTTCCACTGCCTGTTCCTTTAGAATGACGCCTGTCTGTCGGACATACTGTGCTGTAACAGGAACTGTACTTGTAAAATAGCAGTAGTGTCAGGCCGGAATTAATGACGTATGAGGAGGATTATGACTAGAGATGAGCGAATCGAAGCTGACGAAGTGAAATTCGTTTAGGATTTCAGGAAAAATTCAATTCGCAACGAACAGCCAGCCCCGTGATGTCACAGCCCTATAAATATGGCGGCCATCTTAGAGTCAGACATTTTCAAGCGTTCAGAGTGCAGGGACAGATGTGTGAAGGCAATTGGAAAAACCCGATTGTGAAATAAAAAAGACAGAAAAAACGATTTATAAGTGCAGGGAAAGGATAGGGCGGAATAATTTCACAGCATCTTAGTGCAGGGTGAGACGTCAGAAGGCACTAGGGACATTGATAGAAAAGCGATTTACAAGTGCAGGGAAAGATTATTTGGGGGTCCAAATAGCGATTAGACAGCGCTGTCATTCCAGTTATTTGTTATTGGGCTGCAAGTGCTATGTTAAAAAGCCTTTAGTGGCTTATATCTTAGTATTTTTAGTATCTTATATCAGTACTACAAGAAAAATATGTACGCATTTCACTTCTGCAGTTATTTCTGGTGAAAGCATATAGGGGCGTATTTCAGTAGTACAAGAAAAATATATACGCACTTCACTCTTTAATTTTTTTTATCTGGTCAAAGCGTATAGTAGCCAATTTCAGTCCAACAAGAAAAATATATTCTTACTTCACTTCTGCAGTTATTTCTGTTAAAAGTGTTTAGTGGAGTATTTCAGTACTACAAGAAAAATATATAAGCACTGCACTCTAAGTTTTTCCTGGTTGATGTGCATAGGGGCGTATTTCAGTACAGCAAGAAAAATATATTCTCAGTGCATTTCTGCAGTTATTTCTGTTGAAAACATATAGGGGCGTATTATAGTAAAAAAAGAAATATATATTCGCACTGCACTGTTGCAGTTATTTCTGGTGAAAGCGTATAGGGGCGTATTTCAGTACTAAATGAAAAATATATATGTACTTCACTCTAAGTTTTTCCTGGTCAAAGCGTATAGGGTCGTGTTTTAGTACAAGAAAAATATATTCTCAGTGCATTTCTGTAGTTAATTCCAGTGAAAGCGTATAGTGGCCTATTTCAGTCCAACAAGAAAAATATATTCTCTATTAACTTCTGCAGTTATTTCTGCTGAAAGCGTATAGGGGCGTATTTCAGTACTACAAGAAAAATATATATGCACTTCACTCAAGTTTTTTCTGGTCAAATAGTATAGTAGCTTATTTCAGTCCAAAAAGAAAAATATATTCTCAGTTCACTTCGCCAGCTATTTCTGTTGAAAGCGTATAGGGGCGTATTTCAGTACAACAAGAAAAATATATTCTCAGTGCATTTCTACAGTTAATTCTGGTGAAAGCGTATAGTGGCCTATTTCAGTCCAACAAGAAAAATATATTCTCAGTTCACTTCTGCTGTTAATTCTGTTGAAAGCGTATAAGGTCTTATTTCAGTAAAAAATGAAAACTATATATGCACTGCACTGTTGCAGTTATTTCTGGTAAAAGCATATTGGGGTGTGTTTCAGTACTAAAAGAAAAATATATACACCCTTCACTCTTTATGTTTTTCCTGGTCACAGTGTATAGGGGCGTATTTAACTTGAAGAAGAAAAATATATTCTCAGTTCACTTCTGCAGTTATTTCTGTTGAAAGTGTATTTGGTGCTTATTATAGAAAAAAAAAAGAAAAATATATATACGCACTGCACTGTTGCAGTTATTTCTGGTGAAAGCATATAGGGGCGTATTTCAGTACTACTAGAAAAATATATACGCATTTCACAAGTTTTTAAAGGTCAAAGCTTATAGGGTCGTATTTCAGTACAACAAGAAAAATATATTCTCAGTTCACTTCTGCAGTTATTTCTGTTGAAAGCGTATAGGGGTGTATTACAGTAAAAATAGATAAATCAATTCGCACTGCACTGTTGCAGTTATTTCTGGTGAAAGCGTATAGGGGCGTGTTTCAGTACTAAAACAAAAATATATACGCACTTCACTCTAAGATTTTTTGGAATTTTCTCCCCAACAGATATTAGCAGAGAGACTCTAGTGCCCATTTGATGACCATGCACTCTCTCTCCACTATACTGTACCTAGTCTCGGCTGGGGTAAGCTTTTAGCTCAGGAAAACAACAGGATGTTCTTCCCCATTGATGTCCCGAGAGAGTACAGCTCCGAGACCTACTTCAGAGGCATTGGTCTGTACCACAAACTCCCTCTTGAAGTCAGGCGTCACCAATACCGGAAACCTACACAGGGCAGACTTCAAAGCGGAGAAAGCCTTTTCCGCCTGCTCATTCTACTGAACCGTCACTGACTTGCATCCCTTCAAAAGGCCTGTCAATGGTGCGGTGACTATAGCAAAATTGGGGACAAACCTCATATAGTACCCCACCATACCTAGGAACGACTTTACTTGCCGAGTAGTGACAGGTCGGGGCCAATTCCTAATTGCCTTAATTTTGTTCACCTGAGGTTTAATAATTCCGCGCCCAATTACATACCCCAGGTACTTAGTCTTTTCTAACCCTATCGCGCACTTTTTTGGATTAGCGGTTAAGCCAGCCTTCCTAAGGGAGTCCACTTCAGCCTGTACTTTAGGTAGATGACTTTCCCAGTCAGTGCTTGGATAATGATAATGTCCAGGTACACCAAAGCATACTGACGATGTGGACGGAGTACAATGTCCATTAGCCTTTGAAACGTGGCTGGAGCGCCATGTAGACCGAAGGGTAGTACCTTGTAAAGATACATCCCCTCTGGCGTAATGAAAGCTGTTTTTCTTTGGCAGCCTCCATCAAGGGTACCTGCCACTACCCTTTGGTGAGGTCAAACACAGAAAAATACTGGGCTTTGCCCAATTTCTCAATAAGCTTATCCACTCGGGCATGGGATATGCGTCAAACTTGGAAACCTCATTCAGTTTGCGGAAGTCGTTACAGAACCGCAATGACCCATCTGGCTTGGGGATTAAGACTATCGGACTGTCCCATTTACTTTTTGACTCCTCGAATGAGACCTAGCTGGAGAATTAGCTGCGCTTCCTCTGTGATGGAAGTGCACATCAGTGTTCTGAAAAATGAACTCCCTGGCTTCCTGAGCCTGTTTAGAGGAGAGGCTGTCATCAATTTTCACTGTGACAGTCGCTTCCCTTGCGTCAGACAGAGGGGCCGAAACCATCTCCCCTAGGAACCCTGGTCATGGGCTGTCTTCCATTCAGGTTTTCTTATCTTTCCAAGGTTTGAGCAGATTGACATGGTACACCTGCTCTGGCTTTCTCCTCCCTGGCTGGTGTACCTTGTAATCTACCTCCAATTTTCTTCAAGCACCTCGTAGGGCCCCTGCCACCTAGCTAGGAACTTACTTTCTACGTTGGTACCAGAACCAATACCCGATCACCCGGGTTAAAGGTACGGACCCGAGCCTGCCGATTATAGATCCTACTCTGGGCTTGCTGCGCTGCCTCCATATTCTCCCTAACCAGAGGTAAAACAGTTTTCATCCATCCTTGCATCTGGGTGACGTACTCTTTGGCCACGCCTCTTGACACAAGGGTGTCTGCCGTATAGGAGCAAGAACTCAGTAGAGGCCTGAGGCACCTCTTGCACTGCGAACATGATATAGGGCAGAAGAAGGTCCCAGTCCCTCCCATCCTTAGAGACCACTCTTTTTAGCATATTTTTAAATGATAGATGGCATGATTTGCAGATAATACACGGACGTCCATAGCTGTTTTATGTGGAGCAACTTACAGAGTTCCCTCATGACCTTGGACATAAACGGGGTCCATTGGTCAGTAAGAACCTCCTTAGGCAGACCCACGCGAGAAAACATCTCCATTAACTCCTTAGCTATGAGTTTGGCTGATGTATGCCTCCGGGTACTGAGTGGCGTAGTCGAGGATGACCAAGATGTGTTGGTGTCTTCCAGCAGACTTCGATACCGGGCCTAAGAAATCCATAGCGATTTGCTCGAGCGGGACCTCGATAATCAGGAGGGGTAACAGGGGACTACGGAAATGTGGCTGGGGGCTCGTTATCTGGCCGGTTGGGCAAGACTTACAATATTCTTCTACCTCTCTACCACACTGGGCCAGTAAAATCGCTGTAGAATCCGGTCCTGCGTTTTTTTGCATTCCCAGATGACCCCTGAGAACATGCTGGTGGGCTAACTCTAACACGAGTTTGCGATAAGCCTGGGGCACCACCAACTGTTCAATGGATTCACCTCGCAGCTGATTTACCCGATACAACATATCCTGATGAACCATAAAATGGGGGAACACCGACTCTCCCCCTGGTTGTTATGGTTCAGCATCTATTATTAGTACATTTTCCCAGGCTCGAGATAGGGTTGGGTCCCGGTGCTGCGCAGTACCAAAACTATCCCCGAAGAAATTGAGGTCGGCTAGCTCTTGACCTGGTGCCAAGTCCTCCCTGTATCCCGCCATCACACTTAGCGGGGTTGTCTCCCCCTCTTCCATCGAAGTGGCGGTCACCACTACCGCTGGACCTTCGGACTCAGGTTCCCAGGGTTCTGGTCTCCCCCCTGAGCTGGACCACTCTGTTAGGGTAACATCTGTCTCAGGGGTATCGGTAACTTTCGTATCCAGCCATAGTGCCAGGAAATCGGTGAAGTCTCTCCCAATTATTAGTTCATACGGTTCACCTCATGAGTCCACCTGCCGACCAATATTAATAGAGAGACCAGGGTGGTGGTATAGTCTTTTAAGTCCCATGAATGCACACAATGCCAACCTTTCGGCCAGTATACTCGACGGGCCGCAGCAGGGAAGCTCTTACCAGGAACACCAGGCTTCCTGAAACCAGCAGTGCCACCACCAGAGTGTCGCCCACTTCCACCTAGCACAGGTGGCTATTGTCTACAGTCTCAGAGCTACCTGTGGCACACAGCTTCCTGGCATACAATGAGTGGCAGTAGTCATAGTTGGTATCCATAGGTTCACTCCGATGGAGACAGTCAGCCCTTATGTGTCCAGGCTTGTGACACTGCTAACAAGCTACCGGGGCTGGGTCTGCAGGGGATATGTCCCGGATGGGTTTGGCTGGCACCAGCCGCCGGGTCTTGGGTCGAGATTTCCGGGGTTTGACTGGCCCCCTCTCAAAAGAACCCCCTGTAGATTTCTGGTGGCCTCGTAGTGCTCCACCAAGTGGACCATCTCTTAGGCTTTACCAGGAGACACCTGGCCGATCCAGTGCTGGAGAGGTTATGGCAAAGCCCTACAAAACACATTCGCCAACAGATGGTCCAGCATAGCAGTGGGAGTCAATATGTCAGGCTTCAGCCATTTCTGCAACCGGTGTAGTAGGTCATAATATTGTGGTCTGGCAGGTTCAGCCAAGTTAAATTCCCACTGGTGCACCTGCTGAGCCAGGACAAATACATTCACCCCCAGTCTTGCCAGGATCTCACCTTTTGCAGTCGGGTAGTCGGCCACTTGATCATCGGGGAGATCAAAAAACACTTACTGGGGTCCAGATGCCAGGAACGGAGCGAAGATCTCCGCCCACTGGTCTCGGGTAGAGATGTTGCAAACATAAAATTTTCAGTTTGCGAACGGCAAACACGAATTTTCTCAAATGTTCACGAACGGGCGAACCGGGTGAACCGCCATAGACTTCAATAGGCAGGCAAATTTTAAAACCCACAGGGACTCTTTCTAGCCACAGTAGTGATGGAAAAGTTGTTTCAAGGGGACAAACACCTGGACTGTGGCATGCCGGAGGGGGATTCATGGCAAAACTCCCATGGAAAATTACATAGTTGACGCAGAGTTGGGTTTTAATCTATAAAGGGCATAAAACAACGTGGTTTAAAACATCCAGTGTGTGTATACAATCAGGTATGATGTTGTATCGATCAGGTAGTGTAAGGGTTACGCCCGCTTCACAGACATTGACAGACCAAACTCCCCTTTTAATGCACCGCAAACAACCGCAAACAGTCCATTTTCCCAACTGCAAACTCCCCATTTGCACAAGGTTGGATACCAAGCTAGCCATGTCCCGCTGATGTAATTGAAGGTTTCTTCCTCCACCCAGCCACGTACAACACCAAGGGTCCCCAAAAGGTGAATTGAATAGATTTTTCGAACGGGGAGATGGTTAAAAAAACGCTGGCTCCCTCCCCTTTGTTTGAATCCACGGTCACTGCGTCTGTGCTGTGCAATTCACTCTCACACCCAATATGTTACGTCCCCAATCTGGGGTCCATTTATTTAATTGATTTTTCGGACGGGGGGATTATTTAAAAAAACGCTGGTTCCCTCCCCTCTGTTTTAATCGATGGTCACTGCGTCTGCGCCGTGCAATTTGCTGTCACACCCGATATGAGTGGTATTTTCTGTAGTTCTCTTCTCATCAGTTTAATCCCTGTTACGTCCCCAATCTGGGGTCCATTTATTGAATAGATTTTTCGAACGGGGAGATGGTTAAAAAAACGCTGGCTCCCTCCCCTTTGTTTTAATCCACGGTCACTGCGTCTGCGCCGTGCAATTTACTGTCACACCCGATATGAGTGGTATTTTCTGTAGTTCTATTCTCATCAGTTTAATCTCTGTTACGTCCCCAATCTGGGGTCCATTTATTGAATTGATTTTTCGAACGGGGAGATGGTTAAAAAAAACGCTGGCTCCCTCCCCTTTGGAAAATTTCAGCCCGCACAACCCCTAGCAGGTGCAGATTGCTATGGCGAAATAGAGATATAAATGTAAAAACTATGTGCGATTGCATTTTGTGTTTTTGTGTTTTTACATTTATATCTCCCTCCCCTTTGTTTTAATCCACGGTCACTGCATCTGCGTCGTGCAATTTACTGTCACACCCAATATGAGTGGTATTTTTTGTAGTTCTCTTGTCATCAGTTTAATCCCTGTTACGTCCCATATCAGGGATTGCCTTTTGTGAAAAAAAAAAATTTAGGCCCGGTACCTTCGACTGCCTTCACAGTTTCTATGAAAAATTATCCAGCTGATCGCTTTTGGTCTGATCATAATGAAGCAACGGCCTTATCATCTGGGGTGTGGCAACATACACACTCATAGAGGTGATGATCGCTTCATTGTGATACGCAAGCTCCTTCGCCACAACAAGGTAACGATCATGAAGGCGAATTGACACTTGTATGTGCCTTTTTTTGCTTTGTTTTTGCATCCACAGTGCAGCACCAGAGGACAGAAAAATTTGGCATGTACACATGCCTGAAAAATTATGGCATTGTTGCAGCCACTGTTGTAGCAGCGGCCGGAAAAATTAATGTTTTCCAGGCAGAAAGGTGACTAAAACATTGCGGCTTGAACCCTAGTTGGTGGCGGAGAATTCATGAAAGTCATCCAGTATGCAGACATTAAATACAGCAGAGTGGGGACCATTTTGAGGCCAAGGCATGTCATCAGGCCTATTGTTAGTCAAACGTATCCCCCACTGTCAGTCCCTTCGGGATCCATGCCTCATTCATCTTAATGAAGGTGAGGTAATCAACACTTTTTTGACTGAAGCGACTTCTCTTGTCAGTGACAATGCCTCCTGCTGCACTGAAGGTCCTTTCTGACAGGACACTTGAAGCGGGGCAGGCCAGAAGTTCTATCGCAAACTGGGATAGCTCAGGCCACAGGTCAAGCCTGCACACCCAGTAGTCAAGGAGTTCATCGCTCCTCATATCTGCAGTTAAGGCGAGTTAGTCTACTACCTGTCGGTCGAGTCATTCTCTAAGGCTGGATCCCGAAGGGCTGTGGCGATGTGTAGGACTGAAAAAGCTCTGCATGTCCTCCATCAACAACACATCTGTAAAGCGTCCTGTCCTTACTGCCGTGGTCATGGTAGGAGGAGGATTACTTTCACATCTTCCCCAGTTAGATTCCCATTGTGCTGTGACATCCCCCTTATAAGCTGTGTAAAGCATATTTTTTAGTTTGGTTTTGAACTGCTGCATCCTTTCCTACTTTTGGTAATTTGGTAACATTTCCACCACTTTCTGCTTATACCGGGGGTCTAGTAGCGTGGCCACCCAGTACAGGTCGTTCTCCTTCATCCTTTTTATACGAGGGTCCCTCAACAGACATGACAGCATGAAAGACCACATTTGCACAAGGTTGGATGCCGAGCTACTCATTTCCCGTTCCTTGTCCTCACTGATGTCATTGACGGTCTGTTCTTCCCCCCCAGCCACTTACAACACCACGGGTCCCAGATAGGTGACAACAACGAGCACCCTGGAATGCCTGCTGTGGTTGGTCTTCCTCCTCCTCAAAGCCACATTCCTCCTCTGACTCCTCTTCCTCAGACTCCTCTTGCAGCGTTGCCGCAGGTCCGGCAAGCAATGATGAATGAAGGCTGTTTCTGGTGGTGATGGTGACCACAACTCTTCCTCTTCACAGTCATCTACAGGCCTGATCCAGCACTCTTCGCAGGGCACGCTCCAGGAAGAAAACAAATGGGATGAGTTCGCTGATGGTGCCTTCGGTGCGACTGACTAGGTTTGTCACCACCTCAAAAGGACGCATGAGCCTACAGGCATTGCGCATGAGTGTCCAGTAACGTGGCAAAAAAATTCACAGCTCCGCAGAGGTTGTCCTAGCACCCTGGTCATAGAAGAAAAACCTGTTGACGGCTTTTTCTTGTTGGAGTAGGCAGTCGAACATTAGGAGTGTTGAATTCCAACGTGTCGGGCTGTCGCAAATCAAGCGGCTCACTGGCGTGTTGTTTCGCCGCTGAATATCGGAAAAGTGTGCCATGGCCGTGTAGGAACGCCTTAAATGGCCACACACCTTCCTGCCTGCTTGAGGACGTCCTGTAAGCCTGGGTACTTTGACACAAAGCGTTGTACGATGAGATTCAACACATGTGCCATGCACGGCACATGTGTCAACTTGCCCAAATTCAATGCCGCCAACAAATTACTTCCATTGTCACACACCACTTTGCCGATCTCCAGTTGGTGCGGGGTCAGCCACTGATCCACCTGTGCGTTCAGGGCGGACTGGAGTGCTGGTCCTGTGTGGCTCTCTGCTGTCAGGCAAGTCAACCCCAAGACAGCGTGACACTGTCGTATCCGGGATGTGGAATAGCCCCTGGGGAGCTGGGGGGATTCAGTTGATGTGCAGCCAGACGCCGCTGCAAAAGAGGACTCAGCCGAGGAGGTTATGGAAGAGGATGGAGTAGGAGGAGTAGAGAAGGTGGCAGTAGGCCTGCCTGCAAGTCGTGGCGGTGTCACCAACTCTGCTGCAGAGCCACGCATTCCATGCTTGTCAGCTGTCAGCAGGTTTACCCAATGCGCAGTGTAGGTGATATACCTGCCCTGACCGTGCTTTGCAGACCAGGTATCAGTGGTCAGATGGACCCTTGCCCCAACACTGTATGCCAGAGATGCCATGACTTCCTTTTCAATAACAGAGTAGAGGTTTGGGATTGCCTTTTTGAAAAAATGTTTTATGCGGGTACCTTCCACTGTGGTGTCCCAATAGCTACAAATATTTCGAAGGCCTCAGACTCCACCAGCTGGTATGGTAAAGAGTTCCATCAAGCCAGCTGTCAGACGCCAGGCAAAGGGGTGACTCTGTGACATTGGCTTCTTACGCTCAAACATTTCCTTGACAGACACCTGACTGTAGGCAGATGAGATGGAACTGCTGAAGGTGAGAGGCGGAGTGGTGGGTGGTTGGGAGGGGGCAAGGAGGATAGCAGTGGTTGACGTGGCTGAAGATGCTGGACCAGGAGGAGGATGGTGGCTTTGAGTTTGTCTGCTGCTTGTACTCATGTGTTGATCCCATTGGCATTTGTGATGTGAGATCATGTGCCTTCGCAAAGCAGTTGTACCGAGGTGGGAGTTGGACTTCCCACGACTCAGTTTCTTTTGGCACAGGTTGAAAATGGCATTGCTGTTATGAGAGGCAGACACACACAAAAAATGCCACACTGCTAAGCTTTGCAATGACGGCATTCTGGTGGTGGCAACAGCATGCATTGATTGGCGTGCTGTCTGGCTGACCCCGGGTGCCAATAGATGCTGTCTGACTGTGCCACTAGCTCCTTGCGACGACCTCCCCCTGCTTCCAACTCATCTCCTCCTTCTCTCTGTCTCCCCTTCTGAACTTTCCCCCTCTTCTTCTTCTCTTCGAGCAGGCACCCACATGGCATCCACGGACACATCGTCATCATCAACCACTTCATTTGTATCTGACACCTCAGCAAAGGAAGTAGCAGCGGTTACAACATCATCATCATCACACTGTACGTCCATGTGTGTAATCCTGCCTGACTGAGACATATCCCTGTTATCTACATCCTCTGGCAATAATGGTTGCGCATCATTAATTTCATCATGTGTAAATAACTCCTCTGACGGATCAAGTGAAGTGGCTGTGGTGGCTGTGGTGGTAGTGGTGGCGGCAGGCGGGAGAGTGGTAACTTGAGAGCAGGTGACCGAAGGTGTGCTGGAGGAGGATGGTACGTCAAGGTTCTTAGCAGAAGCCGTTGAAGATTGGGTGCCAGTCAACTATGTCCTCAGAATTTTTTGGGTTCAGGGTACGTGGCCTCTGAACACTGGGCATTATTCCAGGGCCAGTGGAAATCACAGCACCACGACAGCCCCTGCGGGGTTAGCCTGCCTCTGCCTGTCATTTTGTTTTTAGATAAGTGGTGCTATGCGTGCAAGGTACTGTGACACCCTATATAAGTGGTGGGCAGTGGGCACAGTACAGTCTATGTGGGCCTGACACACACTGGCTTGCAACTGCGATTATATTTATTACAGAGAAAAAATAAATTGATCATTTTTCATCTGCAAGGGATTGTGACACCCTGTAACGGTATGAGTGGTGGCTTGGCCAGTGGCCACAGTACAGTCTGTGGGCCTGACACACACTGGCTTGCAACTGCGAATATATTTATTTCAGAGAAAAAATAAATTGACCTTTTTTATCTGCAAGGTATTGTGACACCCTTTAACGGTATGAGTGGTGGCCTGGCCAGTGGCCACAGTACAGTCTGTGGGCCTGACACACACTGGCTTGCAACTGCGATTATATTTATTACAGAGAAAAAACTAATTTACTTTTTTATCTGCAAGGTATTGTGACACCCTATAACGGTATGAGTGGTGGCCTGGCCAGTGACCACAGTACAGTCTGTGGGCCTGACACACACTGGCTTGCAACTGCGATTATATTTATTACAGAGAAAAAATAAATTGACTTTTTTTTTATCTGCAAGGTATTGTGACACCCTGTAACGGTATGAGTTATGGCTTGGCTAGTGGCCACAGTACAGTCTGTGGGCCTGACACACACTGGCTTGCAACTGCGATTATATTTATTACAGAGAAAAAATAAATTGACTTTTTTTATCTGCAAGGTATTGTGACACCCTGTAACTGTATGAGTGGTGGCCTGGCCAGTGTCCACAGTACAGTCTGTGGGCCTGACACTCACTGACAGGCAACTGCAATTATATTACAGAGGAAAAATTAAATGACTTTTTTTATCTGCAAGGTATTGTGACACCCTGTAACTGTATGAGTGGCGGCCTGGCCAGTGGCCACAGTACAGTCTGTGGGCCTGACACTCACTGACAGGCAACTGCAATTATATTACAGAGGAAAAATTAAATTACTTTTTTTATCTGCTAGGTACTATGCCACCCTATATAAGTGGTGAGCAGTGGGCACAGTACAGTCTGTGGGCCTGACACACACTGGCAGGCAGCTGCAATTATATTACAGAGAAAAAATGAAATTACTTTTTTTATCTGCAAGGTACTGTGCCACCCTATATGAGTGGAGGAAAGTGGGCACAGTACAGTCAGTGGGCCTGACACTCACTGGCAGGCAACTGCAATTATATTACAGAGGAAAGATCAAATGACTTTTTTATCTGCAAGGTACTGTGCCACCCTATATGAGTGGTGGGCGGTGGGCAGTGGGCACAGTACAGTCAGTGGGCCTGACACTCACTGGCAGGCAACTGAAATTATATTACAGAGGAAAAATGTAATGACTTTTTTATCTGCAAGGTACTGTGCCACCCTATATGAGTGTTTGTCAGTGGGCACAGTACAGTGTGTGGGCCTGACACACACTGGCATGCAACTACAATTATATTACAGAGACAAAATTAAATGACTTTTTTATCTGCAAGGTACTGTGCCACGCTATATGACTGGTGGGCAGTGGGCACAGTGCAGTCTGTGGGCCTGACACACACTGGCAGGCAACTACAATTATATTACAGAGAAAAAATTAAATTAATTTTTTATCTGCAAGGTACTGTGCCACCCTATATGAGTGGTGGGCAGTGGGCACAGTACAGTATGTGGGCCTGACACTCACTGGCAGGCAACTGCAATTATATTACAAACCGGATTCCAAAAAAGTTGGGACACTAAACTAATTGTGAATAAAAACTGAATGCAATGATGTGGAGATGGCAAATGTCAATATTTTATTTGTAATATAACGTAGGTGACAGATCAAACGTTTAATCCGAGTAAATGTATCATTACGCTTGTATTAGCGATCACATGACCGGGAGCTACATGTTATATTCTACAAAAAAACGATCAGCTGGGAATTTCAATAGAATAAAGATTGCGATTCTAGCTGGAAGGTATTGAATTGTCTATAGATAGCTATTTTCATCTAATGTTATTAAAGCCATGAAAGTTTGGAATTGTGGATGACACCTGGCGATGGCTCCTCCCACAAGGGGCGTCACCCAGGTGCATCTTTTTGGCGTTTTTTTGAAGGAATTTATCTATAAATATTGTAGTGTTTGTTATATGTTTGTGAAACCTGATGAAGGGGAGTCTCTGATCCCCGAAACGCGTTGTTTCTTATTAAAACAAGAAGAATCCATCTATTAAGACCGCTTCCACTAGTGATTTTGCGCCGATGCAGAACTTCTTTTTTCTCACTTACAGCAGATGAGTCTTTGAGGACTGGAGTGGACACAGAACACTGGCCTAGCTGACGCTTTCCCTATTAATTCAGCAGCAGCACTCTCCCTGCCCTAACTAACACTGCAGCTTCAGAATGAATCTAAGAGGGCTGCCGTCCTTGCTTTTTTTTAGGAGGTGGGAGGGTCTTGGAGGGAGGATATGCTGATTGGCTGGAATGTGTCTGCTGACTGTGAGATACGGGGTCAAAGTTTGCTCAATGATGACATATAAGGGGCGGACCGAACATCACATATGTTCGCCGGCAAATAGTTCGGGACATCTCTATTGACCATGAGGATCTGGGTCTGGACAGGCAGTGATCAAGAAAGGTCAGTAAGTCCGAGGTCAGAGGCAGGCGGCAAACAAATAAAGTCCATAAACAAGATCCGAGGTCAGAGGCAGGCGGCAAACAGGCAAAGTCCAGGAGTTCAATAAGCAGAGTCCGGTACACAGTGAAGCAGATAAGAGAATGCTACACATTTTAGGATGCTCAAGTTCTAGTTTACATAAGTATATCTGTTAATCCCTAATTGTGTAATTGGGGTGAAATTGTGGCCAGATACTGCACATTTTAGGGTGCATGCATTCTTTATTCCATAAGTAAATCTGTTAATCCTCAATTGTGTAATTGGGGTAAAATCGCGGTCTGATACTACTGCTATTTTACCCTTACAGTTATTGTTACAGTACAGTATGTCCAACATACAGGTGAAAGGCCCGTCTAAGGGAACAGAGAGTGGCCAAAATGTTTCTGAAGCTGGCAGAAGTAGCGGCAGAAGAAAAGGGGGTGGTAGCAGCAGTCGCAGCGACAGACCAGAGCAGCCAGTGTCTTCCAGCAGTCGTGTTTTAACCTACAACCCCAGCTGTCCTTGAATGGTAGACTCGGTCTTCAACTTCATCTCAAGTGAAATTAGAAACCCCCAGCCAGGAGTCAAGCTTTTTGAGGACAGTCAGCAGCTACTGCCCAGCCAAGATGTGGAGGAGAGATCCGCTGCTTCCTCCGATAGGAAGGCAAGTAGCGACGATTAGAGTCTCGTGGGACCTGGCATTGCAATAGTCAGGTACGTGGCCCTGTGACTGGTGAGGGGGACATCAGTGACATGCAGACAATAGTGGAGAATGTTGGAGCCAATTGCACATGGGAGCAAGGTGAAGAGGGAGCTTCATCATCATCAGGGAGGAGGGTTGCAGCTTGCGCATGAAGCAGCGACTGAGCCAGCAGGGTGGTAGCATGGCAGTGAGTCAACAGGATAGCAGCAGTGTGAGGTCTGGAGCTAAACGTGCCTGGGGTAGACAGTCTGCTACTGAAGAGCCTACCTCTCCAGAAAGAACTAGCCATGCACAGGTTCATGGAGGCAGCGACAACAGGCAGTTAGCACGAAGTGGTGGGGGGAAAATGCGGCAGTGTAGGAATTTTTCGTCAAACTGCCAGAGGATGTCAGCATGGCCATTTGTAGAATCTGTGGGTAGAAGATAAAGCGTGGCCAGGGTGCCAATGTTGACACCACGGCCCTGCATCAACAAATGCAGTGTCACCATAAAGTGGCCTGGTAAAATCATGGCACTAATGTAGCGGTACAGCCTGACGCAGCAATTGCTGCATCCCCCCTTGGCATACACCCCTTCTCTAGCAGTCGAGGCTCAGCAGTCAAGACTCAGCAGAAGGGAGCTGTGTTTCCTTCCCATCATCTACTGGTCCTGATGCTCCTTCTTATCATCATACTCCTCGTCACTCATTTCGCCAGCAATTGTGCACCGAGGTCATTGCAAAAAAACTACAGTATGTGGGCACTCATCGAATGGTGCAGAAGCTGAACGTGCTCCTGGCCAAGTTGCTATCAATTCTCCTTTCAGAGAATTGATGGTTCGTGCTGAGCCAAGGTGGAGAGTCCCAAGCCATCATTACTTCTCCAAAAAGAATGTACCAGCCCTGCACACATGTTTAACAGAAGGTGGGTCAGTCCTTGAGCGTGTCAGTGTCTGCTAAAGTTCACTGCAGCGCCGACGTGTGGAGCTGTAACTACAGTCAAGGACAACATACAGTATGTCCTTTACTGCTTACTGGGTAAATGTGGTTCCTGCCCAGCCTCACCAGCAACTTGGCCAGGTGACGACACTGCCGCCTCCATATTCTCAAGCTGTGGGTCCTGCACCACTGTCCTCCGCTGCCTCCACATCCTCCACCTTGTCCTCAGCCTCCACTGCAGGCACATTTCAGAGTGTTCCTCCAGCATACCACATGTGCAGGGTATGGTGGTGTCACGCTGTTCTGCACCTAGTTTGCCTTGGCGAACTGTGTCACACAGAGGAGGAACTGCACCACGTCCTCCATCAAGAAATCTATTCCTGGCTGTCTCTTCACCAACTGAAAATCAGAACCATTTCCACCAACAACGGGAAGAACATCATATAAGCGATGCATCAAGGCACATATCTTGCAATCTGGTTGTAAAATGGTTCCTGAAATCTTACACCCATCTGCAAGACATCCTAAAATTGTGCGGAAATTGTGCATGCACTTTAGACACTCTTACACTGCAATGTACATCATTCTTGAGCAGCAAAGGCAGAATGGCATTCCCCAACATCGTCTCATATGCAACGTTTCCACCCATTGGAACTGCAACCTTCCACATATTTGACCGACTATATGAGCAGAGGAAGGCCAAAATTTTTTTCTTGATGATGAGGTGAACAGGAGCACTCCCCTGTGTAACTTTGACATTAGCCAGTGGCATCTCATGGGTGACACCTGCCGTTTGCTTAGACCCTTTGAAGAGGCCACTTTATTTGTCAGTTGCCAGGACTACGGGATGAACAACGTCATTCCACTGCTTCATGTCCTGCAGCACATACTGCTAAATCCGGCTGGCCAGGGGACAGGAGATGTGGCACCTACACACAGCCACCTGAGCCCTGTGGGGCTGAACTGGAGGAGGAGGACATTCACACTCAAGCAATGTTTACAGAAATGGGTGGTTTTTCTGCAGAGGTGACAGGAGAGGAGAAGCAGGAGAAGATAGAGGGTGATGAGAAAGACCAGATATGACCCTAACACATCGTGGCAGTATGCAGTGGAGATGTAGGGAGAGAGTCCCTCTGAGTTCCTTGCGCAAATGGCCCAATGCATGCTCGATTGCTTACGTAGTGACAGCCGAATTGTTACAATTCGGCAGAGGGATGACTACTGTCTCTCCACCATGTTAGACCCTCACTACCGGTCCAAAATAGGGGCCTTTTTTACACTCGCTGAGAGGGAGGATAAACGAAACTACTATATGCTAACATAGCATATAAGGCCGAAAAAAGATATATGTCTATCCAGTTCGGCTTGTTATCCTGCAAGTTGATCCAGAGGAAGGCATAAAAATCACTGTGAGGTAGAAGCCAATTATCCCCACTTAAGGGGGAAAAAATTCCTTCCCCACTCCAATCAGGCAATCAGAATAACTCCCTGAATCAATGACCCCTCTCTAGTAGCTATAGCCTGTAATATTATTACACTCCAGAAATTCATCCAAGCCCCTCTTGAATTATTTTATTGTACTCACCATCACCACCTGCTCAGGCAGAGAGTTCCATAGCCTCACTGCTCTTACCGTAAAGAATCATTTTCTATGTTTGTGTATAAACCTTCTTTCCTCCAGACACAAAGGGTGTCCCCTCGTCACAGTCACAGTCCTGGGGATAAATAAATGATCGCAGAGATCTTTGTATTGTCCCCTGATATATTTATACATAGTAATTAGATCTCCCCTCAGTCGTCTTTTTTCTAAAGTCAATAACCCTATGCTGATAATCTTTCAGGGTACTGTAGTAGCCCCATTCCAGTTATTACTTTAGTTGCCCTCCTCTGAACCCTCTCCAGCTCTTCTGTGTCTGCCTTGTTCACAGGAGCCCAGAACTATACATTTGTAAAGTGGTAGGACTATGTTCTCGACATGGGCATCTATGCACCTTTTGATGCAACCCATTTTCTCATTGGCCTTGGCAGCAGCTGCCTGACACTGGTTTTTACTGCTTAGTTAGCTGTTTATTTAAATTCCTAGGTCCTTTTCCATGTCAGTGTTACCCAGTGTGTTACCATTTAGTATGTATAGGTAATTTGCATTATTCCTTCTCATGTGCATAACCTTACGTTTGTCAGTGTTAAACCTCATCTGCCACTTTTTTGCCCAAGCCTCTAATCTATCCAATTCCATCTGTAACTGTATATTGTCCTCTTCAGTGTTAATTACTTTACACCGTTTAGTGTCATCTGCAAAAATTTATATTTTACTGTGCAAGCCTTCTACAAGATCATTAATAAATATATTGAAGAGAATAGGGCCCAATATTGACCCCTGAGGTAGTTCACTAGTTACAGTGACCCAATCTGAGTGTGTACCATTAATAACCACCCTCTGTTTTCTATCATTGAGCCAGTTACTTACCCACATACAGACATTTTATCCCAGCATTCTCATTTTATATACGAACCTTTTATGTGGTACAGTGTCAATTGCTTTGGAGAAGTGTGTGTACGTACTGATCCAGCGGAACAGAGGGATAAAACTTAACATTTAATGTCAGTAAAATCTAAAATAAATGGGTAGACACCAGAGGATGAGCCTCTACAACAAACAATAATTAAAGACAGCCCTATGGGCATAAACTTGTACATATACATACAAAGTGTGGCCAAGATGGTATAGGTAAAAAGTTAGGAACGTTCTCACCCGATTAACGACCAGGGTTTCTCGCAGAGATGGCTATTGGTGGAGAGGATCCTGGAATGCTTGATGGCCACACTTGAGACGAGTAGGTATAGGTGCCCCTTTGACGTAGGTGGGTAGCAGGGCGATCAACCCTAGACGGCCCTGAATAGGGGGCAGGGGCTAGTACGCCCTACCTACCTATACGGGGAACTTGCCCCGCAAGGAGCGTCCCCGTCCGGATACCTGGCCCTGGGGGGACAGATTCCCTAGTAATCCCTAAAAAGATTTTTGCTCCCTACGTGTCACGTTTCAATTCGTGAAGAATATCGTCAGGGGAGATCAAATGGTGGTCACAGGGCTATGGATGGGGCCTGTGCAACCATTGAGAGGGGGGAAAAAAGTACAAAAAGAGGGGAAGGTAAGGTCAAGTGTCTGTCAGTGTGTGTAGCCAGTCAGGCTGAATCACACAGGACACGACCGCATCAAGGTTCTCTATCCAAAAAGATACAGCTGCATCAGTGGGTGCCAGCTATAAAGGATAAGAGGGGCCACAGGATGGTCAATCCAGGGGCAGGCTGTCAGCAGAGTGTACTCACCACTCTGTGTCTTTTTAAATGCGCTCCCCATCCGCCGGTTTCCACTGTAAGTTCCTACTTCCGGACACGTGACTCTGTTGACAGGAAGTCACATGTCCGGTGGAATGCAGGAAGGGAGCGTGCGTTCCAGCCGGACGCGGCCCGTGGAGCGCGGCGCCTGAGAATGATGCCGCGCATCACGTGATAGTTTAATCACATGACCGAAGGCCAAGGGGCGCGCCGGGCCGGAAAGACCACGCCCACCACCCGAGAACCAGTGTGGAAGCATATGTTATATATATACAGGGGGCGATATGGTGCACATGGCGATAAAAATTGAACACAATGGTGAATGCAGTTCAGTTAATCGCCAAGGGGACCCATGGTAAATAGGATCCATGGTAACAATATGAATGAATAAACTTAACCAGGCTATTAGAGGCGGGTTTAAAAACGCACCGGCCACAGGAGAGGTATAACTGGCCCAGTGAGGGAAGAGAGATATACAGAGGATAAGGCAATTAAATGTAGCAGCTAAAATTAAGCTGCTCATTTAGGCCCAGAGGGGTCATTGTTTTTAGGTAGTAGATCCAGCGTAATTCTCGCTGTAGTATAGCGCGGTCCCAATCGCCTCCACGTTTGGGGGGTAGGACGCGGTCTATACCCATTACGGAAATGCGGGCTTTACCATTATGTTGGCTATGAACATGGTTGGCGACAGGGGTGTCCTTTGCTTTAGCTATGTCGCCAATATGTTCGCCAATGCGTCTTCGTAACTCGCGGATGGTTTTTCCTACATAGCCTTTCCCGCATTCACACGATAGGAGGTAAATGACGCCGCGAGTCCTACAGTTGATGAAGTGGTGTATGCGATATTTCTTTCCTGTAACCATACTGCTGAAGTCTTTACCAGATTTCAAGTAGGGACAGGCAATGCACCCACTACATCTATAACACCCCTTAATGTCGGATTTAAGCCAAGTAGAGCCTGATACAATGGGTGGGGGTGTAAATTCACTTGACACGAGTGTGTCACGGAGGCTGCGTCCTCGTCGGTACGTGACGTGAGGGTAGTCCCCCACCACTTCTCTCAGATCTGGGTCTAATTGGAGGATGCCCCAATTTTTTTGGAGGATATGTCTAATGTCACCTGCCGCCCTATCGAAGGACATGATGGGGCGAATGATGTTTAAAGGTGGCGTTGTACAGGGTTTGGGAATGAGGAGGGATATTCTATCTGCGTGTAAGGCAAACTGAAACGCTCTCCTTAAGACTTTATCGGGATAGCCGCGCTGTCTAAACCTTGTGCGCAGGTCAGCAGCTTGTCTGATGAATTCCCGTTTTGAGGAGCAGTTTCTCCTAATCCTGAGGTACTGCCCTTTGGGAATACCCCGCCTAAGTGGGAGAGGATGACTGCTCTCCCACCTAAGCAGGGTATTGGTAGACGTCGGTTTGCGATAAATCGACGTCTCCAAGTCACCAGAAGATGTTTGAGATATGAGGACATCAAGGAAAGGTAGCCTGCTGCCCCCAACCTCACAGGTGAAGTGCATGCCGATCTGGTTGTTATTGAACATCTCCACCAGTGAACGGAACGAGGAATCGTTCCCGTTCCAGATGATGAAGATGTCATCTATGTACCGCGCCCACATGCCTACACAGTCCATAAGTGTGGAATGTTCATCCCTGAAGACCATGGTCTCCTCCCACCAGCCCAGGAACAAATTAGCATACAACGGGGCTAATACTTGGCTTAAATCCGACATTAAGGGGTGTTATAGATGTAGTGGGTGCATTGCCTGTCCCTACTTGAAATCTGGTAAAGACTTCAGCAGTATGGTTACAGGAAAGAAATATCGCATACACCACTTCATCAACTGTAGGACTCGCGGCGCCATTTACCTCCTATCGTGTGAAAGCGGGAAAGGCTATGTAGGAAAAACCATCCGCGAGTTACGAAGACGCATTGGCGAACATATTGGCGACATAGCTAAAGCAAAGGACACCCCTGTCGCCAACCATGTTCTGTCGGAATATTTATGCTGTCTCCGATTGACAGTCTATATGATTTATGTGAATAAATTAAAATCGGTAATAAAGGAGATTCTAACTTATTATCATAAATATCAAGCTAAAACAAGCTCGTGATCTGCGTTGAATTGAAGACAAAACCCAGTTATAGACAAAATATATATGTAATTTATTAATACAATTTATAGTGCAAAATAATATATATAATAAAATTGGCGGTAATAAACTTCAATCAATGATATGCAAAATAGTGGTAAAGACAAAAATAATTGAGAACATATATATGTATATATACACAATTATGCCTTCTTGTAATAATACCCCTCACTTATTTTAAAAGTCAATTTAATACTTGATTTCTCTCAGCCTGACAAATGTCCGATTAAACCCAAATCTGGTTTATCTTTTATCTATATAAATATATATATATATTATCAACCATACTGGTCTAGAACTGAATTCAGTTCCTTGGAGATAATACCGTGTTTTCACTAGTATATTTTTAATCTCCCTGTATTGGATTAATTTTCAGGATGATGCTGCAGGTACATCCCACTCTTATTCCAAAACAGATACTATACACAAAGTATGGTTAATTGAATATATCTATAGATATGTATTATATTAATTAATTATCCTATAAAATATAGGTAAGGTTATACTATACCAAAATGTCAGCTAGCAGAAATCAGTTTCAATGGTTCTAAGATGGCTGCCTCCAATGACTGGCAAGATGGTCAAGATGATGTTCAGAGAGAGAGCGAGATCGATCCCTTCTGTCAGCCCATACCATCTTTTTATCCTATCTTAGAAAGGGCTTGGCCAAGTTTTATCATTAACTAGTGACCTCACTTTATAATTAATAGAACCATCCTCTAGGGAAAAATATACCCTAGATCTTTGTTACCCTAACACTAGATGGCACTAGTATTCCATACAAAAAAATCGAAGCATTCATTTATTTCTCTTATTCATATAATAGCACTAACATGTAATCTAAGGTTTCAGACAAACCTTGAGAAGATCTTAAAGAGACAATGAGTTTTATACTTGGTCAACTAACTTGTGTATCCTTAAGTCTTTTGACCAGACTTGATTAAATCAAAATAAATATGGCTATCTCAATTCATTGTTCTTGGATGAGACAGGGTTTGTTCATGATTACCTGTGTCCACATTTTCCCATTCCAGGAAAGAAATAATTAATTTGTGTGTTCCACTGAGACAGATTCTAAACATGACAGAGGAGTTTATACCTCATTTCTAATCTTACAATTGAATATATCTATGAGGACTATACTCTTATATATATACTATATATTCAGCACACCTATTAAAATTGATTATATAAAATCAATCTACTCCTATATTGATTAATATAAAAATCACAAAGAAAGATTAGAGTCTTTCTATTTACTAAAATCATCAGAATTCAAATACATTGTCTTATCTAGGCCATCACATTTCATTAGACCTTGGGATATCTCCTTCTCACAAAACAGACTTAGGTAAACACTTTGGTATATATCGTAAACCTTAGGTTAGCAATTTCAGAGTAAAAAAAAATCCTGAATTCACTCTGCCTTAAAATAAGACAAAATGGTTGTCCCTTAGGCTCATGTCCATTCACTTATATAGGCCTTATAATTATGGACTTTATTCATACTCAATAGTTCTGACAGTTCATAGCCAACATAATGGTAAAGCCCGCATTTCCGTAATGGGTATAGACCGCGTCCTACCCCCCAAACGTGGAGGCGATTGGGACCGCGCTATACTACAGCGAGAATTACGCTGGATCTACTACCTAAAAACAATGACCCCTCTGGGCCTAAATGAGCAGCTTAATTTTAGCTGCTACATTTAATTGCCTTATCCTCTGTATATCTCTCTTCCCTCACTGGGCCAGTTATACCTCTCCTGTGGCCGGTGCGTTTTTAAACCCGCCTCTAATAGCCTGGTTAAGTTTATTCATTCATATTGTTACCATGGATCCTATTTACCATGGGTCCCCTTGGCGATTAATTGAACTGCATTCACCATTGTGTTCAATTTTTATCGCCATGTGCACCATATCGCCCCCTGTATATATATAACATATGCTTCCACACTGGTTCTCGGGTGGTGGGCGTGGTCTTTCCGGCCCGGCGCGCCCCTTGGCCTTCGGTCATGTGATTAAACTATCACGTGATGCGCGGCGTCATTCTCAGGCGCCGCGCTCCACGGGCCGCGTCCGGCTGGAACGCACGCTCCCTTCCTGCGTTCCACCGGACATGTGACTTCCTGTCAACAGAGTCACGTGTCCGGAAGTAGGAACTTACAGTGCAAACCGGCGGATGGGGAGCGCATTTAAAAAGACACAGAGTGGTGAGTACACTCTGCTGACAGCCTGCCCCTGGATTGACCATCCTGTGGCCCCTCTTATCCTTTATAGCTGGCACCCACTGATGCAGCTGTATCTTTTTGGATAGAGAACCTTGATGCAGTCGTGTCCTGTGTGATTCAGCCTGACTGGCTACACACACTGACAGACACTTGACCTTACCTTCCCCTCTTTTTGTACTTTTTTCCCCCCTCTCAATGGTTGCACAGGCCCCATCCATAGCCCTGTGACCACCATTTGATCTCCCCTGACGATATTCTTCACGAATTGAAACGTGACACGTAGGGAGCAAAAATCTTTTTAGGGATTACTAGGGAATCTGTCCCCCCAGGGCCAGGTATCCGGACGGGGACGCTCCTTGCGGGGCAAGTTCCCCGTATAGGTAGGTAGGGCGTACTAGCCCCTGCCCCCTATTCAGGGCCGTCTAGGGTTGATCGCCCTGCTACCCACCTACGTCAAAGGGGCACCTATACCTACTCGTCTCAAGTGTGGCCATCAAGCATTCCAGGATCCTCTCCACCAATAGCCATCTCTGCGAGAAACCCTGGTCGTTAATCGGGTGAGAACGTTCCTAACTTTTTACCTATACCATCTTGGCCACACTTTGTATGTATATGTACAAGTTTATGCCCATAGGGCTGTCTTTAATTATTGTTTGTTGTAGAGGCTCATCCTCTGGTGTCTACCCATTTATTTTAGATTTTACTGACATTAAATGTTAAGTTTTATCCCTCTGTTCCGCTGGATCAGTACGTACGCTATTTAATTTGGGATTAAGCAGGCCCGGTCGCTAAATCCGGCCTCTCTAGTTTTCTCTGCTTTGGAGAAGTCCAGATATACAACATCCATTGATTCACCACTATCAAGTCTAGAACTCACCTCAAGATCTTAACATGGAAAATCAAAACAAAAACAAACTAAAAAGTTCACCACTGCATTTCCTGATGTTAGATCGGCTTCGCTGACCTCCGTGTGATGCAGGTAAAATCACAATAAACCGGTCTGTAAAAAAAGGTGGTCGCGCTGCCTGGTATACGTCCCAGTTCACAAGCTCAGGAGAAGCGGCAATCTTCTTTGACACAACCAGCACACCTGAATACCGTGGGTAGTAGCCTTTTCTCAAAACAACCTTCCTACGGAGTCAAAGTTTCGGGTACATAGTGAAGGGCTGCACAGTTGAGTAAATGGAACTTTTTTTTATTATACTCGCAATAAAATCGTGATAAAAACGCCTTATAAAATTATACAATCAGGTCCATCAGGTCCATCAAATCCAATGCCCAAACATAGAACTTACCTCCTCATAGAAACTGTCTAAATTAGTTTGACATGACCGATCCCTCGTGAAGCCATGCTGATATGGTGTTATTTGCATATTTTCATTGAGATCCTCCAAGATAGCATCAATTTGAAAACCTTCAAACAGTTTACACACAACAGATGTTAAACTTACCATCCTATAGTTTCCAGGATCTGTTTTTGCACCCTTTTTGAATATTGGCACTACTGGCGGACTGACCGGTCGGGCACTTCCGACATGGTCCGAGGGCCCGGCCGGGATGGGGGCCCGCTGCAGAATAACATAATGTGTTCATGTTATGCCCAGCACCCCGATTCCGAATGTTATGCTGGCCTGGTAATGGCAGCGGGTCCCGGTGCAGTCACTGTATTCTATTACACCGGGCTCCGCTCACTGTAATACTAATATTCATATGTGAACAACTTGAAATCCTCTGCGATCCTCTCTCTCTGAGCTCTCTGTACTCACAAACTCAGTAGCAGGCCGGGCGGCAGCGCAACTCACTGACGTCACGCGCCTGCTCCTCCCACTTTATGAATAAAGTAGAAGGAGCAGGCGCGTGACGTCAGTGAGTTGCGCTGCCGCCCGGCCTGCTACTGAGTTTGTGAGTACAGAGAGGGAGAGGATCGCAGAGGATTTTAAGTTGTTCACATATGAATATTAGTATTACAGTGAGCGGGGCCCGGTGCAATAGAATACAGTGACTGCACCGGGCCTGTCTGCCATTACAACACCAGATGCCGGCCCCCAGACCCTGTATTGGGGATCATTGACTCACAGGGACACTGTTATGGGGGATCTGTGGATGACACATATATAGCATAAGGTGCTATATATGTGTCACCCACAGATCCCCCCCACAACGGTGTCATCCACAGATCCCCACAACAGTGCCATCCACAGAGCCCCCATAACAGTGCCATCCACAGAGCCCCCTAACAGTGCCATCCACAGAGCCCCCATAACAGTGCCATCCACAGAGCCCCCATAACAGTGCCATCCACAGAGCCCCCATAACAGTGCCATCCACAGATCCCCCATAATAGTGCCACCCACAGATCTCCCCCATAACAGTGCCATCCACAGATCCCCCCATAACAGTGCCATCCACAGATTCCCACAACAGTGCCATCCACAGATCCCCCCACAACAGTGTCATCCACAGATCCCCACAACAGTGCCATCCACAGAGCCCCCACAACAGTGCCATCCACAGAGCCCCCCTAACAGTGCCATCCACAGAGCCCCCCTAACAGTGCTATCCACAGAGCCCCATAACAGTGCCATCCACAGAGCCCCCATAACACTTTTTGGTTCAAAATATTTTTTAATTTGGCTATTCCCCACCCCTCTTGTAATTGTTCCGCTACTTGTGGGCTGCGCGGGAATGAGTTCAGTCACTTCGGTGGGCAATCCCGTCCTGCAGCGTGTGATCCCGCAAGACCCGCCGCTGTAGGTCACGGGTCTCGCGGGATCACGCGCCGCAGGATGGGATTGCGCACCGAAGTGACTGAACTCATGCCTATGTAGCCCGCAAGTAGCGGATCAGTGGAACAAGTACAAGGTGGGTGGGGGGATGATCTGTGGGGTTGCCCAGACGGCTAGGCCCTTCACAGTAGTTATTAACCTCTTTCAGCAGTCCCCCGTTCACTGAAGGTCACGCGCCTGCTCCTCCCACTTTATGAATGAAGTAGAAGGAGCAGGCGCGTGACGTCAGTGAGTTGCGCTGCCGCCCGGCCTGCTACTGAGTTTGTGAGTACAGAGAGCACAGAGGGAGAGGATCGCAGAGGATTTCAAGTTGTTCACATATGAATATTAGTAATACAGTGAGCGAGGCCCGGTGTAATAGAATACAGTGACTGCACCGGGCCCCACTGCCATTACAACACCAGATGCCGGCCCCCAGACCCTGTATTGGGGATCATTCACTCACAGGGACACTGTTATGGGGGGATCTGTGGATGACACATATATAGCATAAGGTGCTATATATGTGTCACCCACAGATCCCCCCCACAACAGTGTCATCCACAGATCCCCACAACAGTGCCATCCACAGAGCCCCGATAACAGTGCCATCTACAGAGCCCCCATAACAGTGCCATCCACAGAGCCCTCAGAACAGTGCCATCCACAGAGCCCCCACAACAGTGCCATCCACAGATCCCCCCACAACAGTGTCATCCACAGATCCCCACAACAGTGCCATCCACAGAGCCCCCATAACAGTGCCATCCACAGATCCCCCCATAACAGTGCCATCCACAGATCCCCCATAACAGTGCCATCCACAGATCCCCACAACAGTGCCATCCACAGATCCCCCCACAACAGTGTCATCCACAGATCCCCACAACAGTGCCATCCACAGAGCCCCCATAACAGTGCCATCCACAGAGCCCCCACAACAGTGGAACACTGCTTTCTCAAATGGCAGGCAACAAACAGATTTTTGGGTTGTACTTTCATGAGAATCAAAGTACTGTCACTTTTATGGTTCAGGACTATCTCACAGCTTTTATCAAGCATGGCTTATACAGCTGCTATAGCTCTGATACAGAGAGGGGCACCTCTGGCGATGGGGTCAAGTCTGGCTGAATAATATGCCACAGGGCATTGTTGCTGGCCATGCAGTTGGGTGAGGACAGCTGAGGCATGGCCATTTACTTCTATACCATACAATCTACAGTGCATATGAAAGGTCTACACACCCCTGTTAAAATGTCAGGTTTCTGTGCTGTAAAAAATTAGACAAAGATAAATCATTTCAGAACTTTTTCCACCTTTAATGTGACCTAAAAACGGTACCACTCAATTGAAAAACCAACTGAAATCTTTTAGGTGGAGGGAAGAAAACTTAAAAAAAAAACTAAAATAATGTGGTTGCATAAGTGTGCACACCATCTTATAACTGGGGATGTAGCTGTGTTCAGAATTAAGCAATCACATTCAAAATCATGTTAAAGGGAACCTGTCACCTGTATTTTGGGTATAGAGCTGAGGACATGGGTTGCTAGATGTCCGCTAGCACATCCGCAATACCCAGTCCCCATAGCTCTGTGTGCTTTTATTGTGTATAAAAACCGATTTGATACATATTAAAATAAAACTGAAATGAGTCAGAGCTTGAAAATATGACTCTTCTCTGGTCACACACACAAGTAAGATATGACTCTTTTATGTTAATTTGCATAAAAGGCGGGAAGTACAAAAATGCATAATACTTATTGAATTCGTCTGCAAATGAAATGAAAAGTGTAATTTATATGTTTAGGGTAACACAGTGAACATTTAGAAATGCTCAGTGAGGGTATCATAGTAGAGGTGACAGGTTCCCTTTAAATAGGAGTCAGCATACACCTGTCATCATTTAAAGTGCCTCTGATTAACCCCAAATAAAGTTCAGCTGCTCTAGTTGGTCTTTCCTGAAATTTTCTTAGTCGCATCACACAGCAAAAGCCATGGTCCATAGAGAGTTTCCAAAGCATCAAAGTGATCTCATTGTTAAAAGGTATCAGTCAGGAGAAGGGTACAAAAGAATTTCCAAGGGAATAGATATACCATGGAACACAGTGAAGACAGTCATCACCAAGTGGAGTAAATATGGCACAACAGTGACATTACCAAGAACGCTATGGGCGATGTCCCTCCAAAATTAATGAAAAGATGAGAATAAAACTGGTCTGAGAGGCTACCAAGAGGCCTACAGCAACATTAAAGGAGCTGCAGGAATATCTCGCAAGTACTGGCTGTGTGATACATGTGACAACAATCTCCCGTATTCTTCAAATGTTTGGGCTATGGGGTAGAGTGGCAAGACAAAAGCCTTTTCTTACGAAGACAAACATCCAAGCCAGGCTACATTTTGCAAAAACATATCTGAAGTCTCCCAAAAGCATGTGGGAAAAGGTGTTATGGTCTGATGAAACCAAGGTTAAACTTTTTGTCCATAATTCCAAAAGATATATTTGGCGCAAAAACAACACTGCACATTGCCAAAAGAACACCATACCCACAGTGAAGCATGGTGGTGGCAGCATCATGCTTTGGGGTAGGGGCATACACAGAAATCACTGGGCCCCATAGTAAGAGTCTGAATAGGGCCCCCAACCACGCCCACTACCCACCCCTGGCTCATCCCACCTCCTGGCTCCTCCCTTGCCACACCCCCATTTGCCAATAAAAAAAATGTATACATGTTCTACTGAAACCGTTAGAAACCTATAAGAAATAGGTGCTGAATTCAGGTGCCTATAGCGCTTCATAATCCATACTCTCTCTGTATGGGAGTAAGGATTTCCCTGGGCTGCAGTGAGCCATGTACAGCACACATCAATGCTCTTGCCTGTCTGCTTTGGTAAAGCCGGGCATAGATGGGCGATGTCAGGCTTTAGCAGAGTGGGCACAGGGCGCCATATGTATGCGAGCAAAGCTCAACGAGTGCAGGGCAGGAGCCCGCATATATATCATTCCTCCTGCCTGTGCCCACTGCGCTAAAGCCTGACTCAGCCCATCCCCCACATCTTAACCCCTTTGTTACCAGCACCATTTTTTAATCACTTCTCTCACCCTCACAAATGTAATAAAATGTGATTAAAAAGTCACACACACACTCCAAAATGGTATCAATAAAAACTACAGTTCATCCCACAAAAAATGAGCTCAGTAGATCATATAACTGTAAAAATGTTATGGGGGGCAGAATATGGTGATATAAAAAAAGGAAAAATATTTTTAAAAATCAAAGTGTTAATGTATTTTTACACTATTTAGACATATAAAACCTATACATATGTGGTATCATTGTAATCGTACATACCCAGAGTATGAAGGGCACAGGTCAGTTTTGCCACAAAGGGAATGCCGTAGGAACAAAACTCATAAAAAGGTGGAAAAATTGTGGGGGGTTTTCTTCAAATTCCACCCCATTTGAATTTTTTTTATCCGTTTCACACTACATTGTATGCCATATTAAAATACAACCTCTCCCACAATAAAAAGCGCTCAGACATCTATGTGAATGGAAAAATAAAAAAGTTTTGGCTCAAGGAAGATAGGGAAGAAAAAATAAAATGCAAAAATGAAAAAACCTCCGGTATCCTAAGGGTTAAAGGGGCTATCTAACCCCTATTATATCCCACAAAACGCCCAGGCACCGCATATAGTTAATACTTATGCCCAATGGGGGGTGCAGACAATAGCAGGCTGCGTCGGAAATGAGCCTCCCTAGCGCCCCCCGCAATCCTAGGGAGGCTTGCTCCCATTGTGGCCTGCTATTGGCTGCTTCCCCCTATGTCGCTGGATGTATTAATCTGCGTGACGGGAGGGAGGCAGTGGCGGCTGTGTGGGCATCAGGAGCAATGTGGGTGCTGGGGAATGAGGTAAGTAAGGTGCCTGGCCCTGGGCATTTTGGGGGGCATTATAGGGGTTGGATAACCCCTTTAACTTATTGCTGCTGATGCTAAGTGTGCACATAGCCACCAATCATATTCTCCCCCCGCCCCTACAAGGTGACTGATATGCTGGGGGGGGCCTGTAGGATCATAGAGGACTCAGGAGAACAGTGTGCTCACTCCCCAGGGAGAAGAGGGGGGGGGAGTAGGAGGAAAGCACACTGTCCTCCTGAGTCCTCTATGATCCTACAGGGCCCCCTTCCCCCCAAACACCACTGCTTGCTGCTGCCCTCCCCCCATACCTATATCCAACCAATACCATATATGAACTTTATATTAAGTCTGCTGCTGTCCTCTTACTGTGGCACACTTCTGTGTTCACTGACCGGTCCTTCAGTATGGGCCAGGGGTGGGGGGCACTCACTGGCTGATGACTGTCTTGAGGGCGGGAGGCAGATGTCGGGCAGCACGTGAGCGCAGAGGATAACTCTGCCACGCCGGGTGCACGCCTCTATTAGGGTGACCAGACGTCCGGTTTTTAGACTCCTGGTCCTCCGTCCAGCACAAAGCCAGGACGGATGGCCAGAAGTCCTCCTTTATTGTGGTCATCGGTGACTCTAGAATCGACGAGTATGGGGCACTTTAAGGATCACTTACATCACGGCGTAGAGCGCACTGACATCAGTCGCACGTCCGGCAGCGCCTGCATCGCGCCAGTCAATTCTGATTTGTGCAGGCGCGGCCACGCAGGAAGTGGAGGAACAGACTCTGAGGAGCGCAGCTGCGCTGAGGTACTCCAGGTCTGTGCTGTGGGCCATCGGGGATTACTCAAAGGGCGGACAGGCAGGCGCTGGTAATTTTGAAAGGGGTTAATAATAACTACTGTGTGGGTCCTGGGAACAGCTGAAAGGGGGAAATAAATAAGTATGAAGAGGAGACTGAAAAGGGTTAATAAATACTGTAAATGAGGGACTGCTGAAAAGGGTTTATGTGAAGGCCCTTCACAGTATTCATTAACCCCTTTCAGCAGTTCCCCATTCACAGTATTTATTAACCCCTTTCAGCAGTTCCCCACTCATAGTATTTATTAACCCCTTTCAGCAGTTCCCCATTCACAGTATTTATTAACCCCTTTCAGCAGTTCCCCATTCACAGTATTTATTAACCCCTCAGGGGACTGCTGAAAAGGGTTAATAAATACTGTGAATGGGGAACTGCTGAATGGTGTTAATAACTACTACTGTGAAGGGGGGGCTGGCTGGCTCCACACCCCTGACCCCTCCAGGGCACAAATGTGCAGTAAGCCGGATTGGGACTAATGCACACTGGCGCAATAACATGCACTAACTGGGTCAGGTGTAGATATAGTTAATAGTTTTTTTTTGTGACGCCAATTGCAATGTGTGCAGGGTACAGTCTCAGGGCCCTTTAAGGTGTTGCAACTCACGTACCAGGTGAGGAATGCCAGAGGGGGATAATGTCTCTGTGTAGCAGTAGTGCTAGTGTCAACGGTGTCTCCTACCTTGGTAAGGCTGGACTCCTGGATCCTGGCTCACTTGCAATAAATTGAGTGTTGCTAGTAGGAGTAATTGAGGAATAAATGAGATCCAGACTTGAGTTATAATTCAACTTTGCTTTACTGGATGCAGCATAAATCCATACGAGATACAGCAATAGTCCTTGAGGTCCCAGCAGGTATTGGCAATATGTGGCAGGGATCAATATCTCTTCTGTTTCTTATCATATGCCTGGAGAATATGGCAGGTATCTATCTTCTGCTCTGTCTATCTTCTGCTTGGTATGGACTGACTAGCTGAGGAGGAATTTGGCTTCTCCTGGTCTCTGGATAAGTACTCACAGCTATGCTCACAGGGAATGGCTCTTCCTGGAGGACTGGAGGTGGCTGCTTGCTTGTCAACCAGCTGAAGGCTGATGGCTCAGGCTGGGAATGTTCTCTGTTAAACCTACAAAAACCTCTCTGTCCAACCTAGACAGCAACACATTTCACCTGTAGAGCAACTGATCTATAAACAAAAAAGCAAGTGGAGATAATATGCCAAAATATCAATTTATTATCAAATATAAAAATGGGGAAAAGACAGGATGGTAGACAGTATACAGAGAAGCAAAGGGCAGTATACACAACTGCGTAACCATGTGTGTCCACGCAAAAATAAGCATGGATAACCTACAGGTAAAGGTAGTTATGGTACACGGACAACCAAATCTGCATAGCATATAGTGGAGGTGACCCACAGAGGGGGTATATACTATTTAGCAGAATAAATAAATACAGTTGCAAGAAAAAGTATGTGAACCCTTTGGAATGATATGCATTTCTGCACAAATTGGTCATAAAATGTGATCTGATCTTTATCTAAGTCACAACAATAGACAATTACAGTCTGCTTAAACTAATAACACACAAAGAATTAAATGTTACCATGTTTTTATTGAACACACCATGTAAACATTCACAGTGCAGGTGTAAAAAGTATGTGAACCCTTGGATTTAATAACTGGTTGAACCTCCTTTGGCAGCAATAACTTCAACCAATTGTTTACTGTAGTTGCAGATCAGACGCGCACAACGGTCAGGAGTAATTCTTGACCATTCCTCTTTACAGAACTGTTTCAGTTCAGCAATATTGGTGTGAATCGCTTTCTTGAGGTCATGCCACAGCATCTCAATCGGGTTGAGGTCAGGACTCTGACTGGGCCACTCCAGAAGGCGTATTTTCTTCTGTTTAAGCCATTCTGTTGTTGATTTACTTCTATGCTTTGGGTCGTTGTCCTGTTGCAACACTCATCTTCTGTTGAGCTTCAGCTGGTAGACAGATGGCCTTAAGTTCTCCTGCAAAATGTCTTGATAAACTTGGGAATTCATTTTTCCTTCGATGATAGCAATCCGTCCAGGCCCTGACGCAGCAAAGCAGCCCCAAACCATAATGCCCCCACCACCATGCTTCACAGTTGGGATGAGATTTTGATGCTGGTGTGCTGTGCCTCTTTTTCTCCACACAGTGTTGTGTGTTTATTCCAAACCACTCAACTTTAGTTTCATCTGTCCACAGAATATTTTGCCAGTACTGCTGTGTAACATTCAGGTGCTCTTGTGCAAACTGTAAACGTGCAGCAATGTTTTATTTGGACAGCAGTGGCTTCCTCTGTGGTATCCTCCCGTGAAATCCATTCTTGTTTAGTGTTTTACGTATCGTAGATTCACTAACAGGGATGTTAGCATATGCCAGAGACTTTTGTAAGTCTTTAGCTGACACTAGGATTCTTCTACACCTCATTGAGCAGTCTGCGCTGTGCTCTTGCAGTCATCTTTACAGGACGGCCACTCCTATGGAGAGTAGCAGCAGTGCTGAACTTTCTCAATTTATAGACAATTTGTCTTACTGTGGACTGATGAACAGCAAGGCTTTTGGAGATACTTTTCTAACCTTTTCCAGTCACCAATTCTTAATCGTAGGTCTTCTGAGAGCTCTTTTGTGCAAGGCAACATTCACATCAGGCAATGCTTCTTGTGAAAAGCAAACCCAGAACTGGTGTGTGTTTTTTATAGGGCAGGACAGCTGTAACCAACACCTCCAATCTCATCTCATTGATTGGACTCCAATTGTCTGACACCTCACTCCAATTAGCTCTTGGAGATGTCATTAGTCTAGGGGTTCACATACTTTTTCCACCTGCACTGTGAATGTTTACATGGTGTGTTCAATGAAAACATGGTAACATTTAATTCTTTGTGTGTTATTAGTTTAAGCAGACTGTGATTGTCTATTGTTGTGACTTAGATGAAGATCAGATTACATTTTATGACCAATTTGTGCAGAAATCCATATAATTCCAAAGGGTTCACATACTTTTTCTTGCAACTGTAACTGGTTGTACATGAATAACACCTCACATCAAAGAAAAATGGACATCCAGGACCAAGACATATGCAATAACATGTCACAAATATAGTCGGTCACTGGATATCAGGATGTAATGATGCCCCACCGAATGATATCCTGGGCCTAATATGGATGTGATGTGAAACCATGTATAGAGGTATCGTAGTGCTATACATGGAACGTACCTGAGGACATGATGAACACAAGTCGGTAAAGCCCTAAGCGCGAGACCTCGACACACGTTTCACCTCAGCGGCTTCGTCAAGAGGATACTCCGGGATGTTACACATAGCCCCTCCACAAGTTCTTACCTCTCCTCCTCCAGGTTCCCGGCAGGCGATAGGGGCGTGACTTCACGTAGGGGGGCATGGTTTATAGGTTTTGGGGGTGTGACCGGTGAGGTCCGTGAAGCCAGTGGCCACCCTAGTCTGAGTCTTTATGTGTGCCTAGCTGAGCTGCTCCTGCTGCCTAAAACTGGCCAATCAGCAGCAGGATCCTTGCCTGGGAGGGAGCCGCAGCCTGAACAATGGGTGGGGTTCGAGCCGGAGGGAGAAGTTCAAGAACGCCGCCTCAAACTAGGAATAAACTGTCACTGTCTTGTGCAAAGTAGGGGGCGAAGCCTTCCAATGCGCTCCAGGTCCCCTTGTGCCACAGGCCCCATAGCAACAGTGTGGTCTGCCTATATTGGCAGTACGCCACTGCTTTGGGGCTGTATTTCTTCAGCTGGAACTGGGGCCTTAGTTAAGCTAAAGGGAATTATGAACAGTTCCAAATACCAGTCAATATTGGCAAAAAACCTTCAGGCTTCTGCTAGAAAGCTGAACATGAAGAGGAACTTAATCTTTCAGCATGACAACGAGCCAAAGCATACATCTAAATCAACAAAGAAATGGCTTCACCAGAAGAAGATTAAAGTTTTGGAATGGCCCAGCCAGAGCCCAGACCTGAATCCAATTGAAAATCTGTGAGGTGATCTGAAGAGGCCTGTGCAAAGGAGATGCCCTCACAATCTGACAGATTTGGAGTGTTTTTGCAAAGAAGAGTGGGCAAATCTTGGCAAGTCAAAATGTGCCATGCTGATAGACTCATACTCAAAAAGACTGAGAGCTGTAATAAAATCAAAAGATGCTTCAACAAAGTATTAGTGTAAGGGTGTGCACACTTATGCAACTATATTATTTTATTTTTATATTTTTTCTTCCCTCTACCTAAAAGATTTTAGTTTGCTTTTCAATTGAGATGTACAGTTTATAGGTCACATTAACACCTTAAGGACCCGGCTCATTTTCACCTTAAGGACCAGGCCTTTTTTTTTTGCAAATCTGACCAGTGTCACTTTATGTGGTGATAACTTTAAAACGCTTTAACTTATCCAGGCCATTCTGAGATTGTTTTTTCAGCACATATTGTACTTCATGACACTGGTAAAATAAAGTAAAAAAAAATAATTTTTATTTATAAAAAAAATACCAAATTTGCCAATTTTTTTTAAAAATTGCGAATTTCCAAGTTTCAATTTCTCTACTTCTATAATACATAGTAATACCTCCAAACATATTTATTACTTTACATTCCCCATACGTCTACTTCATGTTTGCATCATTTTGGGAATGATATTTTATATTTTGGGGATGTTACAAGGCTTGGAAGCAAATCTTGAAATTGTTCTGAACTTTTCAAAAACCCAATTTTTTGGGACCAGTTCAGGTCTGAAATCACTTTGTGAGGCTTATATAATAGAAACCACCCAAAAATGACACCATTCTAGAAACTACACCCCTCAAGGTATTCAAAACTGATTTTACAAACTTTGTTAACCCTTTAGGTGTTCCACAATAAATAATGGAAAATACATATACAATTCCAAAATTTCACTTTTTGGGCAGATTTCCCATTTAAATAATTTTTTTCCAGTTACAAAGCAAGGGTTAACAGCCAAACAAGACTCAATATTTATGGCTCTGATTCTGTAGTTTACAGAAACACCCCATATGTGGTCATAAACCACTGTACGGGCACACGGCAGAAGGAAAGGAATGCCATACGGTTTTTGAAAGGCAGATTTTGCTAGACATTTTTTTTTTTTTACACCATGTCCCATTTGAAGCCTCCCTGATGCACCCCTAGAGTAGAAACTCCATAAAAGTGACTCCATCTAAGAAACTACACCCCTCAAGGTAATCAAAACTGATTTTACAAACGTCGTTAACCCTTTAGGTGTTCCACAAGAGTTATTGGCAAATAGAAATGAAATTTCAGAATTTAAATTTTAGGGCAAATTTACCATTTTACTATTTTTTCCAGTTACAAAGCAAGGGTTAACAGCCAAACAAAACTCATTATTTATGGCCCTGATTCTGTAGTTTACAGAAACACACCATATGTGGTCGTAAACCACTGTACAGGCACACGGTAGGACACAGAAGGAAAGGAATGCCATACGGTTTTGGAAAAGGCAGATTTTGCTAGACAGTTTTTTTTGGACACCATGTCCCATTTGAAGCCCCCCTGATGCACCCCTAGAGTAGAAACTCCATAAAAGTGACTCTATCTAAGAAACTACACCCCTCAAGGTATTCAAAACTGATTTTACAAACATTGTTAACCCTTTAGGTGTTCCACAAGAGTTATTGGCAAATAGAGATAACATTTCAGAATTTCACTTTTTGGCAAATTTTCCATTTTACTATTTTTTTTCCAGTTACAAAGCAAGGGTTAACAGCCAAACAAAACTCATTATTTATGGCCCTGATTCTGTAGTTTACAGAAACACCCCATATGTGGTCGTAAACCACTGTACGGGCACACGGTAGGACACAGAAGGAAAGGAATGCCATACAGTTTTTGAAAGGCAGATTTTGCTAGACAGTTTTGTTTGGACACCATGTCCCATTTGAAGCCCCCCTGATGCATCCCTAGAGTAGAAACTCCATAAAAGTGACTCCATCTAAGAAACTACACCCCTCAAGGTATTCAAAACTGATTTTACAAACGTTAACCCTTTAGGTGTTCCACAAGAGTTATTGGCAAATAGAGACAACATTTCAGAATTTCACTTTTTGACAAATTTTCCATTTTACTATTTTTTTTCCAGTTACAAAGCAAGGGTTAACAGCCAAACAAAACTCATTATTTATGGCCCTGATTCTGTAGTTTACAGAAACACCCCATATGTGGTCGTAAACCACTATACGGGCACACGGTAGGACACAGAAGGAAAGGAATGCCATACGGTTTTGGAACGGCAGATTTTGCTAGACAGTTTTTTTGGGACACCATGTCCCATTTGAAGCCCCCCTGATGCACCCCTAGAAAAGAAAATCCATAAAAGTGACTGCATCTAAGAAACTACACCCCTCAAGGTATTCAAAACTGATTTTACAAATGTCGTTAACCCTTTAGGTGTTCCACAAGAGTTATTGGCAAATAGAGATGAAATTTCAGAATTTTAATTTTTGGGCAAATTTTCCATTTTACTATTTTTTTTCCAGTTACAAAGCAAGGGTTAACAGCCAAACAAAACTCATTATTTATGGCCCTGATTCTGTAGTTTACAGAAACACCCCATATGTGGTCGTAAACCGCTGTACGGGCACACAGCAGGGCGCAGAAGGAAAAGAATGCCATACGGTTTTTGGAAGGCAGATTTTGCTGGACAGTTTTTTTGGACACCATGTCCCATTTGAAGCCCCCCTGATGCACCCCTAGAGTAGAAACTCCCAAAAAGTGACCCCATTTAAAAAACTACGGGATAGGGTGGAAGTTTTGTTGGTACTAGTTTAGGGTACATATGATTTTTGGTTGGTCTATATTACACTTTTTGTGAGGCAAGGTAACAAGAAATAGCTTTTTTGGCAAAGTTTTTTTTGTTATCTACAACATTTATCTGACAGGTTAGGTCATGTGGTATTTTTATAGAGCAGGTTGTCACGGATGCGGCGATACCTAATATGTATGCAATTTTTTTATTTATGTAAGTTTTACACAATGATTTCATTTTTGAAAATATGTTTTAGTGTCTCCATAGTCTGAGAGCCATAGTTTTTTTCAGTTTTTGGGCGGTTATCTAAAGTAGGGTCTCATTTTTTGTGGGATGAGATGACGGTTTTATTGGCACTATTTTGGGGTGCATATGACTTTTTAATCGCTTGCTATTACACTTTTTGTGATGTAAGGTGACAAAAAAAAATTTTATTTAGCATTTTTTTGTTTTTTTTGTTTACAGAGTTCATCTGAGGGGTTAGTTCATGTGATATTTTTATAGAGCCGGTCGATACGGACGCGGCGATACCTAATATGTATACTTTTTATTTATTTATGGAAGTTTTACACAATGATTTCATTTTTGAAACCAAGAAAATCTTGTTTTATTCTTTCCATAGTCTAAGAGCCATAGTTTATTTCAGTTTTTGGGCGATTATCTTGGGTAGGGTATGATTTTTGCGGGATGAGATGACGGTTTGATTGGCGCTATTTTGGGGTGCATATGACTTTTTGATTGCTTGCTATTACACTTTTTGTGATGTAAGGTGACCAAAAATTTTTTGATTTAGCATTTTTTTTTTTTTTTTTACAGTGTTCATCTGAGGGGTTAGCTTATGTGATATTATTATAGAGCTGGTCGTTACAGACGCGGCGATACCTAATATGTATACTTTATTTTATTTATGTAAGTTTTACACAATAATATCATTTTTGAAACAAAAAAAAATCATATTATAGTGTCCCCATAGTTTTTTTTATTTTTTGGGCCATTGTCTTATGTAGAGGCTCATTTTTTGCGGGATGAGGTGACGGTTTGAATGGTACTATTTCGGCGTACATGCGACTCTTTTGATCACTTTTATTACCTTTTTTGGGAAGTAAGGTGGGCAAAATTTATATTTCCTGATAGTTTTTATTTTTTTATTTTTATGGCGTTCTCCGTGCAGGGAAAGTAACATTACCGTTTTATAGATCAGGTCGTTACGGACGCGGCGATACCTAATATGTGTAGTGTATTTTATTTTTTTAATTTTTATTCAGTGATAAATGTGTTCTTATTATCTTAACTTTTTTTTTTTAAAAAATTGACCCAGACCCACTTGGTTCTTGAAGATCCAGTGGGTCTGATGTCTGTATAATACAGTACAGTACAATATATTTTGTACTGTACTCTATTTTGCTTACACTGAACAGTGCTGACACTCTGGTATACCACTGACCACCAATGAATATTCAGCGGGAGGCGGGCGGGGGATCGCAAACCGCCTGCCACACCACCCGCCTCCCGCAACTGCCCGCACCGCCCGCACCCCCCCTGCACCCCGCCAACATAAAAGCATTCAGGGGTGCAGGGGGGGGGGGTTAAAAAATTTGACACGGGCCATTTTTACGTTTCTGATCCCTGCGGTCGTGTGCATGAGGCCTTTGTCTCATTTTTTTACATCACAGAAATCTGACATTTTAACAGGGGTGTGTGTAGACTTTTTATATCCACTGTAAATGTAATGATCTAATAGGCCCAGTGCGAGGGAGTACAAAATTGCCAGGTTTAGAGCATAAACCTCATCTGTGAAGTAGAAGGGACTAAAAGTCAAACAGTCATAAAGAGGCTGCATCAAACTTGCGTATCCAAGGTCTGCAATAAGGAACAAGGCCCAAAAATTTCCTCAGTTCATTCATGTTTCTGGGCAAAGGGGTGTCCTCCACAGCCTTCTTACTTTCAGGGGTGAGATGTTTCACCCCAGGAAGCTAACAGTAATACGCAAAACAGAATTTTTTTCTTTTTTACCTTGTAGCCATGATCAGCTAAAAAAGGACAGGAGTGACATGGCTGCAGTATACATACTGGGCTAGTTCTGGGCTCCCTGTAACAGTACCACCCAGATATCCTGTTTACCCTCATGTGTGAATGCAAACAACTACCAACTGTCTGAATATAGTGGTACTGAAAATAAAACATTTGTCAAATCAATCACAGTGGAGTGGGTAGGGGCAGTGGGAACCTGAGCCAACAAGGTGTGTGTACTCGGTACAATGGGGCTGTTACAAACTGTGGTTTCATTGACAGCATGTAGGTCACGTACCATCTGGTACTGGGTGGGTTTTCCCTTCTCACTTTTTTTTTCACAGGGTACAAAAGTGTGTTAGAAGGGGATACAATCTCCTTGATAACCTCCACTTTTTCAAAAAGTCTCAGACTGTTTTAGATATGGAATCTGACTGTGCCATATTCAAGAGATACTGCATCTTCCTGGGAAGTGGGGCGCCAGGAAGGAACTGGGAGCTTGCCAACATCCGTGGGTCCCGCAAGCAGGGATTGCTTCTCTTTCTGTGGGGAGTACTGACACAAACATGGACCATGGAATTTTATCACTAACGGCAAACAAAGTTCCTGGTCATTGAGGGCACCTGTGAGCTTCACAGCGCCATCCACCTGGTATTAGATGCTGGCACGTACTTTTGCAAGCAAGTCTGCAGCCAGGAGGCAACAGGGGGCATTATCACTGACCAGCAACTAGACAAGCACTTCTTGGGTAAGGGAAAATCTAATACGGATGGGTTCTGTTAAAAGGGGAGTGTACTACTTTCCCATCCACTTCTACCCAATGACTGGTGTTTTTAGAGATTAAGTCAGGGGAGGATGACATATTTGCTGTGCACAACTGTCTTGGTTGCTCCGGTTTCAATAAAAAATGGGACTACTTTTTTATCACCCAAAGTGAGGGATATCATTGGAGCCGGACTTGAATCTGCTAAAATGTTTAAGGGCACAGACGATATTGGATTGCCTGTTTCCTAATGTTGGCCAGCCATCCCTAACAACATCGGTGTCTGTGGGGGCAGTGATCAGGGCTTGGTCAACAAACAATATGATCCTCTCATGCGGTGAGGACGAGGCGTACCACACACATAGAAACATATAATGTGTTGGCATATAAGAACCATTTGGCCCATCTAGTCTGCCCAATATACTGAATACTATGAATAGCCCCTGGCCCTATCTTATATGAAGGCCTTATGCCTATCCCATGCATGCTTAAACTCCTTCACTGTATTTGCAGCTACCACTTCTGCAGGAAGGCTATTCCATGCATACACTACTCTCTAAGTAAAGTAATACTTCCTGATACTACTTTTAAACCTTTGCCCCTTAAAACTATGTCCTCTTGTAGCAGTTTTTCTTCTTTTAAATATTCTCTCCTCTTTTACCTTGTTGATTCCCTTTATGTATTTAAAGGTTTCTATCATATACCCTCTGTCTTGTCTTTCTTCCAAGCTATACATGTTAAGATCCTTTAATCTTTCCTGGTAAGTTTTATCCTGCAATCCATGTACTAGTTTAGTAGCTCCTCTCTGAACTCTCTCCAAAGTATCAATATCCTTGGGGATATGGTCTCCAGTACTGAGCACCATACTCCAAATGAGGTCTCACTAGTGCTCTGTAGAGCGGCATGAGCACCTCCCTTTTTTTACTGGTAATGCCTCTCCCTATACACCCAAGCATTCTGCTAGCATTTCCTGTTGCTCTATGACATTGTCTGCCTACCTTTAAATCTTCTGAAATAATGACCCCTAAATCCCTTTCCTCAGATACTGAGGTTAGGACTGTATCACTGATTTTATATTCTGCTCTTGGGTTTTTACGCCCCAGGTGCATTATCTTGCACTTATCAACATTAAATTTTAGTTGGCAGATTTTTGAGCATTCCTCTAGTTTTCCTAAATCCTTTTCCATTTGGTGTATCCCTCCAGGAACATCAACCCTGTTACAAATCTTTGTGTCATCAGCAAAAAGACACACCTTACCATCGAGGCCTTCTGCAATTTTGCTGATAAAGATATTAAAACAATATGGGTCCCAGAACAGATCCCTGAGGTACCCCACTGATAACAAGAACATGGTCTGAATATAGTCCATTGACTACAACCCTCTGTTGTCTGTCCCTCAGCCATTGCCTAATCCATTCAACAATATGGGAGTCTAAGCCCAAAGACTGCAATGTATTGATAAGCCTTCTATGTGGGACAGTATCAAAAGCCTTACTAAAGTCTAGATAAGCGATGTCTACTGCACTTCCGTCATTTATTATTTTAGTTACCCAATAAAAAATCAATAAGATTAGTTTGACATGATCTCCCTGAAGTAAACCCATGCTGTTTTTCATCTTTTAATCCATAGGATTTTAGATGTTCCACAATCCTCTCCTTAAGTATGGTTTCCATTAATTTCCCCACTATTGATGTCAGGCTTACTGGCCTATAGTTGCCCAATTCCTCCCTACTACCTTTCTTGTGAATGGGCACAACATTTGTTAATTTCCAATCTTCTGGGACGACTCCTATTGACAGTGATTGGTTAAATAAATCTGTTAATGGTTTTGCTAGTTCACTGCTGAGCTCTTTTAATAGCTTTGGGTGTATCATGAGCTAATTTCTCTTCTGCCTGTGCTTTAGAAGCTCTTATAACTTGTTTGGCCTCTCTCTGCCTAATCTTATAAATTTGCCTGTCATCCTCATTTTTTTAATTTTTTATAATTCCTAAATGCTATTTTTTTTGTTTTTAATGATTTTGGCCACTTCTGCTGAGCACCACAGTGGTCAGTTTTTCTCAAATCTAAAACTTTTGTTTTTGTGTGGTGTGACTCAGTCACTGTACTTATAGTAAACCACACTGACTGGTGATCACTAGATCCCAAGCCTTCCCCTACAGTAATATCAGATACCAAATTCCCATTTGTGAATACTAAATCTAAAATGGCCTCCTTCCGGGTTGGCTCCTCAACTACTTGCTGTAGAGATAATCCCAGTAGGGAATTTAGAATATCTGTACTCCTGGCAGAACTAGCTATTTTGGTTTTCCAGTTTACATCAGGAAGATTGAAGTCTCCCATAATGATAACTTCCCCCTTCAATGTCATATTAGCTATTTCCTCAACTAGTAGATCATCTAATTCTTTGACTTGGCTAGGTGGTCTATATATCACACCTACACGAGTTACCTTATGATTATCAAGCTGCAAGGTAACCCAAACTGACTCTAAATTGTTCTTGCTAACTTGTATCAAATTAGATTTTATGCTATCTTTCACATACAGGGCTACCCCTCCCCCTTCTTGCCTTCTCTGTCTTTCCTGTATAGAGAGAACCCTGGTATTGTTATATCCCAGTCATTACTCCTAACACATCACAACACACTCTTCAGTCTAGGTTCTGGGTTCATGCAGACTCTGCAGGTCCATCCCCCAGGCCATTATAGGGTGGCAGACTTACTTTTTCCTTTCTCTGTTTGGGAGGTGGTTTAACATTATCATGATAACATTCATAACCCGACTTTCTCTGTCTCGCTACACCTCAACTTCTATGAACTTGCCTCTCACAGGAAGACTTCTGCCTCTTCTGTGAGCTTGTCATCTTTCAGCCACCCTTTATTTCCCTACATGCTTTTTCTCACTACTACTCTAAGTTTACCAATTTGTAGGAAGGGGGGGGGGAGATGTCTACACCTTTTATTAGCTTGCTGATGTCCTTCACTGCCTGTCTGCATTCTTTCTTTCTTACTTACATCTTATCTTAAGGTTAGCATTCTTCAGGATCATCATATGAAAGACAGAAAGAACAGAATCTGGAGACCATCTCCATCCCAATCCCTTCCTTTTGTGATTCTAGCAGATGGGTGTGATTCTAGCAGATGGGTGACGTTGCTGGACATCTGCACCAACCACAACAAACTGTTATGGATCAAGATGAAGTTGCCTCCAAGTGCTGATTAATCCAAGTAAAGGAAACAAAAAACATAGAAGTTAAGGTATTTCATCTAATTAAACAATAGAGTTGAGCGGACACCTGGATGTTCGGGTTCAACGGGTTCGGTCAAACTTCGTAAAAAAGTTCGAGTTCGGGACCCGAACTTGACCCCGAACCAGAACCCCATTGAAGTAAATGGGGACCCAAACTTTGGAGCACCAAAATGGCTCTAAAAAAGTCATGGAAAGGGCTTGAGGGCTGCAAATGGCATCAGAATGTGGTTAAGAGCATGGCAAGTGGTGGAAAGGGATATGACTTAAAATAACATAAAATGCGCAAAAATACTAAATAATAATCTTGATCTAGGAGGACGAGATAAAGCCCGCCCATCAGAGCCGGTGATGTCACTGAACACACTGCTGGGCGGAAAGTTTCCTCCCGGCAGTTATTATGTTAATATGTTATTGAAAACAAAAGAGCCCTTGTCCTGCGGGATATAGTGCAGGGCAAGGGAGCGCATCAGAGCATGAGATGCTCCGATGCTAGTCTCAGGGGGGCTGCATGGGTGAAAATAAAGGTATGTCTGGGTTCAGCTCTGAACCCGGACAACCCCTTTAACCTGTCCACTAGGTAGAGCAGGGGTATCTTGATCTATGAGGTGGAGATCCATATGGAGCAGGAGGTTGACGAGGCGGTGGACTTAGCGATGTAGGTGTAAGCGGTGAAGGAAGACGAGGTAGCCAACAATGGTTTTTGGTTGTATTTTTTATTTTTCAATTTTTTGTTTAAATTAAGGTATAACCCAAAAGATTGGGAAATATAAAAAATACAACAGCGAGCAATTGCGCTGTAGTATAACAATAGATGGGTAAGGCCAGTATACATGTTGTGGGGATGTCCTCATGGTAGGCTACAGTAGCGGCGGCAGTATTGAGGCAATCACAGACAGTCTTTGTGATACACCGTGACTTTATTCACACCAAAGGCATAACAGGCAAAGTGCAGCCCACACAGGTACATATCCACATAGTGCATAGAACAAAAGTCCTTCTATGGAAAATAAACAGCAGGTTTGAGTCACCTTGTTTCTGTACAGACCACAGCGGTCCTGCAGGCTTCTAGGCTACCTGCCTTTGTCTCCCTCAGGACAGAGCCCCTTCGGCTAGTAGCACCACAGGTCCCAGGGCTATCCTTTAATGTGTGCGGCGCCCAGACTCTCCTTCACCAGCACTGAATGTCTGTCAAAATCTCCAGCACAGAAAGACACATCCCACCCCCATCTTCAGCAGGCTGGGTTCTTTAAAGACCCAGCTCCACCAAAAACCTGGGCTGTCCGTGTGGAACAGGCACCCACCCTGCTCTTTACCGGTTCCCAGTAAGAACCGGCCCGGACAAACTGCGCCAGCAGCATTCGCCGCTGTAACCACAATGATCTGGTTCTTACTCCACCGGGACCTCTGGTGGCACATTTCTTCCGTCCATTATTATCCCGGGGACTCTCCTACAATGTCTATTCTTCACAAGGTATGGAAAAGTCCTGTGGGATCCATGCCTGGTTCATGCCTGTGGACAGGCGGCTGCGCTTGTCTGTGATAAGGCCACCTGCCGTGCTAAACACAGTCAGACAATACACTGGCTGCAGGGCAGGCCAGCACCTCCAAGGCGTAAAGGGCAAGCTCAGACCATGTGCCCAATTTGGAGACCCAGAAGTTGAATGGGGCAGATCCATCATCCAGTACGTGTAGGCGTATGCACACATACTGCTCCACCATTTTGCTGAAATGCTGCATCCTGCTAAGACGTTTCATATGAGCTCGTGGTGCTGGTTGTTGTGGCGTGCTGCCAAAGCTTTTCTAGATTTTGGCCATGCTAACCCTGCCTTCTGAGGTGCTGGTGGTGCCCCAGCTGCGTTGGCGACCTCTTCCTCCTCCTCCGCCTTCGCCTTGTGCTTCCACTGTGCCACCGCTATCAGGTGGGAATGCCACCAGCAGCGTGTCTACCAGCGTGCGCTTGGGCTTATGATCACCCTCCAATGACTGAATTAAGAACGTTGCGGTGTCCTTGTAACGCGGATCCAGCAGTGTGGCCACTCAGTAATCAGCACAAGTTAGAATGTGGGTAACTCGGCGGTTGTTGCAGAGACACTGCAGCATGTAATCGCTGATGTGTGCCAGGCTTCCCAGAGGCACCGAAAAGCTGTCCTCTGTGGGAGGTGTATCGTCTGTGTCCTCTGTATCCCCCCAGCCACGCACCAGTGATGGCCATGAGCTGGTTTGGGTGCCACCCTGCTGTGAACACGGTTCCTCCTCCTCATCCTCCACCTCGTCATCCTCCAGAACTGTGCCCTGGCTGGACAATTGTGTACCTAGCGTTTGTGGGTGCAGGAACCCACCCTCTAAAGCATTTGTGAATTAATGGCCTGAAACCCTATGCAGCATGTGCAAGGTTGAGTTCCACCTTGTGGGCACATTGCATATGAAGCGGTGAGCCGGAAGGCCCAAGTTACGCTGCAGTGCTGACAGGCTTGCAGCAGCAGGATTAGAACACTGAAAGAGCGCACAGACGGCCCCCACTTTCTGCAGCAGCTTTGACATATCAGGGCAATTTTCAAGGAACCTCTGCACCACCAAATTTAGCACATGCTCCAGGCAAGGGATGTGTGTCAAACCAGCCAGTCCCAGAGCTGCTACAAGATTTCACCCATTATCGCACACCAGCAGGCCGGGCTTGAGATTTACTGGCACCAACAACTCATCGGTCTGTTGTTCAATGCCCGTCCACAGCTCCTGCACGGTGTGGGGTTTGTCCCCCAAACAGATAAGTTTTAAAGCTGCCTGCTGTCGTTTACCCCTGGCTGTGTTGAAGTTGGTGGTGAAGGAGTTACGATGACCGGATGAGGAGGCAGTAGAGGATGAGGAAGTGGAGAAGGAGGAGGAAGCAACAGAAGGAAAACTGAAGCACCCTGCAATCCTCGGTGGTGGAAGCATATGCGCCAAACTGCTATCCGCCTCAGGCCCAGCCACCACTGCATTTACCCAGTGTGCTGTTAAGGAGATATAACGTCCCTAACCGTGCTTACTGGTCCACGTATCTGTAGTTAGGTGGACCTTGCCACAGATGGTGTAGCACAGTGCACACCTGATTTTGTCCCCCACTTGGTTGTGCAGGGAAGGGATGGCTCGCCTGGAAAAGTAGTGGTGGCTGGCCATGATGTACTGTGGGATAGCCACTGCCATAAGTCTTTTAAAACTCTCCATCTCTACCAGATGGATTGACAGCATTTCAAAGGCCAGTAGTTTTGAAATGCTGGCATTCAGGGCCAGGGATCGCGGTTAGGTAGGGGGTACTTCCTCTTTCACTCCAGTGTTTGGAAGATAGAGAGTTCAACGCTTCCGTGGGACATCTTGGAGATGTTTGGTGACCCAGGTGGTGACGTTGCTGTTAGATCCTCTGTTTGAGGGGTGGCAGGTGGCACTGTCACTCCAGAGGTGGATGAAGAGGCCGAGACTGCAGCAGAAGAGGAAGCAAGAGGAGCCAGAGACCTTTCTTTGCTTTTGAGGTGTCTACTCCACTGCAGCTAGTGTTTTGCACTTAGATGCCTGGTCATGCAGGTTGTGCTCAGGTTGAGAATGTTTATGCTTCACTTGAGGCTCTGACTGCACAGCGTGCAAACCACTCATGTCTTGTCGTCAGCACATTGTCTGAAGAACTCCTTGGAACTGGCTTTGGTGTGCTCTGAACCTTGCTGCGGTGGGCAGTAGCAGGCGTACTGTCTAGGGGACGTCCGCTCCGCTTTTGCACCCTGCTCCCTCTTCTGCTGTGCTGGTGGCTCTGTGTGACCACCGCCTCTTCCTCCGAACTACACAGGTCAATCGCATGACCTTGATTCCATGTGGGGTCGAGGACCTCATCATCCTCCACATCATCTTCCACCCAGTCTTCACCCCTGCCCTCCTTGTCGGTCTGCACACTTTTTGAAAGCCACAGCAGTTGGCACCTGTTTTTCGTCATCATCCGAGACGTGCTGCGGTGGTCCTCCCATGTAGTCATCCTGAAACATAAGTAGTTGGGCATCAGTGCACTCAATCTCTTCCACTTCTGGGGCAGGGCTATGTGGATGGCCCTGGGAAACCCTGCTAGCAGAGTCATCAAAAAGCAAAAGAGACTGCTCCATGACTTGGGGCTCCGACTGCTTGGCTGAATATGCAAGGGGGTGAGGTGAAGGACTTATGGACATGGGCTGCAGGTGCCAACTCTGATCTTTCAACAGGAGACTGGGTGGGAGACAATGTGAAGGAACTAGAGGCACTGTCAGCCACCCAATCTACTATTGCCTGTACTTGTTATGGCCTCACCATTCGTAAAGCCGCATTCGGCCCTACCAAACAACGCTGAAGGTTCTGTCACCTACTTGCACCTGGGGAAGGGGTTTCACTTGTGCGTGTAGCAGGCACAAATTGACCACATCCTCTCCCTGCAACAGAAACTCCACCAGCAGCACCACGACAGGGGGCCACGTCCCTTATTATAGAAACATAAAATGTGTCGGCAGATAAGAACCATTTGGCCCATCTAGTCTGCCCAATATTCTAAATACTATGGATAGCCCCTGGCCCTATCTTATATGAAGGATGGCCTTATGCCTATCCCATGCATGCTTAAACTTCTCCACTGTATTTGCAGCTACCACTTCTGCAGGAAGGCTATTCCATGCATCCACTACTCTCTCAGTAAAGTAATACTTCCTGATATTACTTTTAAACCTTTGCCCCTCTAAATTGCCTCACCATTCGTAAAGCCGCATTCGGCCCTACCAAACAACGCTGAAGGTTCTGTCGCCTACTTGCACCTGAGGAAGGGATTTCACTTGTGCGTGTAGCAGGCACTGATCGACCACATCCTCTCCCTGCAACAGGAACTCCACCAGCAGCACCACGACCGGGGCCACATCCCTTATTTGATGCTCTTCTCATTCTTTGCGTTCACCCACCAAACTAACAGAGGGTTTTTGTCAGGTGACAATGGAACCGCCAAAAGTCAACAATTAAGTTCACTGAGAGTAAGGCAGTGCTGGTGTCATAAAGAGGAAACATTTCTTGAGGTCACACAATAGTGTGACAGGCAAATTTTGTACAATTACTTCACGGTCCCAAAAATTTTTAATTTGTCAACCAACAATATAACTGCAGTATTGACTAGTTGTATTTGACTGTGAACAATGCAGCAAAGGCCCCAGATGTAGGGTCTTGCAAATAATTAGTGTTTTATTCTGGTTTAACCCAGAATATAATAAATGTATTTAAAGTTTGTATTTGACTGTGACAAATGCAACAAAGGCTGCAAATGTATTATCTTGCCCAAAATTGATGTTTTTTTTAAACAAGAATGTCTTCTATTGGACTGTCAGAAAAGCAGCAAAGGCCGCAGATGTAGGGTATTGCAAAAAATTTGTGTTTTTTTAAAACCCAGAATATAATTGCAGTATTTCAAGCTTGTATTTCACTGTGACAAATGCAGCAAAGGCCCCACATGTAGGGTATTGCAATTTTTTTAAAAAATTTTTAAACTCAGAATATAATTGTAGTATTTCAAGCTTGTATTTCACTGTGACAAATGCAGCAAAGGCACCAGATGTAGGGTATTGCAAAAAATTGGTGTTTTTTTAAAACCCAGAATATAATTGCAGTATTTCACTGTGACAAATGCAGCAAAGGCCACAAATTTAGTATCTTGCCCAAATTGGGTGTTTTTTTAACGCCTTAGGGACTGGACTCATTTTCACCTTAAGGACCAGGCAATTTTTTGCAAATTGGACCAGTGTCACTTTTTTGTGGTGATAACTTTAAAACGCTTTGACTTATTCAGGCCATTCTGAGATTGTTTTTTCGTCACATATTGTACTTCATGGCACTGGTAAAATGGAGTAAAAAAAAAGAATTTTTACCAAAAATCTGAAAAAATTAGCAAATTTTTAAGTTACAATTTCTCTACTTCTATAATACATAGTAATACCTTCAAAAATAGTTATTACTTTACATTCCCCACATGTCTACCTCATGTTTGAATCATTTTGGGAATGATATTTTATTTTTGAGGGATGTTACAAGGCTTATAAGTTTAGAAGCAAATCTTGAAATTCTGAAATTTTCAAAAACCCAATTTTTAAGGACCAGTTCAGGTCTGAAGTCACTTTGTCAGGCTTACATAATGGAAACCACCCAAAAATGACCCCATTCTAGAAACGACACCCCTCAAGGTATTCAAAACTGATTTTACAAATGTTGTTAACCCTTTAGGTGTTCCACAAGAATTAATGGAAAATAGAGATACAATTTCAAAATGTCACTTTTTTTACCAGATTTTCCATTTTTATATATTTTTTTCCAGTTACAAAGCAAGAGTTAACAGCCAAACAAAACTCAATATTTATGTCCCTGATTCTGTAGTTTACAGAAACACCCCATATGTGGTCGTAAACTGCTGTACGGGCACACGGCAGGGCTCAGAATGATAGGAATGCCATATGGTTTTTGGAAGGCAGTTGGACTGGTTTTTTGACACCATGTCCCATTTGAAGCCCCCCTGATGCACCCCTAGAGTAGAAACTCCCAAAAAGTGACCCAATTTTAGAAACTACGGGATAGGATGGCAGTTTTTTTGGTACTAGTTTAGGGTACATATGATTTTTGGTTGCTCTATATTACACTTTTTGTGAGGCAAGGTAACAAGAAATAGCTGTTTTGGCACCGTTTTTATTTTTTGTTATTTACAGCATTATCTGAGAGGTTAGATCATGTGGTATTTTTATAGACCAGGTTGTCCCGGACGCGGCGATACCTAATATGTAGACAATTTTTTTTATTTATGTAAGTTTTACACATTTATTTCATTTTTGAAACAAAAAAAATAATGTTTTAGTGTTTCCATAGCCTGAGAGCCATAATTTTTTCAGTTTTGGGGCGAATATCTTAGGTAGGGTATGATTTTTGCAGGAGATGATGACGGCTTGATTGGTACTATTTTGGGGAGCGTATGACTTTTTGATCGCTTGCTATTACACTTTTTGTAATGTAAGGTGACAAAAAATAGCTTTTTTTCACCGTTTTCTTTTCTTTTAGAGTATTCACCTGAGGGGTTAGATCATGTGATAGAGCATGTTATTATGGACGCGGTGATACCTAATATGTATAGTTTTATTTATTTATGTAAGTTTTACACAATTTCATTTTTTAAACCAAAAAAAAAATCATGTTTTAGTGTTTCCATAGTCTGAGAGCCATAGTTTTTTCTGTTATTAGGTGATTATCTTGGGTAGGTTATGATTTTTGCGGGATGAGATGATGGTTTGATTGGCACTATTTTGGGGTGCGTAAGACTTTTTGATCGCTTGCTATTACACTTTTTGTGATGTGTGGTGACAAAAAAAGGCTTTTTTTACACCTTTTTCTTTTTTTTTTTTACAGTGTTCACCTGCGGGGATAGGTCATGTGATATTTTTATAGAGCAGGTTATCACGGATGTGGCGATACCTAATATGTATACTTTTTTTCTTTATGTAAGTTTTACACAATAATATAATTTTTGAAACAAAAAAAAATCATGTTTTAGTGTCTTCATAGTCTGAGAGCCATATTTTTTTCTGCTTTTGGGTGAATATCTTAGGTAGGGTCTCATTTTTTGTGGGATGAGATGACTGTTTGGCACTATTTTGGAGTGCATATGACTTTTTGATTGTTTACTGTTGTACTTTTTGTGATGTAAGGTGACAAAAAAATGGTTTATTTAGCACAGTTTTTTTTTTTTACGGTGTTCATCTGAGGGGTTAGGTCATGTGATATGTTTATAGAGCTGGTCAATACAGACACGGCGATACCTAATATGTCAACTTTTTTTGTTTCCCGATTTTTTACCAATTTTTTTTACTTTATTTGGGGGAAATCCCTTTTTTTTTTTTACTTGAAACTTTTTTTAGGGGAAAACTTTATTTTTGTCAACTTTTTTTCATTTAATTTTTTGTCCCACTTTGGGGCTTTTGGGGTCTGATCCCCTTAGCAATGCATTCCAATACTTCTATATTCCAATACAGTGTGTATTACTCGTACAGCTTCCGGCCTGTGAGATCCAGGGGGCTGAATCTCACAGGCTCGTAGCCGGAAGGCAGCGCCAATGCCTAAGGAAGGCATAGCGCTGCCTTCCATGCCTTCGGGTCCCCCCTACAGCTGCATGGAGACCCAATGGCACTGTCGCCCGCACAACCTCCAGTAAAAGCCGCAAACCGCAGGTCTGAATTGACCTGCGGTTGCGGCAATCGCCGACACGGGGGGTCACGGGACCCCCACACATTGACCCAAGGTGCCTGCTCAATTATTTGAGCAGGCACCTTGTTCCAATTACTGCGCGGTGGTGATCGGAACTACATAGGACGTACAGGTACACCCTCTGTCCTGAAGTACCAGGACATCAGGGCTTACCTGTACGCCCTAAGTCCCAAACAGGTTAATAACAGCAGTATCTAATGCTTGTATTTCACTGTGACAAATGCAGCAAAGGCCGCAAATTTAGTATCTTGCACAAAATGGGTGTTTTTTTTTTTAGAATATAACAGCACTAGCTAAAGCCTTTATTTCAATGTGACAAATGCAGCAAATGCCCCAGATGTAGGGTATTGCCAAAAATGTGTGTTTCTGTAAAACCAGAATATTATTGCAGTATTTCAAGCTTGGTATTTCACTGAAAAAATCTGAAAGCCTAATCCTAAAACATAAAATTTATTTTCATATGCCCATAAAATCCTAAATGGACTGTGCGAGATGAGATGACAATAGAAGACCACTAGATTGTGTGGCCCGTGGTCATCCCAGAATAATATAAATGCAAATTTTAAAGTGCACGGCGGCACTGAGTAACCAGTGTGTCCTACCGGTACCCAGGGAAGGTCGTCAGATGCTTCACCATACGATATTGCAGTAGTAATTCATCCTGTATGGATATGCGGATTAGTCTCAGGGAAGATAGTATATGGCTGGCAGTCAAAACACATGTGTGCAGGGTCCCTATACGATCCCTATGACTGACTAGCCAGTATGCCCTGTAACTTTAAGTATGGTAGCAGCCTGACCACGGGGCACTCGTCCTTATAAGGACGACCCCGTCCAGAACCTGTCCCTAACTCTAAAGTACTGTATGTCCCTAAATATGCATGAGCAAAGTCCCTACACGCATGGTTCACTGCCAGGACATGGGGCAATTCATCAGGGGAGATGATAGAAGAACAAGCAGGTCGATCCTAGATGAAGCGCTCAAACCTGCAGACCAGATATGACACGTTCAGTCAGGTGGTCTTTAGGTACACCAAGATGGTCGGGTCCTATATGGGCTACCTCGTTGGTAAGAGGTGAAGGAATAGTGCAGTGTACAGATAAGTACAACTGCACATGGGACGCCAACTAACCTGGTGTTCCCTCCTAGTTTAAATATGCCTGGTTCCCGCTGTTGCCGTCAGTGAAATCAACGGCCAATGAGCGCACCTGCCCGCCCGCACGTAAGCGCAGCGCGTGCGTCCAACACAGAAGTAGGATGTGGCTTGAAGCGCAGAGAAAGTGCCTGATTCGTACTGCACTCCTGCACATGCGCGATCATGCACCAGATATTGCAAGATCGCGGAGGCTATTCAGGACAGCAAAAAGAATCGGAAGCAACTATAATATCGAATGCTTCATAATGTTCAGTGGTGTAAGGACGATCGGACAATCGAAAATACACCTGAACATTCTGAACCACAATCGGTTCGAATTTTTAGATATTTAAGGCTATTCATCCAGTGTTGGGTAAAATCAGCTTATGTGTAATGATACAGACAGGGAGACAAGTCATAGTAGGTCATGACCAAAGATAGATTTATATCTAAGGAAGGATCTTGATCAGTATTGATTATCGACCTATGGACTGATAGTACAGTATTATTAAACTAAGAAATGATATCTAATAAGAATACATATCAAAAGTAGTTGTCCCAGGTAGCCTGCTGCCTGTTGAAAGGTGATGGGCATTATCAATAGAATAGTAACAAAAGACAAGTGGTCGCCTCCATCTACAAGAAATAGCTGTAATTTAGCTGATAGTTGAGACCATTAGGGGTGACCGTCTTTAAAAGAAATATCCACCGTGATTCACGCTGTAATAGGATCTTGTCCCAATCCCCCCCTCTTTTAGGGGGCAATATAATAACTGTTCATCTGAGGAACATTGTGCAATTAGGTCTTTGAAAGAAGACAAGGATATAGTTATCAAACCATCTGATAAAGGTGGAAACACGGTGATCATGAACCGACTAGGTTACTAATCCATGTGTGACCATATCCTAAAGGACAAGAACAGCTACCAGTTATTGACGTTCAATCCTACAGCACCATACTTAGCCTAACTAAGGGAGATTCTCCTGGCAGGTAGAGCTGAGAACCTCATTTCACAAGATGAGTTGGATTTTATGTACCCCAGGCACCTGGTTATGGCCACGTTCTACAGTCTCCCCAAGGTCCACAAAGGCCTTAGACCACTTAAGGGGAGACCAATCATGGCAGGTATTTGGAGCATTGGACAAAATATAGGGGTGTATATAGACCAGATCCTAATGCCATTTGTTGTTGCACTCCCCTCGTACACCCGCGATACGATGGACCTTTTAAAGCGGGTGGAAGGGATTTGTATTGAGAATCATTCCCTGCTAGCCAGTGTTGATGTGGAGGCACTGTACTCCTCCATACCACACGAGGCTGGTTTATTTGCAGTCAGTTACTATCTTAGTATGCGGGGGCAGCAGTACAAGACGCACAATGCCTTTGTCTTACAGCTGCTTAGATTTCTGCTGACACACAACTTCTTCACATTCGACGGTCGCCTCTACCACCAGCTCAGGGGCACGGCCATGGGTTGTTCCTGTGCGCCGTCCTATGCCAACCTGCTCCTGGGCTGGTGGGAGGCCACCGTCGTTTTTGGTGAGGGTGAGCCGATGACCGGGCCCATCACATTATGGGCCCGGTACATCGATGATATCCTCATAGGCTGGAATGCGGGTGCCCTTGAATTAAAAAAAATGTGTGGACTTCCTTAACGGCAAAACCATCGTCCTCCGTTTTACCTATGAGGTCAATGACAGCTCCCTTCCCTTTCTGGATGTCCGTATCTCTAAGACATTTGGAGGTGAGCTCTCTACAACTGTTTACCGTAAGACTACGGCCACAAATTCAGTCCTGCACTGGCAAAGTAGCCACCCTCTGCCACTAAAGAGGGGTATACCTTATGGACAGTACCTGCGTTTACGCAGGAACTGTTCAAATGAGCAAGAGTTCCTACATCAGGCAACCGACCTTTGGCAGAGGTTTAGGGCTGGGGGTTACCCCGATAAGGTATTGAGAGGGGCCTTCCAGAAAGCAGTTAACACCCCAAGAGAGACACTACTCACTCCAAAGATAAGACATGAGGGCGATGGGAAGGTGAGGTTCATCACCACCGTTGATGGCTCTGCCAAAGAATCTAGAGCGATTCTGGCACGACACTGGCCTGTCCTACTTATGGATCCAGACGTCCGAGAAGTTCCGCATGAATACCTACAGGTGACGTTCAGAAGAGGCCAAAGCCTCAAAGACTTACTAGTACATAGTCATCTTGCTCCATCGGCCACATCTAATACATGGCTGAATCGTCGGCCTGTTGGATGTTTCAGATGTAGTGGCTGTGTGGCCTGTAAGAACATCAATCCAGGAAAAATATTTTACAGTACCAATCTCAAACGCAGCTTTAACATCAAAGATTTTATTTCATGCAGAACTGTAGGGGTGATATACAAAATCACATGTATTTGCCAAAAGGAATATATAGGCAAAACGAAGCGTGAGCTACGCAGACGTATAGGAGAACATCTACTTGATATAGAAAGGCGGCGTGATACCGCCGTGGCCCACCATGTTTGCGATTTACATCAAGGAAACCCCAAGGTCATCAAGGTCATGGGCATTGAGGCTGTAAGCCCCCCTAAAAGAGGGGGGGATTGGGACAAGATCCTATTACAGCGCGAATCACAGTGGATATTTCTTTTAAAGACGGTCACCCCTAAGAGCAGCTAAATTACAGCTGTTTCTTGTAGACGGAGGTGACCACTTGTCTTTTGTTACTATTCTATTGATAATGCCCATCACCTTTCAACAGGCAGCAGGCTACCTGGGACAACTACTTTTGATATGTATTCTTATTAGATATCATTTCTTAGTTTAATAATACTGTACTATCAGTCCATAGGTCGGTAATCAATACTGATCAAGATCCTTCCTTAGATATAAATCTATCTTTGGTCATGACCTACTATGACTTGTCTCCCTGTCTGTATCATTACACATAAGCTGATTTTACCCAACACTGGATGAATAGCCTTAAATATCTAAAAATTCGAACCGATTGTGGTTCAGAATGTTCGGGTGTATTTTTAATGTCCGATCGTCCTTACACCACTGAACATTACGAAGCATTCGATATTATAGTTACTTCTGATTCTTTTTGCTGTCTTGAATAGCCTCCGCGATCTTGTGATATCTGGTGCGTGATCGCGCATGCGCAGGAGTGCAGTACGAATCAGGCACTTTCTCTGCGCTTCAAGCCTCGTTCTACTTCTGTGTTGGACGCACGCACTTACGTGCGGGCGGGCAGGTGCGCTCATTGGCCGTTGATTTTACTGACGGCAACAGCGAGAACCAGGCATATTTAAACTAGGAGGGAACACCAGGTTAGTTGGCGTCCCATGTGCAGTTGTACTTATCTGTACACTGCACTATTCCTTCACCTCTTACCTACGAGGTAGCCCATATAGGACCCGACCATCTTGGTGTACCTAAAGACCACCTGACTGAACGTGTCATATCTGGTCTGCAGGTTTGAGCGCTTCATCTAGGATCGACCTGCTTGTTCTTCTATCATCTCCCCTGATGAACTGCCCCATGTCCTGGCAGTGAAACATGCGGGTAGGGACTTTGCTCATGCATATTTAGGGACATACAGTACTTTAGAGTTAGGGACAGGTTCCGGACGGGATCGTCCTTATAAGGACGAGTGCCCCGTGGTCAGGCTGCTACCATACTTATAGTTACAGGGCATACTGGCTAGACAGTCATAGGGATCGTATAGGGACCCTGCACACATGTGTTTTGACTGCCAGCCGTATACTATCTTCCCTGAGACTAATCCGCATATCCATACAGGATGAATTACTACTGCAATATCGTATGGTGAAGCATCTGACGACCTTCCCTGGGTACCGGTAGGACACACTGGTTACTCAGTGCCGCCGTGCACTTTAAAATTTGTATTTATATTATTCTGGGATGACCATGGGCCACACGATCTAGTGGTCTTCTATTGTCATCTCATCTCGCACAGTCCATTTAGGATTTTATTGGCATATGAAAATAAATGTTAAGATTTAGGATTAGCCTTTCTGATTTTTGCATTTATACCAGGTAATACAGAGTGCAGATACACCATAGATCTGACCTCTTTATTCCTCCCTTTGATTATTGTATTTCACTGTGACAAATGCAGCAAAGGACCCAGATGTAGTGTCTTGCAAAAAATGGGTGATATTTTTTAAAACCAGAATATAATTGCAGTATTTCAAGCTTGCACTTGACTGTCACATATGCTGTGCTGGTGCACTGAACTTGCATAAAATGGCTGCCTACGCCCACCTAACTAAGTTCTTTTTCTGTGTCACTGGGCTCAGGGCAGGGTAAAAAAATAGTGCACTGCACCCACAAAACAAAATCGCTGTAGATCGCTGAATTATCAAGCACTTCTGATAAGATTCTTTCCTATTCTCTCCCTCGCAGCAGTATCCTATCCCTACACTAATAAGAGCAGAGTGACGTGCAGCGCTACATGACTCCAGCTTATATAGAGGCTGGGTCATATGCTGCACTGGCCAATCACAGCCATGCCATTAGTAGGCATGGCTGTGATGGCACACAAGTTAAATGCTGGTTGATTGGCTGCTCTGCAGCCTTTCAAAAAGCAGCATTAACTCGCCGAACACCGAACCCAAATTTTTACTGAAAAGTTTGGGTTTGGGTTTGGGGTCCAAAAATCATAAAGTTCAGTTTGAACCCAAACTTTACAGTTCGGGTTCGCGCAACCCTATTAAACAATACTACTAGTAATAACTAATTACAGATATATGTATATCCTGCACTTACTGTATTCACTACTCTTAATGGTGCTAATATGTGTATTTTTTCATGTTTATAGCCATGTCAGGAAAAAATACCAGTAACTAAGATGGCTGCTGGGCAGGAAGTTCCCTCAGTTAAGATGGCCACTGGGCCGGCTGGAAGTTGCAGGAGTTAAGATGGCAGCCAGGCCAGAAATTGGATTAGTTAAGATGGCCACTGGTGAAGAAGTTACCTTAGTTAAGATGGCCGCTGGGGGTGTGGTAGGATCTCTCAGCGCCATCTTGGAGGGTAGTATCAGTGGCATGTTAAAATAATTACTTGTCTGTTCATCATTCATTTTTGTCCAGCAAAATTTCTTATACTTAATTATTTTCATGCTGGTGCTTGCATTGTTTTTTATAATATCAAGAATAGAATGTTCTAAATTCAAGGCCGAATGTCCTGTGTTCACTCCTGTGAGAAACTTTGAGATAATTTCACTTCTTTATTGGGTCCGTGACCTCACTGTAGGGTGGCAGATCGTCACCTGCACACTGCAGCCCCATGGGTCCCAGTGCTGGCTTACCTCGCAGGAGAAGCAGGCATCCGCCAGCATACCGCCACATCCGTCCTCATGGCCATGTATCATTTGTTGCGTTATTTGTTGCACATTTCTCCCATTCTTTTGGGAGTGGAAAGCAGGCTCCTAATCACTGACCCCACCCGGAGGCGGAGATACTGGTATATAGGGCAGCTTCACTTACCATGAAATGCCCAAGCGTGGTTGTATACCTGGTAACTTCTGCTGAAGCCTGTTGTCTGTTACTTGGATTATCTGAACTATTGACCCCTGCATTGCCTGACTACGAATCTGCCTGCCGTCTTCTGTAAGTTCGCCTGGATTTCTGACCCGGCACTGCCTGACCACGAGTTGGCCTGACCCAGTTTACTGTATTACTCTGAACTTTGTTTTGCCTTTATTGCAAGTGACTTTTGTATAACTTCTTCCCGTAAAGATAATCATTTCCTTTGCTCTGCCTTTGTTGAACTCTGTACACACTGTTGCAGTTAGCTGCGTTCTGGGTGACTGGTGCAAACACCAGGGTCCTGACTTAGAGTCAGCAGTCAGCAGCATTGGGCTAATTCCTAGTCCTCTATCAGCTGATCCAGTGGATCCACATCCTCTGTTCGTAACATTGGCCTAAAGCCAGAGCACACAGCTCCCTATATCTCTGTGATGATTCTTTTTTTCATTCTCGATTAAGCACTTAATTTTGTATCATCATCACATCAGTAGAGGTGATTTCGCTCACAGTAAACTTGGCTGTGTGACCTTCCTCTACTAGTCAGTTTTCTATTTGGCAACACAAAAGGTCACATTCCTGGTCCACACAGACATAACATTCAATGTAGAACAGACATAAAGAAACGTTTCCCATACATTGACACACACAAGTCTTTGAACTTATTAACAAATAACATTTTCTGGAGCTTCATACACGCACACACAGTACCTTACACACATTGCCTTGTTAGTTTGTTAGTATTGCAGACATTGTATTTGCTATCACACATTCCAATATTGTAACGTCCTCCCCCCCCGTAGCTGTGGGCCACGCTCTCTCCCTTCATACACACCCGCAGCTGCGGTCCCACTGTCTCCCTTCATACACACCAGCCACCAGCTGCGGGGCCGTATATTCACCAGGCAACAGAGACACAGTACCTTCCATGGTACACAGACAGACATGAAACTCCCTGAGGACCACAACTGGACTGAACTCTTGACAGTCCTTCCTCTCAGGGGAGACACACAATCAATGAGCTTGACCACTCAATCACAAACAAGACAAAAGACAACCAGCACCTTCCTCTTTTTACCACCAAGCAGAGCTCACCTCCTATGCAGAATTTATATGTTTTTTCCCTGGCCGGTCTGCCAGCTGGGACGAATGCACCTGCCGCCTCCTAAAGGGAAATCACTTAAGATGCCCCAGTCTAGGTCCTGCAGGTCTGCCACCTCCTAAGGGGAGATCTCGTAAGATGCCCTAGTCCAGGTCCTGCAGAAATTTACCAAAGTCCCCCAGGTCTACTCCATCTGCCACCTCCTAAGGGGAAATCTGTAAAAATGCCCCAGTCCAGGTCTCGCAGAAATTTCCTATAGCGCCTATCTTGAGCTCTCCCCCTGCCAGGGGAATTCTCTTGCTCTGCTTAATTGCTAACCGTGAAGTTGGCTTATACGAAACACAGACAGAAAAGAAGTACCCACAGTAGAGCAAATCTTTTTTCTCTATCAATCTATGGTTCTAGGGCCTCGGGATTTCAACATCAAACGAATCTGCTACTCTCAGGGTAATGTAACATCAACCAGCAGAACAGGTCACCACAGCAAGACAGGGTACAAGAGGCAGGTAAGATAATCAATTTTCTTACCTTGTCTCAGGGCCTGCAGTCCCTGTCCTCAAGTGACATCCATTGTACTCTGGGAACCCAGACCTTCGGCTACACAATGACAGAGTGTGGAGGTGGCAGCAGCATCATGAGGAGGCCACAGGCTGGAAAGGTGACATAGTGTGGAGGTGGCAGTAGCAGCATGAGGGGACCACAGAGTGGCCCAGAGACAGAGTTGTGAGTAGGCAGCAGCATGAGGAGACCACAGAGTGGCACAATATCATAGTGTGGAATTGGAAACAGCAGCATGAGGAGACCTGAGTGGTGAGGTGGCAGCAGCATCAGGAGACCACAGATTAACCCGGTGGGGAAGTGGGTGGAAATAACAGCTGACGTTGGTGGGTGTAAGAAGGAGAACTTGGCATCAGGTGGCAGCATCAGAATAGTAGCGGAGGCAGGTACCCAGAAGAAACTGGTCTCTTTTGGAAAGGTTTGGGTGAGGCAGCATGGATGATCTAATCTGATGCATCAGGCATTGGTGGGTGGAAATACTGGCTGATCCACACCTGATTCATCTTGACAAAGGTCAGTCTCTCCACATTTTGGGTGGACAGATGAGTTTTCCTTGGGGTAACTATGGCCCCTGACGCAGTAAACACCCGCTCTGATGCCACAATACTGGTCGGGCAGGACAGCTTTTCCAGGGCAAACTTGGCTAGTTGCGGCTGCCCATTGGTCCAGTGGATCTTCACTGTGGGGTGGCAGGGTGCTGTCCAAGTATGCCACCACCTGTTGGTTCAGGTTCTGCTCCAGGTTTAGCTGCTGCTGCTGGTGAGTAGTTTCCTCACTAGGTGGGTGAAGAAAGCTGATCATCAGAGACTCTAGACTCAAGCTACTGCTGATGGAGCTGGTACTGCTACTACCCCCCCCCCCCACCCCACCACAGCAGCCATGGCAGTGGAACGAGAGCACAGAGGGCCCCCCGGTTAGACCTGCAAGAGGAAGGACAATAGCGCAGATAGGCAGAGGCCAATTGACTACATAGGATGTCTCTATAGTAGTTTAGTTTGTCCTTCGTCTCAGCGGGTGTAAAAACGGCCCCCATTTTGGACTGGTAGCGAGAGTCCAACAAGGTAGAAAGCCAGAAGTAATCCCTCTTCCAAATGGTGACAATTCGGCTGTCTCTATCCAAGCAAGTGAGAATGCAGCAGATTATTTTCGCAAGTGATCGGAGGGACTCCCTGCCTCCATCTCCACTGCATCTCCCTCTTGCTCCTCTGGCTGCTCCTGCTCCTCCTCTCCTGTCATCTGTATAGAAAAAACACCCATTTTACTACACATTGCTTGTGCTCCAATGTCATCATCCTTGTCCTCCAGTTCAACCCCCTCAGGGCTCATGTGGACGTGAGATCTAGGTGCCACATCTCCAGTCCCCTGACCAGACAGATTTACCAGCATCTGTTCCAGGATCTGCAGCAGTGGAATGATGTTGTTAATCACGTAGCCTGGCGACTGACAAATAACTTTGCATCCTCAAAGGGACTGAGCAAACGGCAGGTGTCACGAATGACCTGCCACTGGCTGACATCAAAGTTACACAGGGGAGTACTCCTGTCCGCTTGGATCATCAAAAAATCGTTGATGGACTTTCTCTGTTCGTATAGTCTGTCCAACATATGGAGGGTGGAATTCCAACCAGTGGAAACGTTACATTCCAGCCTAGGTTGGGGGATGTCGTTATGCTGCTGCAGCTCAAGGAGGGTGTGCTTGGTGGTGAACGAGTGACTGAAGTGCATGCAAAGTTTCCTGCCCATTTTTAGGATGTCTTGCAGATGGGTGGAAGACTTCAGGAACCACTTGACAACCATATTGACGCAGCACCGACACCATGTTCTTCCCGTTTTCGGTCACCATGGTTCCAATTTTGAGTTGTCGCGGAGAAACCCACGATTCAATTTCTTAATGAAGGACACAGAGCAGTTCCTCCCCTGTGTGACTCCGTTTGCCCAGGCAAATGAGGTGTAGAACAGCGTGACACCGCAGTGCCCTGCACATGTGGTATGCTGGAAGAGCATTGTGAGGTGAACTTTGTCGCAGGATCAATGGCGTGAGAACGTGGAGGTGGAAGCAGCGTCTTCTGGCCACATTGCTGGTGTGGCTGGACAGGAACCATATTCACCCAGTGGGCCGTAAAGGACATGTATTGTTCCTGACCGTAGTTACAGCTCAACACGTCAGCGCTGCTGTCAGACACCGACAAGCTCAAGGACTGGCCCACCGTCTGTTCTACATATTTGTGCAGGGCTGGTACTGCCTTTTTCACAAAGAAATGACGGCTTGGGACTCTGCACAAGCTGGCATTTCTCTGAAATGGGCAGAGATCACCACTTAGAAAGGAAGGGACTGCAGTACCATCAACTTGGCCAGGAGCACGTTCAGCGTCTGCGCCATAGGATGACCACACACGTATTGCTGTCTCTTGAAAATCGCTTCAGTGATTGATTGCTGACAAAATGATGGAACCAGGACCGGTAGATGATGGGAAGGACAGACAGCTCCCTTCGGCTGAGGTGGTGAAGCCTTGACTGCCTGAAATCGGGTGTGTGCCACCGGTTGCTGAGGCAGACTGGACTACCATATTGGAGCCACGGTTCTCCCAGGCCATTTTATGGTGACGCTGCATATGTTGATGCAGGGCTGTGGTGCCGAGATTGGCACCCTGGCTACTCTTCATCTTCTGCCCACAGATTCAGCAAATGGCCATGTTCGCCTCATCTGGTGGCTTAACAAAAAACTGCCACACCACAGAGTAGGTAATTTTACTCCCAACACTGACTCGATGCCTCCGTAAACCCCTGCACCACTACTTTCTGGGCAGGTAGTCTCCTGCGAAGCAAGTGGTCTACCCGGACACGTTTGAATCCCCACCTCCCACTGCGGCCACCCTGCTGACTCCCGGCCACGCTACCAACTTGCTGGATCCACCACTGCCTCTCTCTTCTGCCCATGTTGATGAAGCCCCTTCATCACCCGGTTCCCAATTGCAATTGGCTACATCATCACAAGCAATTTTTGCATATTACTCTAAACTGTGTAAAGTAATTAACACAGAAGAGGACAGTATACAGCTGCAGATGGATCTGGATAGATTGGAAGCTTGGGCAGAGAAATGGCAGATGAGGTTTAACACTGACAAATGTAAGGTTATGCACTTAGGAATTTTGGTGAACTGCAAACTATACAATTACAGAAAATAATGCAGTATAATAATGGATGCAAGCATAACATATGGATTAAGCCCTCACTCTTTTGGTAAAATCTGAGACACTTGGTCAATACATTTTGATCAAAACACATCTAAGCACATCTACCAAGTGACAAGGTGGTCTCAGTTCAGGCGGGTACTACGCTAAACCTGCCTATGCTGTTATGCATTTATGCTCAGGAGCGCAGACCCCACACATAGTGTGTTGCTCATAGTTGCCTCCATGTGCAACAGCAACCGTTGGGAGGAGGAGCACACACACTTATATTTACCACCTTAAATCAAGGTCGCTTATTAGATAGGTGGGGCAAAAGTGCACATGAATACTACTCTCAAAATAGGGGCGTATTCACAAATGAAGGTGCCACTCCTTCAAGACAAGTTAAAGGAATAAAAAAAAATAAAAAAAACACACATCCTGCACGATATGATAAAGAATGTTGCGGATGTGCATGGCTACATTTATACAATCACAGAAAATAACATGAACCGCAAACTAAAATAGCAAAATAATAATATTAGCAAAGACAGGTGCACTCTGCGGTCTTCCTAAACCCTCAAACTGATGTTAAAATTTAGAGATTAGCCAACATATCCTACTGTGGAGGACATGTCTGAGCCCAAGCACTGCGCCATGGTTTCTCAAGTATCTTTGGTCATAACACTCACTTACTTGTGCTGTATGGGCAATACCAGGGGCCAGTGGGCGAATTACAGGAGCGTGAGGTCCGACTCAGACAACTCACCAGTTACCTCCAGCATGTAACCAGGCTTACAATGGGAGGAGGGAGGAGTCTGTGAGTCCCACTCAAGACTGGCTGATATGGCCCAGGCCTCGCAGGTGCATCTAAATGTAGCCTGTAGATGGAAAACAGGCTTATTTAAATTGGAGTTTATACACCTCCAAGCCACTCTATATAGAAAAAAATAAATAAAAATGGTGGGGTGTTAAACAGGCAGGAAGTGCTCAAACCCATATCCAGTTGTGCATGTATATACAGGGGAGCAAATCCTGCACTTATGGCCCGCTGCTAATTGTGGTCCCCAGCAAAATTCATACAGTGGAGGATGCCCGGAACAGACCACAAACTAAGGCTACTTTCACACTAGCGTTTTTGCTGAATCCTGCAGAGTCCAGCAAAAATGCTTCCGTTACTGATAATACAACCATCTGAATCTGTTATGAGCGGATCTGGTTGTATTATCTTTAACATAGCCAAGACAGATCTGTCCCCCATTGACTTTCAATGGAGTTCATGACGGTGCCGTCTGGCTTCACATCCCAGGACGGAAAGCAAACTGCAGCAAGCTACGGTTTGCTTTCTGGTATGAGAACTGAATGGAATGCATTTTGGAGCACTCTTTTCTATTCAGTTACTTTTTGTCCCCATTGACAATGAATAGGGACAAAACTGAAGCTTTTTTTTCCAGTATTAAGACCCTATTATGGATCTCAATACCAGAAAATATTAACGCTAGTGTAAGAGTAGCCTAAGCTGTAGAAACCAGTGTCAGTCAGCTGCTGCCAAGGACAATAAGATAATTGCTGAACCCAAAAAGTAGAACCACACATGTAGAATAAAAAATTATTATCTTTATTACAAATAATCGTTACACAATAAACCAGAACCTCCTATCGCTGTGATCCACCCATTTAACTCCTCATATATATACCTCTAAGTGCAGGAAGCACTGCACTAGCCCAACGCGCAGTGTCTAAATAGACACCAAGGATGCGGCGCCGCCCGTACTCACAATGCGTCCAGTTTCCGGTCACATGACTCTACCGCGTCACACCTCACGTGACCTGTCATATGATCGGAAGTACCGCGCATGCTCCGTACCAGCGCCCCGGCCAGTGCAGCCTTTGCTTATCTCAGCAGGGGGGGCAAACAGTGAGTAGGTTGATATATTAGAGACCATAATACATAGGAACTGGTCACATGGACATTAATCCCATATTTACAGATCTGTCGAACTGCCACCATGTAATACAAAATCCATATTACCTTCTAAACAAATATATATACATATCAAACAGGAGATGCCTATACACATACACATACATTAAGAAAGAAAGAAAAATCATAATCCCTAATCAAAACATGATTCCATATATAGGTATTGATTAAAGGGGTTCTGCACTTTCAATTAACTGATGATCTATCCTCTGGATAGATCATCAGCTTCTGATCCCGACACCCGGGACCCCGCCGATCAGCTGTTTGAGATGGCACTGTTATGGGTAGGGGGATCTGTGGATGGCACTGTTATGGGGAGGGGGATCTGTGGATGGCACTGTTATGGATGATCTGTGGGGTTGCCCAGGTGGCTAGGCCCTTCACTGTAGTTAGTAACCCCATTCAGCAGTCCCCCATTCACTGAAGGGGGGACTACTGAAAGGGGTTAATAACTACTATGAAGGCCCCCCTTTTGGTGGCGATGAGGGAGTGGCTTCATGGGATGGGGGCGTGGTTTCACATGGGCTTGTGCCCCAGATGTCTTCAGACCCTAGCAACCCCCCTGCTACTCTCAGAGAATTAAAGCGGGCAGACTTTTGGTGCAACAACTAAAAGCTCAACAGTGAAAGTCCAAAATACCACATCTGCTACACCCCACAACTAAAGCAAAACTGACAGATCCCCGTGAGATTGCTAACCAATTTAAAATGTATTACCAGGCACTTTATAACCTAAAAGATAGCACCCCTCTACCTGACAATTACCCTGCCTTGGTAGAAAACCTCCTCACAAGGCAACTTGTCCCACTCTCACTCAGACACAACTACAGTCCCTCAATGCACCATTTTCATTCACAGAAATTAAAAAGGTTATCATGTCTCTCCATATGGGTAAATCCCCAGGTCCCGATGGACTTTCTAATGAATACTTTCACCAATTTCAGCATATTCTCGCTCCCTACATGCTCAAAAGTTTAATATGGTACAGGAAGGACATTCTTTCCCCCCAGACAGTTGGAAGCACTAATAGTCACTATCCCAAAACCTGGCAAAGTGCCTGACATACCCCAGAACTTCTGCCCTATTCACTGCTTAACTCCGACATCATTTTTTTTTGCCAAGATTGTTGCCAATAGATTAGCTCCACTCCTCCCTTCTCTGATCCACCCTGACCAAACTGGATTTGTGACTGTCCGACAAGCATCTGACAACACCAGACAGATTGAAGACCTGTTTAATTATGCCGAAGTACATAATCTCCCAATGCTTGCAATCACATTATATGCGGAAAAAGCATTTGACCGCTTGCACTGGGATTACCGTATTTTTCGCCCTATAAGACGCACCGGCCCATAAGACGCACCTAGGTTTTTGGGGAGGAAAACAAGAAAAAAAATTTAACCAAAAGGTGTGCTTTTGGTGGGTTTGGAACTAATGGTGGTCTGTGGATGGCACTATTACTGGGGATCTGTGGATGACGGACACTGTTATGGGGGGATCTGTGAATGACGGACACTGTTATGGGGGGATCTGTGGATGACGGACACTGTTATGGGGGGGATCTGTGATGGACACTGTTATTGGGGGATCTGTGGATGGCACTGTTACAGGGGGATCTGTGGATGGCACTTACAGGGGGTATCTGTGGATGGCACTGTTACAGGGGGATCTGAGGGTGGCACTGTTTTATATGTAAAAACACATATCTCTATTTCGCCATAGCAATCTGCACCTGCTAGGGGTTGTGCGGGCTGAAATTTTCCACTGTTATATATGTGCCATCCACAGACCCCCCCAACCCATAACAGTGCCATCCACAGACCCCCCCAGCCCATAACAGTGCCATCCACAGATCCCCCCAGCCTATAACTGTGCCATCCACAGATCCCCCCTCCCCTGCCGCTCCAGTATACAAATATAACGTCTTATTCAATTAAAAGTTATTACACATGCCCCCCAATTCCTAATAGTACCGTACATCCTAACCACTTCAGTACAATGCATGAAGGCAGGGGGGGGGGGGGGGCGGGCTCACTGACGTAACTGCCTGCGCCGCCTGCTTCATTCATAAAGCAGGCACATGACATCATGGAGTTACGCTGCACCCGCCTGGCCTGCCTGCCTGCATTCTACTGACGCGGTTAGGATGTAAGGTACTGTTAGGCAATTTGGACTCTTGCCTATGGGGTTTCTGACACCAGACTTTCGGTGGTAAGCTTGAATTTAGCCTTTTTTTGGTACCAGGAGGGTGAATCAGATTGAACATCAAACACGTGTCTCGTTCTAATTCACTCTGAGTTTTTATTGATCTAGTGAGACATATATTGTCCTAATCCAATGACATTATGTTTAAGTTAACCAATCACAGAGTAACACACGTCTTAGCCAGCTACATATTTCAGTTATCTTATCTTTACCAGAGGTCAAGGCTATATGTGGGCAAAACAAGTTCTTATGCAATAGTTTTCCAAGAACTCTTTACCCCTTTGTGTTCCTGTGTACATGATGTACTGACGTATAGATAGTGATGGAACCTATAGCTTATACAAAATAGACTTTGGACTGTAATAGAACCCTTCAATCCCCTCTTAAAAACCATCTACATAGTTTCTATATAATTGTTTTGTTTTTTGTTTTTTGTTTTTTCATTTTGTTCCTTTCTTGTTTTTTCTTTCAAAATATTTCTGTAATATTTTTGGTAATCCTCTGGAGACCCAGTTGTTTTTTTTTAGGTATCTGAATATATGCAGCTTGTGGTGTATCTGGGACTCACCTACATCTCATAAATGTATTAATTAATGAGGGTATACATTGGATACAGCAACATATAATCTACAGAAAATCTGTTTTCCAGCACTGCTCCTCGTAGTCCTTGTAGATCTAATAGTATGTCTGATAAGGCATAGAGGTATGATTCAGCGATTTGGCAGGTCACATGCAATAGAATTTATAGTACGAGTATATATATAGCCAGTGCAGGCCCTCCTATTATGGAGATGCCCAAACTTATTAATTCTGCATGACTGAGAAGGGGTAGTGTAGAGTCCACAGTCTTCTGATAAAGTCTTGGTAACTGATCTATAAGCTCTCCTGATAGGGGGTCGACTGGGAAGGGCTAAAGTCAGCCTGGATAATGCACAGGGACCTCCAATTACATTGGCAGGGATGTAATTGTAAGTACTGTTACCACAAGACAAAAACCATCCCTTAGGGAGCATGATATTATAGATAAAACTAGGTGTCACAATGGTCTACTATTCTTTTTACAGGTGTCATCAATGTAATCATATACACTATTCTTAGGTAATCCTTCTTTTATACCTTTATCGTTACAATATAAAGTCATGTCTTGGCAAAAAGTTTAACAGGTCTCTGCTGAAGTCACGTTAATAGTCATTATTCTAATATTATCCATGCCATTTTCTAATTTCTGAGACTCCCTACAGAAATCATACAAAGGAATAAAATATAGTGTATTGTTAACCATCGACCAGACTTCAAGGAGGGATTCATCGGGTGTAGACACAGCAACAACACATGTTTGTATAAGGTCACTCTGTAAATCTTTAAGGCACAATGAGCTAACATTTAGGGCCTTCACTATCCTGATTATACTATTCTGTTCAGAATAAGAGGGGCCAGGAACAAAAGGATCTTGCTCATGAGCTCTTTTAGAGACTGTGTGATTATTTGGTGCACCACAAATAAACTCATCTCCTCTGGATGATAAATGCAAGTGGTAATGAGTCTGATTGGCAAGAAAACACAAAGATTACTAATCACCAGCAAACAAATCTCCCAGAATATTGTGGGGTCTTAATCTTCAGCCTGTGGCAAGGCTTCTTCTGAGCTCCCCTCTTTGTTCAGGGATTTCACACCTGCTTCACCCTCTTTGTCTTTATTGGACACCAGAGAAGAAGCCTCAGGGACCCTTTTCACTCTGCTAGCATGAATCCAGATTGGAGCCTCCTCTGTGAGAATCGCTGTTCTAGTGACTGCTACCACCGTGGTAGGGGGTCCGAATGCCAGCTCCTTGGGATCTTTTTCTTTACGTAGTACTCTGCCCACCACCGTGTCCCCAGCCCGGAAGGGGTGCGTTGGTTCGTGTGGAAGAGAGGGAGACTTACAAGCAACTTTTTCTTCAGTTTTGCTAAGAACTTTAATCAGTTTTGTGACATATTCTTCCCTAATCTAGTCTATGTCGCCTTCCTGTACCACTAGGGGGTGACTTGCCCAAGGAGTTGGAAAGGGCCTACCTATAAGGATTTCAAAGGGTGACAGTCCTAACCTCTTATTGGGAGTCATTCTTATTTCTGCCAATATAATAGGTAGGATTTGTTCCTGCAGTGGCTTTCCTAAGTTTGTCTCTAACTGTTCGATTCATGCGTTCTACAATTGCTGAGCTTTGGGGGTGATACGGGATATGAAATCTCCATTCCACCTGTAGAAATCTGGCTATTTCTCTATTTAATTTGGATGTAAATGCTGGCCCTGATCTGATTCAATGACCAGGGGACATCCCCATCTCGGAATTATCTGCTGAGTGATAATCCTTGCTGTGGTCTTGGCATCTTCTGCCTTTGTAGGGAATACCTCTGCTATCAGTGATGTAAAAACTTTGGCTCAACAACATGTGGGTAGTTTGTATGCTGTTGTGTCCTACCCCATGAAAGTGTGCAATGAAAATGGATGCACTATGCTGAGGTATGCATGGCTTCCCCTCCTTGCAGATCAATCCAGACTTTGGATTTTTCTGCAAGATTAGATAGCACCAATCCTTCTCCTCTGTTTCAGTGGCATACCTTTGTAGGTCTATTAGCATGTGTGTCAAATCAGGTGACAGTGGGGT